>NC_060174.1:17154551-17468301 GCF_021184085.1 Oncorhynchus gorbuscha
AAGAACATACCAACAACTGAGAAGATATATTACTTAAGAAAATATGTCGGTGGTACATAAGAAAGCCATCGAAAGTTACTTTATGTTAGGAACAGAATCAGCCTACCATGCTACTTGGACCATTCTTGAAGAAAATCTTGGAAGCAAATTCTTCATCGCCAAGTCTTTCAGAGATAAGCTCAATGCATAGCCTACGATAGGATCAAGGACAGTCTTGAGCAGAGACCTTTAGACTTTCTTTGCAGCTGTGAAGCTGCTATGTCTCAGAATAAGGGCCTGGAGGTGCTTAATGACTGTAATGAAAACCAGATCCTCGCTAAACTCCCAGATTGGCTAACACCAATATGGAATGAAAGGTCACAGACATCTTAGAAGAAACGGAGATCTTTCTAGCTTCAGTCAGTTTGTGAAGTTTCTCACGAGAGAAGCCAAGATTGCTTGCAATCCTGTAACATCCCTTCATGCATTGAAACCAAGTGAAGATGGGAAACTTAAGACGCCAAGGATTCAAAACTCGGACAGAGGGTATTAGCAACTAACTCTGATGAGAAAGATACTGTTACTAGTTGTGTCTTCTGTGAGAAGTCAGGTCACAGTCTCCACAAATGCTGGAAGTTCATGGATAAGCCCACCGCAGAGCGACAGAAGGTTGTTCAAGAGAATAAATTGTGCTTTGGCTGTTTAAGGCCTGGGCATCGATCGAAGATTGTGATAACAAGAACACATGCGACACGTGTCAGAGGAGGCATCCATCCTGCCTGCACGAAGATCGTAGTAAAGAAAGGTTACGGGATAGGAAGACAGAGCCCCCACGAGATAAGGGGACAAGAGCGTCAAGTGAGGTCATATCTAACAGAGTCGTAAGGGACATTAACAACACTCACACCTCCACAATCATTCCAGTATGGGTATCAACCACAAGTGAGCCAGATCGGGAAGTTCTTGTGTATGCACTTCTTGACACCCAGAGCGACACCACTTTTATCCTTGAAGAGACAACAAAGGCTCTCAATACAAGGAAGAAGCCAGTCCAACTGAAACTCTCTACAATGGCTTCAAGGAATACCATTGTGCCCTGCCAGAAGCTGTCTGGTTTGCAGGTTAGAGGGCTTTACCTGGAGAAGAAAATCCCTCTGCCAACGACCTACTCGAGAGAGAGTTTATTCCTGCAAACAGAGATCATATTCCTACTCCAGAGACTGCAGAGCATGGTCTCATCTTGAACACATTGCAGAGGAGATTGCTCCTCAACAGAGCTGTGATGTCGGTCTCTTAATTGGCTACAACTGCTCCCAGGCTCTCCATCCAAGAGAAATTGTGTCTGGTAAGGGAAATCAGCCTTTTGCTCAGAGAACAGATCTTGGCTGGAGCATAGTCGGCTATGGAAATCCATGTATTGACTATGGCGACCCTATTGGAGTGAGTCATCGCGTTATCGTTAGACAGGTGATGCCAAGCCTTCAATCTTCTTCCAACCTCACAAATCAAGTACACTATGTTTGTAGAAGTAGAGCATGGCGCTTGTAACGCCAGGGTAGTGGGTTCGATCCCCGGGACCACCCATACGTAGAATGTATGCACACATGACTGTAAGTCGCTTTGGATAAAAGCGTCTGCTAAATGGCATATATTATTATTATATATTATTATATTACGTAAGGACAATGGACATTATGAGATGCCGCTGCCGTTTAAGAAAGAAAGACCCAATCTGCCGAACAATAAAACATGTGCAGTTCACCGACTCAAGTGCCTGGAAAGGAGGCTAAGGAGAGACAAGCAGTACTACAAGGACTACACAGCATTCATGGAAGAGACTATAGCTTGTGGAGATGCTGAGAAGGTCTCTAAAGAGGAAATTAACAAGCATCCAGCATGGTACATCCCCATACCATGGGGTTTATCACCCACAAAAGCCTGGGAAGATACGAGTCGTCTTTGACTGCTCAGCTAAGTTTCGAGAGACATCCTTGAATGATCATCTCCTTACCGGTCCAGAGTTGACAAACACATTGCTGGGCGTCCTTTGTCGTTTTTCGTAAGGGTCCAGTTGCAATCATGTGTGACGTAGAGCGCATTTTCCACCAGTTTCATGTGAAAGCAGAAGACCAAGAATATCTACGGTTCCTTTGGTGAGAGAAAAGAGATCTAGAGTCTCAACCCTCAGTGTACCGTATGAAGGTCCACTTGTTCGGCGCAGCTCCATCTCCTGGTTGCGCCAACTATGGTCTCAAACATCTTGCTGCCGAAGGGCGAGGAAGCTTCAGAGAGAAGTCTATCCAGTTCATAGAAAGGAACTTTTATGTTGATGATGGGTTGACGAGCGTATCGTCTGAAGCTGAAGCGGCCCAGCTGGTGAAAGAAGCAAGAGAGCTTTGCAGCATCGGCAAACTTCGGTTGCACAAGTTTATCTCTAACAGCAAGGAAGTTATAGCCACAATTCCCAAGGAAGAACGTGCCAAGGGTGCCAAAGACCTGGATATGGCTCTGGGTGAACCACACATGGAGAGAGCACTTGGTGTACTGTGGTGTGTCACATCAGACAAGTTCCAGTTTAGAGTAGTTTTCAAGGAACGCCCACTCACAAGAAGAGGAGTGTTGTCTACAGTAGCCTCTGTATATGATCCGCTTGGGTTTGTGGCACCCTTTGTCCTGGCGGGGAAGCAGATCTTGCAGCGGATGTGTCGTGACAAAATAGACTGGGATGACCCCCTTCCAGATGACCTACGTTCCCAGTGGGAATTCTGGCTCCAAGGTCTACAAAACTTGTCTGAAGTAAGGATCCAACGAAGCTACTTGCCATCAAGTTTCAAGGAGGTGCAGAGTTATGAGCTCCATCACTTCTCCGATGCTAGTACCTCAGGTTATGGAGAGTGCTCATACCTCAGAACAATCAGCACCGCAGGAGAAGTTCATTTCTCCCTAGTTATGGCGAAGTCGAGAGTCGCCCCTTCCAAGGTTATGACCATACCACGACTGGAACTTTCAGCAGCGGTGGTAGCTGTTCGAACAAGTGACATGCTCAAAAAGGAGCTAGAGATACAAGGTCTACAGGAATACTTCTGGACAGACTCGAAGGTAATTCTTGGCTACATCAACAATGAAGCCAGAAGATTCCACGTCTTTGTAGCTAACCGTATTCAACGCATTAAACCTCCAACACGGACAGAAATGGAGTAAAGACAGAAGAAACGCAAGGATGAATGACATTGTCATTTTGCAAGATGATACTGCACCACACAACCAGTGGAAATTGGCAAAGGTTACAGAATTGTACCCGGGACAGGATGGCCGGGTGAGAAGATTCAAGTTACTGATCAGCGACTCAACCCTAGATGAGAGGTAAACGCATCACCAAACCCACCTATCTGGAGAGGCCCATCCATAAGACAGTCAACCTCCCGGAAGCCTATCAAGAAACCTGCAGACCCCTTTCACAGAAATCACCGGTGATTGGTGGGAGTGTAACTGACAGTTAGACTTACAGGTTATGTCGTTGTCTTTTGTTTGAATTGTTTATGTGTCCGCTGTGCGGGGGAAATGATAATACAAGCGGAACTACGTAGCTAATACTGTTGTAACGGGGATCCTTATTGTAGCAACACACTTTTGGAGGGAAGGCAATCCTGCGATGCGTTAGCTAAGTTTTCATGTCATCGGGTGTAGTTCATAAAGGTTGAAGAGTGTATGTTAGGATGAAGTGTGAATTCATGCCAGGAATAATAAGTGTGAAATTTGATTTCCTCCCTTCTGTAATAAGCAGCCAATGAGGTATTTGTTCCTTTATTCATGTGTTTAATCTGAACCCGTTATAACGCCGGTTAAACTGTTATGTATGTAAGCACTTCAGAGTTATACCAAGCTAATAAGTCACTCGTAAGATAAGGTTGTAAGAGTGTGCTTAACTGTATTTTTCATTTACTTTATAGTTCTCACGGAAGATGATAATGCTGACTAAAACTACAGAATAAAGCCGCCATTTAAAATCAAGGAACGGTTGTGCTCGTGGTTACTGAAGGGAGCTACACATAGGTGTTCCTTTTTTCCAGGTGGAAAAGGGCATTGTGGAGTACGATTGAGATTACGTCATCTGTGGATCTGTTGGGGCGGTATGCGAATTCGAGTGGGTCTAGGGTTTCTGGGATGATGGTGTTGATGCGAGCCATGACAAGCCTTTCAAAGCACTTCATGGTTACCAACGTGAGTGCTACCGGGCAGTAATCATTTAATCAGGTTACCTTCGCGCTATCGTGGGCACAGTGGTCTGCTTGAAACATGTAGGTATTACAGACTCAGTCAGGGAGAGGTTGAAAATGTCAGTGAAGACACTTGCCAGTTGGTCAGCGCATGCTTTGAGTACACATCCTGGTAATCTGTCTGGCCTCGTGGCTTTGTGAATGCTGACCTGTTTAAAGGTCTTGCTCACGTCGACTACAGAGAGCGTGATCACACAGTCGTCCGGAACAGCTGGTGCTTTCATGCATGCTTCAGGTGTTGCTTGCCTCGAAGCGAGCATAAAAGGCATTTAGCTCGTCTGGTAGGCTCGCGTCACTGGGTAGCTCGGGGGGTTTCTCTTCGTACTACGTAATAGTTTGCAGGCCCTGCCACATCCGACGAGCATCAGAGCTGGTGTAGTCGGATTCAATCTTAGTCCTGTATTGACGCTTTGCCTGTTTGATGGTTTGTCTGAGGGCGTGTCCCACTCCTTGAAAGCGGCAGTTCTAGCCTTTAGCTCGGTGCAGTTGTTGCCTGTAATCCATGGCTTCTGGTTGGGATATATACGTATGGTCACTGTGAGGATGACGTCGTCGATGCACTTATTGATGAAGCCAGTGACTGAGGTGGTATCATCCTTAATGCCATTGGATTTTGGCATTTGTGCGCATCCACTTGAATTTTGCCTACATTTCGACCGAAAAGTGGTTATTTTGAGAACCGAAAGACGCAGACTTGAAAACTAAACGCTGTTTTGGTAAGTATAATCCCTTCCAGGTCTTTTGATGGAAGAACAGCAAAGGTAAGGGAATATTTATGTGTTAATTTTTGGTTTCTGTCGACTCCAAGATAGAGGAGGCATAATGATACATTTGGAGCGCCGACTCTAGTATAGCCTAGTAAACACAAACTGTAACGTTAAAAATAAATGTAACACAGCGATTGCATTTAGAAGAAGTCTATCTTCCTATACATATGTAAAACATGCATATTTAGTCAAAGTTTATGATGTGTATTCCTTGTTAGCTGACGTTATCTGCCGGAGCTATTTCATTTCTCCTGACATTTTAGTAGCATTTTTGGAACGATGCGTCATTGTAAACAGAGATTTATGGATATATATTGCAGATTATTGTGTAACTGTGTACTGTACTGTGTAACATGTTATATTACTGTCATCTGATGAAGATTTCAAAAGGTTAGTGAAACGATTTTTTTTTTAATCCTGCGTTTGTTGATTGCATATTTTTTCCTACTTGGCTATGCTAATGAGCTATGTCTGCGGTGGTGGTTTGACATAAATATGTGCTATGTTTTCACCGTAAAACATTTTAGAAATATGACTTGTTGCCTGGATTCACAACGAGTGTAGCTTTAATTCAATACCCAGCATGTGTATTTTAATGAACGTTTGAGTTTTAACTAATACTATTAGCATTTAGCGTAGCGCATTTGCATTTCCAGAGCTCTAGATGGGACGCCTGCGTGCCAGGTAGAAGCAAGAGGTTAACCAACTGAGCCACGAATAGTCGGCAGAACCCAGAAGATGAGGCAGACACAGCAGTACTTGAGACGGTGTATTTAATGAAGTAAAAAGTGAAGTCCTTCAGGAAAACATGTAACTCCACAACCTCAAAAGGAATTCCACAAGAACAAAGGTAATCCTCCAAGACAAAAAGGAAAATCCACAAGGTGGTAGGTATAGCATAAAAAGCCTCCAAAGATACTCAAAAATAAACAAACAAGAACAAAAAAACAGAATTCCACAAGAGAGTCCACCGGGATCAACAAGAGTTCACAGAATACTAGGGCTGGGTGCTAACATACAAACACAGAGCAAAGAACTGAGGAAAACTAAGGGTTTAAATACAATCAGGGGAAACGAGGCACAGGTGCAAATAATAATGGGGATCAAGGGAAAACAAAAGGTCAAAAAGCACAATGGGGGCATCTAGTGACCAAAAACCGGAACAACCCTGGCCAAATCCTGACAGGATCCCCCCCCTAGGAACGGCTCCTGACGTTCCTACCAGCTCTCTCGGGGTGGAGGGCCCTGAACTGACGAATGAGGTCAGGGTCCAGTATGTCTTTGGCAGGAACCCAGGAGCGCACCTCGGGACCGTAGCCTTCCCAGTCCACCAGATACTGCCAGGACCGCTGCACCTGGCGGGAATCCAGTATCCGATGGACGGTATAAGCCGGCTGGCCTCCAATGACACAAGGCGGAGGGGGAGGTCTGTCTGCCGGGACAAGGGGAGAAAAAACAACAGGTTTTAATAAGGAAATGTGAAACGTGGGATTAATCTTAAGGGATCTGGGTAAGTGTAGGCGATAATAAACTGGGTTAACTCTCCTGGCAACCTTAAAGGGACCAATGTATTTTTGGGACAGCTTGCGAGACTCCACCCATAGTGGTAAGTCTCTTGTGGAGAGCCAGACTCTCTGGCCGGGGCGCAGGGTAGGCCCGGGACGGCGACGTCTGTTAGCTTGTTGTTGGTACCTCTGTGAGGAACGCATAAGATTAAGACGGGTCTTCCCCCACATAAGCCGACAGCGTCTGACGAACTTCAAGGCTGAAGGCACTCTGACTTCTGCCTCCTGGTCCGGGAACAATGGAGGGGCATAGCCAAACTGACACTCGTGCGGGGACATACCAGTGGAGGAGGAGCGCAAGGTTTTGTGCGCGTATTCGGCCCAAACAATGAAGGACGACCATGTGGACGGGTTGTTACGAGTCATACATCGGAGGGTGGTTTCCAGCTCTTGATTCATCCTCTCTGTTTGGCCGTTGGACTCCGGATGGTACCCTGAAGATAGACTGGCAGAAGCCCCCATGAGTTGGCAGAAGGCCTTCCAAAACCTTGAGGCGAACTGGGGACCTCTGTCAGAAACCATATCTTGAGGAATGCCTAAGACTCGGAACACATGATTAATTGCCAACTCAGCCGTTTCCTTGGCAGAAGGTAACTTAGTCAGAGGGACGAACCTGGCCGCCTTAGAAAACCTGTCGATTATGACTAGGATAGTAGTATATCCATGGGATGGAGGAAGGCCAGTAATAAAGTCCAACGAGATATGGGACCAGGGTCTGTGGGGAACAGGTAAAGGGTGAAGGAGTCCTTGAGGGCGGAGGTGAGAAGATTTGCCCTGGCAGCACACAGGGCAGGCATTGACGAAAGTGGCAACGTCTTCTCTTATGGTAGGCCACCAGAACTTACGCTGGATGAACTCCAAGGTGCGACCTACGCCTGGGTGACAGGTGAGGTGATAGGAGTGCCTCCACAGAAGGACCTGAGTCCTCACTGCCTTGGGGACAAACAACCGATGGGCAGGACCTCCTTTCGGGTCCGGTTCGATGGCTTGAGCTCGTCTCACGGTATCCCCAACTTGCCACGAGATCGGAGCCACGATCTTAGCAGCAGGAAGGACAGGCATGTCCGTGTCATCTCGAATGGCAGGAGTGTAGACTCGGGACAGGGCATCCGGTTTGAGATTCTTCGACCCGGGCCAATAGGTGAGGATAAACTGGAATCGATTGAAGAAAAGAGACCATCTAGCTTGTCTAGAGTTCAACCGCTTCGCCTGCTGGATATACTCCAGATTTTTGTGGTCCGTAAGCACTTGAAACGGGTGAGAAGCCCCCTCTAGCCAGTGTCTCCATTCCTTCAATGCCATCTTAACCGCTAGGAGTTCACGATCCCCCACATCGTAGTTCCTCTCAGCCGGGGTAAGCCGGTGTGAGAAGAAAGCACATGGATAAAGCTTCTTGTCTTCACCCTCTGAGACAGGACAGCTCCAACACCAACCTCTGAGGCGTCTACCTCCACCACAAACGGTTCATCCGTAGTCGGTAGTATCAGGATGGGAGCAGAGAGGACGCGCTGCTTGAGTCCTTGGAAGGCCGTCTCAGCTTCTCTTCCCCACAAAAACCTTGCATTGCCACCCTTGGTTAAAGCTGAGAGAGGGGCTGCCACCAAGCTGAAGTTCTTGATGAACTTGCGGTAAAAGTTAGTGAAGCCCAGGAAACGCTGAACTTCCTTAACGGATTTGGGGGTGGGCCAATCCGCTACCGCCCCTACCTTCCTGGGGTCCATTTGGACTCGACCGGGTTCCACTACAAATCCCAGGAATTGTACTCGGGATGAATGGAATTCACATTTTTCCGGCTTAACGTACAGATGGCTGTCTAGGAGGCGTTTGAGTACTTGTCTGACATGCTTTGTGTGTTCTTGAAGAGAGTTCGAAAAGATGAGGATGTCATCAAAGTAAACGAACACAAATATGTTAAGCATATCCCTAAGCACATCGTTTATGAGCACTTGGAACACCGCTAATCCACCGTCTTTCTTGGCCACAAAGAAAACCCTGCTCACGCCGGAGAGGTGGATGGACGCACGAGGCCTGCTTCCAGAGCGTCCTGATGTAGGTATCCATAGCAGCTCGTTCGGGTGGAGATAGGGAAAAGATCCGACCCCTGGGGGGGCAAGTGCCCGGAAACAGTTCGATGGGGCAATCATAAGGTCTATGGGGTGGTAGCATGGTGGCCCTCTGTTTGCTAAATACTAGTTTGAGGTCATGGTAACACTCGGGAACCCGGGTCAGGTCAATGAATTCTACAGACTCGGGAGTAGAACTCGGGGAATTCGGGAAAATACAAGTAGCTTGGCACGTAGGACCCCACTGCTTGATAGTGCCCACAGACCAGTCGATGTGAGGGTTATGGCTGTGAAGCCAGGGGTATCCAAGGACGAGAGGGAACTCGAACAGGAGATCAAATGAAAGTTAATCTATTCCTGGTGTTGTGAAACTGAAAATCGCAAGGAGGTAGTGACATGAGTGACAAGTCCAGATGCCAAAGGGCTTCCATCCAATGTAGTAACCCTCATGGGGTCACTTAGAGCTTCAGAGGGAACACCATTCTCCTTCGCCCAGACACCATCCATGAAGTTACCTGCGGCTCCAGAGTCTACCAAGGCTTGAAGGTGAAGCTTGTGGTTGAAACAGGAAAGGGTTACTGGAATGAGCAGACGGGAGTTGGACGGATGGGAGGAGGTTATGTTTCCCGTTACAGTTCCCCCCGGTCTGTACGGGACAGAGCGTTTCCCTGAGGCCGGGACACGTGGAACGGAAATGGCCCGGTTTGCCGCAATATAGACAGCGTCGCTCCCTCATCCGGCGGTCTCTCTCAGCCTGGGAGATGCGTCCAATCTGCATGGGTTCCGGTGGAGCCAGCGAGGATAAAGGTGGGGACTCGGAGCTGGGACTGATAGGGGCTAGAGGTCTACGGTTGAGTTCTCTCTCTCTCTCAGACGCTGGTCAATGCGTGAGGCCAACTTGATCAGGGACTCGAGATTGTCCTGTGGTTCCCAAGTGGCCAGTTCATCTTGGATAGTGTCGGAAAGGCCTTTCAGAAAGCACACCGTGAGCGCCTCGTTGTTCCAGCCACTAGCTGCTGCCACCGTGCGGAACTGGATGGCATAGTCCGTCACGCTGCGCCGACCTTGGCGGAGAGTCAGGAGCTGTTTGGCTGAGTCAGGACCACTGCTTGGGCCTTGAAACACTCGTTTGAATTCCCCAACAAAGGCAGAGTAGCTGGCACAGCAGGAACTGTGCCCATGCATCCCACACAGCAGTAGCCCAGGCCAGGGCTTTTTCCAACAGCAGGGTGATGATATATGCGATCTTAGACCGGTCGGTGGGGAACGACGAGGGTTGCAGCTCGAAGGAGAGAGAACATTGGGTGAGAAACCCTTTACAAGCACTTGGATCACATGAGAACCGTTGGGGAGGTGGAAGACGAGGTTCAGCCAGAGGGTTAACTGCCATGGGTACGTGAATCTGAGGTACTGGGACGGGAACTGTTGCCGGGGTAAGTCGATCAGATATCTGCTTTATGGAAGTCAGCATCTCCGACAGAAGATGAGAATGTCTAGCCATTAAGGCCTCTTGCTGAACCAGGGCGGCTTCGTGGCGTTGGACAGTCTCCTGGTGGTGGGACAGCATGGCAACAAGGTCCTGGGAACTGGCCGCCTCTGGGTTCATTTTTGGCTTTGTGTTTCTGTCAGGACCCGGTTACGAACCCGGGTCTCCGAGGTGAGAAACAGTCACTTAACCAACTGAGCCACGAATAGTCGGCAGAACCCAGAAGATGAGGCAGACACAGCAGTACTTGAGACGGTTTATTTAATGAAGTAAAAAGTGAAGTCCTTCAGGAAAACATGTAACTCCACAACCTCAAAAGGAATTCCACAAGAACAAAGGTAATCCTCCAAGACAAAAAGGAAAATCCACAAGGTGGTAGGTATAGCATAAAAAGCCTCAAAAGATACTCAAAAATAAATAAACAAGAACAAAAAAACAGAATTCCACAAGAGAGTCCACCGGGATCAACAAGAGTTCACAGAATACTAGGGCTGGGTGCTAACATACAAACACAGAGCAAAGAACTGAGGAAAACTAAGGGTTTAAATACAATCAGGGGAAACGAGGCACAGGTGCAAATAATAATGGGGATCAAGGGAAAACAAAAGGTCAAAAAGCACAATGGGGGCATCTAGTGACCAAATACCGAACAACCATGGCCAAATCCTGACAAAACGGATTTCAGTTCGCCTGCATTAAAGCATTTTCTTGTTTGCTTATGGCTTTATACAGCTCGTTGAGTGTGGTCTTAGTGCCAGCATCGGTTTGTGGTGTTAAATAGATGGCTACAAATACTATGAGAACTCTCTTGGTAGCTTATCACGAGGTACTCTATCTCAGGCGGGCAATACCTCGAGACTTCTTTAATATTAGACGTCACACTCCAGCTGTTATTGACTAATAGACACAGACCACCACCCCTTGTATTACCAGCGGTAGCTGATACACGGAAAACCCAGCCAGCTCTATATTATCCGTGTCATCATTCAGCCACGACTCAGTGAAACATGAGGTTTTACAGTTTTTAATGTCCCGTTGGTAGGATAGTCTCAATTGTAGATTGTCCAGTTTATATTCCAAAAATTGAAGTTGGCCAATAGTACGGATGGTAGTGGAGGTTTACTCACCCACCTCCGAATTCTCACAAGGCACCCCGACCTCCGCTCCCGTTTTCTCCATATTTTCTTCACGCGAATGACAGGAATTTGGTTCTGGTCTCGAGAAGGCAGTATATCCTTTGCATCAGACTCGTGAAATAAAAATCTTCATCTAGGTCGAGGTGAGTAATCGCTGTTCTGATGTCCAGAATATATTTTCAGTCATAAGAGACAGTAGCAGCAACATTATGTACAAAATAAGTTACAAAATGCGAAAAAACAAACAAACAAAATAGCACAGTTGGAAAGGAGCCTGTAAAACGGCAGCCATCCCCTATGCCGCCATTGCTCCTGCATGTTTATATCTGCGCTCTGACTCTCACACTTCCCCACTGACACATACAGTACCAGTCAAAAGTTTGGACACACCTACTCAAGTTTTTAAAATATTTTTTACTATTTTCTACATTGTAGAATAATAGTGAAGACATCAAAACTATGAAATAACACATATGGAATCATGTAATACCCTAAAAAGTGTTAAACAACTCAAAATATATTTTATATTTGAGATTCTTCAAAGTAGCCACCCTTTGCCTCGATGACAGCTTTGCACACTCTTGTCATTCTCTCAACCACATGGAATGCATTTCAATTAACAGGTGTGCCTTGTCAAAAGTTAATTTGTGGAATTTCTTTCCTTCTTATTGCATTTGAGCCAATAAGTTATGTTGTGACAAGGTAGGCGTGGTATACAGAATATAGCCCTATTTGGTAGAAGACCAAGTCAATATTATGGCAAGAACAGATCAAATAAGCAAAGAGAAACAGTCTATCATTATTTAAGTTGGACCGCAGGAGTTGGACCGCAGAGTAAAGGAAAAGCAGCCAACAAGTGCTCAGAACATGTGGGAACTCCAAGACCGCAGGAAAAGCATTCCAGGTTAAGCTGGTTGAGAGAATGCCAAGAATGTGCAAATCTGTCTTAAGGCAAAGGGTGGCTACTTTGAAGAATCTCAACTAACTACATGATTCCATATATGTTATTTCATAATTGATGTCATCACTATTATTCTACAATGTATAAAAGAGTCAAAATAAATAAAAACTCTTGAATGAGTAGGTGTATCCAAACGTTTCACTGGTACTGTACATTACTACTAAAGATATAATACAAAACAATACTACTAAGATATACTACAAGTTACACACTTGCACATGTGTGAAACAGGACAAACATAAGCACCCCCTATTTGACCTTTTTTCAGAAGTGACAGTTTGGGGGTGCTGGGAGGCTTGGAAGCAAGTCCTGCCTATACGGCACTGAAGACTCCATGGCTAGGCATCCCTTTTCTACTGGAACTGGCGTTCCGAGAACAGGTGAAGTGTCAGAATGCAGGAGTGCATGTCCAAAGGATGAAAGGGGTTGGAAGGGAGGGGGAGTTAGAAGGGATCATACAGAATACATCTCCTTCAACTCATGAGAAACCTCTCGCCTGGAAATTCATCTCTTCCTTCAGACTGCCACTGGGTAAGCCTTCAATCATTCACCCAGAGTTCAGTTCATGGTAATCTCTTGTTTTAGATGTAACATGAGCGTACAGTATCGCTCAATGTATTGTCTTCTCTCTCCGCTGCACAATGCACACAGTGGGTTTTGACACCCTCTAAAACTAGCAGACATCAAGTCTTTTCAGGTTTTTCCCTATAAAAAAGCAGTCCTGTCTTTTTTGCACCCCTGCTTAACCCACCCCCTCCCATCATCCCCCCGCCTGCCTTCCTTCCGCTCCTCCATCACCAATGAGGTTTTCAGTGCTTGCTTCCCATGGACTGGAGCTGCAAGAGCTCAAGGCTGTGGATTCACGGACGCGGATCCACCACAGACACTTTCACTCCTGGTTTTCTGCCTCATTACATATGGACCTCGCAGGGGGAGGTTGCAGCAGAGGCATGCAGTGGATACACTTGGAGCTGGGGAATAACTTAAATGCTGCCATTAAATAAATCCTAATATGGGGTTATTTTCTTTCTCTAAAGCCATGTTTGGTTGAATTTGTTGTGATTCATGTCTAAAAGTTAGAATAATCAGTACATTGTCAAAAAGTAAAAAGTACTCAGACTCCTTGAATTTTTCCAAATTTGTTACGTTACAGCCTTTTTTGAGAAAAAAAAATGAAATATCACATTTACTTAAATATTCAGACCTTTTACTCAGCACTTTGTTGAAGCACCTTTGGCAGCGATTACAGCCTCGAGTCTTCTTGGGTATGACACTACAAGCTTGGCACACCTGTTTTTGGGGAAATTCTCCCATTCTTCACTGCAGATCCTCTCAAGCTCTGTCAGGTTGTATGGGGAGCATTGCTGCACATCTATTTTCAGGTCTCTCCAGAGATGTTTGATCGGGTTCAAGGCCGATCAATTACATTCAGAGACTTGTCCTGAAGCCACTGTTAGTTAGATTACTTGTTGGTTATCACTGCATTGTCGGAACTAGAAGCACAAGCATTTCGCTACACTCGCATTAACATCTGCTAACCATGTGTATGTGACAAATAAAATTTGATTTGATTTGATTTGATTTGCATTGTCTTGACTGTGTGCTTAGGGTCGTTGTCCTGTTGGAAGGTTGGAAGGTTGGAAGGTGAACATTTGTCCTAGTATGAGGTCTGGAACACTCTGCAGCAGGTTTTCATCAAGGATTTTTCTGTACTTTGCTCCGTTCATCTTTCCCTCGATCCTGACTAGTCTTCCAGTCCCTGCCACCAAAAAACATTCCCAAAGCATGATGCTGCCACCACCATGCTTCACCGTAGGGATGGTGCTAGGTTACTTCCAGATGTGATGCTTGGCATTAAGGTCGGTCTTGGTTTCATCAGACCAGAGAAGGGGTCTGAATACTTTCCAAATGCACTGTATACCATACTACACAAGTACACAGCATTGCTCTTCAAAGTAGTACCTCATCTGAAAACAAAAATTTCTCTCATGAGTGCCACTAGAAAACGGAACCGCTTAGCCTTTCTATGAACCTTCGGACAGACAACCACTATACCTCGTCAAACTACTTTGACATCATGAATTTGTTCCTTTACGGTATACGTGATTATTAAGTGATTAACATCTCACAACCCTAACATATGAATTCCTTGCTGACCAGGTCAGAAAGTACCTTCACACCCACACTTTAATATTTTGCTATACTGTAACTGAATTCCAATAATCCGTACATGAATACATTTGCACTGTGGTTCCGTCTTCCACAGCAAAGGCTCAGGTTTCTATGAAGGCAGTTAATCCAAGACCAAAATAGTGGTCTTTCAAACCTGTGCCCAACTACAGCAGGAAGACAGTTGACAAAGCTGGGAAAACAAGTGTTTCCTTTCCCTAGAGAGATGTGTTAACAAGGCCTCCCACTAGGGAGGAATTACCCCTCAAATTATGTGAAACAGCACAAACGGCCTCGCTATGAACAGTTTGTTTAACCAAGTGTAAAGCAAGAGGCGTCTTGTGTTGCAGTGAGCAAATGCTCAACAGTCCCAGAAGAAAGGCTTGTTTAAACAGCGAAACACACAGAAGGTTGTCCCACTTAAAATGTGATGAAAAACCGTCTCTATAGCATCCGGCAAATGAATCTTGATTTCATCTCTGGAAACAGATTCTATTTTCTCTTGTTTGTTTGTATATCTCCGAAGCATTCAAAGTGCTACCAGCTGGGGTTTTGGTGAGCACAGCCTTCGCAAAACAGGAGGGCTTTAATTGCTGAAGTCAGTTGGAAAGATGTTGTTTCAGTCAGGCAATTTGATTTGATCTGTTGTGATTCACCACAAAATGGGCTAAATATCATTGCGATATGCCAATACCCACTTATCGTGCCATTGTTGTTCCTTACCTTTCTGCTTGTGTCACAAATCCCTAGAGGATAATCCTTAAAAGTAAGAGGGAACTGGGAATATGGCTGACGGTCCAGTATTGAGGCTCTCTGTGTTGCGTCGAAGGGCGGCTATCCTCAAGGCACCTGGATCTGTTGTGTTTCATTTTATGCCCGCGTTTTTTTCATGGCGGCATCTCACTGGGCTCCTCCATTGGCACAGATAAAAGTTCTATCTCGTTACCGCTGCTCTTCGGCAGAAATGTGGAGATTAAACAAGGTTACAGCTGGAATCCTTAGTTGCTACATCAATTTTTGGACTTATAAATTAATTATATACTGTATATACCCATTGATTCTTGAAGAATATAACTTATAAATATGCCCCACTACATTAGTTCAACTGTCGCATAAATATAAGCTGGTTTTGTCATGTTTTGTCATTGATTATCATGTCTTGTCCCTGTGCTTCCCCTTCTATTCGTTTCCCTCTGCTGGTCTTATTAGGTTCTTTCCCTCTTTCTATCCCTCTCTCTCCCCTCCCTCTCTCACTCTCTCGCTCTCTCGCTCTCTCTTCTCTCTATCGTTCCGTTCCTGCTCCCAGCTGTTCCTATTCCCCTAATCATCATTTAGTCTTCCCACACCTGTTCCCGATCCTTTTCCCTGATTAGAGTCCCTATTTCTCTCCTTGTTTTCCGTTCCTGCCCTGTCGGATCCTTGTCTATATTCACCGTGCTGTGTCTATGTTTTGCCCTGTCGTGTCGTGTTTCCCTCAGATGCTGCGTGGTGAGCAGGTGTCTGAGTCTGCTAGGTTCAAGTGCCTTCCCGAGGCAACCTGCAGTTCTTGATCATGTCTCCAGTCTGTTCTCGTCTTTACGAGTAGTATTATGCCTTTTGTTTTGTTAAGTATCTTACTGGATTAAAAACTCTGTTTTCGCCAAGTCGCTTTTGGGTCCTCATTCACCTGCATGACAGGTTTAACTACGTTTCTAAACCATGTAAATGTAAACAAACATTGTATAGCTTCAAAATATGGTTAAACGGTCATATCGTGGATGGTCAGTCCTTGCATCCATAGGTCTGTCTATGAATTTGAGGGTGATTACATTTCTCCAGGCCCATCCCTCATCGTTTTTTACAACAACACAGGCAGGGTGACTGCTTTGCTATTGTTTCAATTAAGAATTCTAGCTTTGAAGAAGAGTGACAGATCCCTATATTGGAGCCCCTCAGCAGTCTCTCTCTCTCTCTCTCTCTCTCTCTCTCTCTCTCTCTCTCTCTCTCTCTTCATATTCAATTTATTACATTTTTTCATCCTTTTCTCTTCTGCTTTAGTTAGGTGGCAAGAATGGTAATTTTGTTATGTTCTGCATAAGTAATGCCCAGAAGCATTACCATATAGGGACTTTCGTTATTTAAATGCCAAGACATCCATTAGACATTCACATGGCATACAAATGTTGATTCCTTTACATAACCTTTCGTAAGAATTGGTTGTGCGCTCTGCAATCAATTTTTTACCATGATGGCCTGGTGTGTTAAAATTGTGTGCACATACACCTCGATACAAGATAATGAAGTTCACTCCTTCTCTGTTAGTTCAGGTGACATTGAATGCGTCTATTACAGCCAACGACCATCGACCCGAGCTAGCTTTACAATCCGCCCACCTCTCACCTCTCCTGAGGATGAGAAATAATAATTCCTTATTGATTTTCCCACAAATGGTAATTTGCACGGAACGGAATTGTAATGAACATTGTTTTATTGTCCTTACTCCAATGTTGGAATTGATTAGAGAAAACCCACAGATTAGGTAATCTTCTCAATACCCCTTTTTCTGTGATGGATATAAACAACAATCAAGAAAGCATTTCCTATCATATCACATTTTATTTGTCACATGCGCCAAATACAACAGGTGTAGAGTTTACAGTGAAATATTTACTTACAAGCCAATTCCAACAATGCAGAGTTAAAAAGTAAGAACATTTGCAAATAAAAATAGTAGAACAATAAATAACAATATACAAGGAGTACCGGAACCGAGTCAATGTGAGGTAGTTGAGGTAATATGTACATGTTGGTAGGGGTAAAAGTGACCAGGCAATGTTCCATGAAAATCTCCTCCAGAGCACTCAGAACCTCAGATTGGGTCGAAGGTTCATCTTAAAAACAGGACAATGACCCTAAGCACACAGCCAAGACAACACAGGAGTGACTTTGGGACATATCCCTGATTGTTCTTGAGTGGCCCAGCCAGAGCCTGGACTTGAACCTGAACACTCCCCATCCAACCTGACAGAGCTTGAGAGGATCTGCAGAGAAGAATGGAAGAAACTCCCAAATACAGGTCTGCCAAGATTGTAGCGTCATACCCAAAAAGACTCAAGACTGTAGGGTTAGGGTTAGGGTTAGGGGGCTTAAAGTAGAGAAATTATTTCACATAAAAAAATAAACATGTTTTTATATGCCCAGCTCATGAGGACCGTTGATGATGTGAGGACTAAGGCAATTGCCTCTTCTGCCTAATGGTAAGTCCACCAGTGGGGTCGCTTGTGGCTGAGGTGCTTGCTAAACTCAGCCAAGCATGAAAGAGAATGGAGGGGAAAGCAAATAGTAAAAAATAAGTTCTCAAGAATATGTCATTTATTTCCCAAAAAAATAGCTGAATGCGCAAGTACAAATTTCCTCATCATATTTAAATCAAATCAAATTTTATTTATCACATGCTTCTTAAAAAAACAGGTGTACACCAAGAGTGAAATGCTTACTAATGGGCTGTTGTTGTGGCCTGTGGAACATTGTCCCACTCCTCTTCAATGGCTGTGTGCAAAGTAGCTGGATATTTTCGGGAACTGAAACATGTTGACATCAATAAAAATGTACACAAATTGACATCGATAAAATGCAATTGTGTTCATTGTCAGTAGCTTATGTTTGTTTGCCCATTCCATTACCCCACCACCACGGGAAATCTGTTTACAACATTGACATCAGCAAACTGCTCGCCCACATGATGCCATACACGCTGTCTGTCATCTGCCCGGTACAGTTGAAACCCGGGATTCATCAGTGAAGAGTGCACTTCTCCAGTGTGCCAGTGGCTATTGAAGGTGAGCATTTGCCCACTGAAGTCGGTTACGACACCGAACTGCAGTCAGGTCAAGACTCTGGTGAGGACGACAAGCATGCAGATAAGCTTTCCTGAGACGGTTACTAACAGTTTGTTTAGAAATTCTTCAGTTGTGTAAATCCCATGTTTCACCAGCTGTCCGGGTGGCTGGTCTCAGACGATTCCGCAGGTGAAGAAGCCGGAGGTGGAGATCCTGGGCTACACGTGTTCTGCGGTTGAGGCCAGTTGGATGTACAAATTCTCTAAAACAACGTTAGAGGCAGACATGAACATTCAAGAAATTAACATTACATTCTCTGGCAACAAGTCTGGTGTCAACATGCCAATTGTATGCTCCCTCAAAACTTGAGACGTCTGCGACATTGTGTTGTGTGACCAAACTGCACATTTTAGCGTGGCCTTTTATTGTCCCCAGCATAAGCTGCACTTGTGTAATAATCATGCTGTTTAATCAGCATATTTATCTACCTCACCTGTCAAGTGGATGGCTTTCCACTAGTCGTTTAAGGTCATATGTACATGTAGGTACAGTTATTAAAGTGACTATGCATCGATATGACTAGGTGGCTGGAGTATTTGATAACCCTAACAGTAGCAACAGCATGTGATTAATAAAATAATTAAGTAAAATAATTACTCACAGTTCTACTAATAAAAGACACAAATTGAAAAACCTGGAGAAAGTATTATTCCTCCTACAAAATGAATTAATGAGAAGACAGCAAAGCAGACAATCGAGAGGGAGAAGATGGGAAATTAGACATTCGCAGGTGGGGACAGTTACAGCAGATAGATTGGAATTCCTGTCCCATGTGCAACATGAACGCAGCTGGTTCCATACACCACTGCACTAATGAAAAGGTTTGATCTTATGCCTGGCTTATTTATTGTTGTGTGCCTGCAGAATTGGAATCTTCCCAAATTAACAGTTATGGGAAAAGTGATACCGGTCAAAATCCAAGGAAAACACCAACAAATAATTGGAGATAGTTGTGGCAGAGTGGGCCATTCTAATGAAATCAGAAAAGTACCAGGCAAAGGAAGCTAGCTCATCAAATTCCAGTGTAGCACTAACCACTGTGATTATCACCAGCACAAGCACAAGCAGCATCCAGCTGGGAGGTCACAGCAATCAGCCTCATTTCACATCCCCAAAGCCCCTCTTTGATTCAAATGGAAGTGTCACACATAAATCACACAGAAATGGCAGCTCACACACAATGCTCATCTCCACACTCAGTGGGGGAAGTCACCCTACATGTTGCACATTTTCAACAATTGTCCAGAATTGCCTCAAGTGGTTTGACCTGTGAATTAATAATATGTGCCATTTAGCTGAGACTTTTACCCAAAGTGACTTAGTCATACATACATTTTAACATATGGGTGGCCCCAGCAGGAATCGACCACACAACCCTTGGCATTACAAGCACCATGCTCTACCAATTGAGCCGCAAAGGACGTGCACATATATAAGAAACAGTATCATCTCTAATCTTGAGGTCATTCGTTTAGCGGTCTCACTGGCTTTCTTCATGGGTGCGTTAAGGGTCCATGTTCCACTGAGTGTTATGTACGTACTCCTAACCTTCTGAAGCTCGCTGATAGAATTGGGGGAAAAAAAACTTAATATGCAAGAGGAAGGATAAAATACTTGTTGCTTTCTTGAAATGTGGTTCTTTCTTCATTAACTTCTTATGGCTGGGGGCAGTATTGAGTAGCTTGGATGAATAAGGTGCCCAGAGTAAACTGCCTGCTACTCAGTCCCAGTTGCTAATATATGCATCTTATTAGTATATCTGGATAGAAAACACTCTGAAGTTTCTAAAACTGTTTGAATGATGTCTGTGAGTATAACATAACTCATATGGCAGGCAAAAACCTGAGCAAAAATTCAACCAGGAAGTGGGAAATCTGAGGTTGGTCATTTTTCGACTCATTCCCTATTGAAGATACAGTGGGATATTGGTCATGTTGCACTTTCTAAGGCTTCCACTAGATGTCAACAGTCTTTAGAACGTTGTTTGAGGCTTCTACTGTAAAGGATAGGTTCATAAGGGCTCTTTGAGTCAGTGGTCTGGCAGAATGCCACAAGCTCATGACGCTCATTCACGTGAGAGTTGGCTCGCGTTCCATTGCATTTCTGAAGACAAAGGAATTCTCCGGTTGGAACATTATTGAAGATTTATGTTAAAAACATCCTAAAGATTGATTCTATACATCGTTTGACATGTTTCTACGTACTGTAACGGAACTTTTGGACTTTTCATCTGGACCTAGTGCTCGCGCCTCATGAAGATGGATTACTGGGCTGAACGCGCTAACAACAAGGAGGAATTTGGACATAAATGATGAACTTTATGGAACAAATCAAACATTTATTGTGGAACTGGGATTCCTGGGACTGCATTCTGATGAAGATCATCAAAGGGAAGTGAATACTTATAAATGCTATTTCTGACTAATGTTGACTCCACAACATGGTTTGGTCTCTGAGTGCCGTACTCAGATTATTGCATGGTGTGCTTTTTCCGAAAAGTTTTTTTGAAATCTGACACAGCGGTTGCATTTTTATATAAATATTCACTTAATCGAACAAAACATACATGTATTGTGTAACATGAAGTCCTATGAGTGTCATCTGATGAAGATCATCAAAGGTTAGTGATTAATTTTATCTCCATTTCTGATTTTTGGCTGGAAAAATGGCTGTTTTTTCTGTGACTTGGCTCTGACCTAACATAATCGTTTGTGGTGCTTTTGCCGTAAAGCCTATTTGAAATCAGACACTGTGGTGGGATTAACAAGAAGTGTATCTTTAAAATAGTGTGATATACTTCTATATTTGAGGAATTTTAATTATGGGATTTCTGATGTTTTGAATTTGGCGCCCAGCACTTTCACTGGCTGTTGTCATATCGATCCCGTTAACGGGATCTCAGCCCTCAGAAGTTTTTAAGACAATTTCACATAAGATTTCCTATGCATGTGGACAAAAATGTAAATATATTACATTTCGATGAAAATAAAGAATATCCAATGCTTTCATTCTAGCTCAATACTATTTCAATACTTGCATTATTGTATTAAGCATCCAGGAAGTACACTTTTCTAATCTTCAACAGCGGATCAATTGCCAAAAGTGGGCCAAGAAGCAACAATGCACAGATTGAGTTTATGTTTTTATTTCCCATGTTCTCAGAAAGATACAAAAACACTTATTGTGGAGAATACACAACAACAACAAAAAAGTACTAATCCAGTTGGTATTGTTGTCTTCATTACTGGAACACGTAATCCCCCACTGAACACTTTCACTGTCAACCCTTGGACTCTCCGATTAATCTGTGATCAAGGTCCTCAATAGCTCCATCTCACTGACCTGATCCCCACCCCCAGTTAATAGGAGTCAACGTTGGGGTGTGTGTAAGTCATCTCTCTCCTTGGTGAACAGGGGCTGAAGTTCTAAAGCCATGGCTTTCTCTACACAGGAGGGCTGCTGTTCTTAGCAGTTCCCTCTCTACCAAAGAGGCAAATACAGGACCCCTTTTTATTTTTTATTTCATTTATTTTTTATTTTTAGATCTCATCAAAGCAGGGCAACTGAGAAAAAGAGGATAAAATCAACAGCTGTTTCTATGTGCCTGCCTCTAACGTAGTGCCCTCAGTGGAGAATTAGCAGTGATGAGAGGAAGGGCGATTTCAGAATTCAAACTCTTCCCTTTTTGACAGCAGTTAATTGTGCGTTTCTTTTGAAGGATTGTGAAAAGAAAACCATTCTGCAGTTGTACACTGCCCAGCAGCTCTACACAACCAAATCCATGTTTTCTACAGGTAGTGTAAGCTGAAAAACAAAACTCACAGACTTCTGGCTAGTGCCACAGGGTAAATCAAACACTCCACTGTTCCCTATTTAACACCACCATTTTCTTTCTATTTTAATGAGAGGTTTAAAGTTCTGCTTGAGAGATAGCGTGAAGGATACCTACCAACCATGGTGATCATACTGTACCCATTTTGTGACAGAAATTAACATTCTCGTCGATGCTAAACACCTGGGGGCACAACAGGTAATTGTCACACAAATCCATCCAATCTATTAGCTGTAGTAGAAATTTAAGAGCACAATGAAAAACATTTCAGATATTAAAGCTAGAATCCTACATATTTCTGGGCACACTGGTGCTCATAAATACAAATTCCAGGTCGCACAGCAACATAATTAGAGCCCTAACCTTAACCTTAAGTTTGGGATTCTTACTGGGTTAGCCAGATGACAGAGGACAAAAAGTCAGAGGGCCTTAACTGGATCCTGTTATACCCGTTTTTGGCTGATGGAATTTTGGGGCAGTGGTGATGAGTGTGAAGGAACAAGGCTGTACATTGAGGTTGTCAAGGGACTGGAGCTTCCATTTAAGTCAATATAGGGCTAAGATCAATTATGCTGCTGAGTCTGGCTGCACTACACAACTTTGATTATCCTGTGGCTAACACTGAACATGTGTAGCACTAAAAAAGGTGAACATGTTTTCTTCATGTCAATTTAAATGAAATCCTTTATCCAAAATATGGTGAGGGATCATGACAAAGGCAATATGGTCCATGGTACAACTTTTGCACCCCAGGTCCTGTTGAATGTACGCTCTCCCTTACAAAACAAACTATATGAATGACACATACTAACATCTTTCCCTAGCCTACCGGTCTGTGGTGAAGGGGGCTTGCAGTGTCATCCCCCCAGTAGAGTCCCTGCTGGTGGGACGGGGAACCATGGCCAGGCTCTTTTCTAGCTGGGCTTGGTGAGGAGCTGTGTGGAGAAGTCATACAGGTCCTTGTTGACCTTCTTCAGGGCCCTCACTTCCTCCTCCAGCTCTGACACGCGCACCTTGGTGTTCTCACCATTGACAAACACACTGTGGGTTTAACAGAAGACGGAGAGAAAGAAGAATAAGAGGGGAGGGAGAGAGGGAGAGTGTAAAGAGGGAAAAATCCATATGGAGGTTAAGCAACTACATATTTGTAGACACAGAACATTTCAATCTAACACCTCAGGTATCAAGTCCCAGTGGATTCTAAAACAGCAGCTCTTTGATAGACCAACTGTCTGCAAATCGACAAAAGGATGAAACCTCTCCAATATTTATGGTAATGTATTGTGTTTGGAGTCAAAGGCTCGATTGTGTGCAAATGAGCGGGGGAATTAAGTTTCAGTGGGAGTACAATCTGGCAAAGAATAAACCCGCTCCCGATGGAAAGCCCACTGCCGGTGTTGAGAGTCCGAATCCAGGTCGGTGAGTGGAAGGCTTGGGTTGAGGGATATGAAATCCCAATGGAAAAAACCTCCCTAATCTCACCAAGGCAAATATTGACATTTACCATTGTGTCCGATTCCGCAGTGCAGGCAGTTGTTGGATGACAGCGGTGCACATAAACTTCCCAGATTAAAGAGCAGAGGGGAGAGGAGAACTCTATTGCCTGTCTTAATTGTATTTATTTGTTGGAATGCCTTATTTGGTGAAGACGTGCCGGGCTGGGGGCTTTGGGCTTGCCTGTGGGAGCGAGCGAGGGCTGCTCTCCCTTTTTGGAAGGAGTGTGACTAATCTACTTAAGGGCAATTGGGACTCGGGGAGGCCGAGTAGTGGAGTCGTAAGCGGCTTGCTGAGCCCAGGGATAAGGTGCTTCTGGTGGTGACCTCGTCTAGTTAGCTGACAAATCCCTCCACGAAAAACACCAACACACTCCTAACTGGCACACACAATTACGCACACGCATGACCGCACACTGCATCCGGGGCGCTGGTCAAGAGTGAGCAAGAGACATCTCATGACAGATGTGCTGTGCCAATTCAACAATAGACTCAATAAGAGTAGTATTGATGGGTTGCAGTAATATAGCGCCTTTCAATAGGTTCCAAAGTACGTTACATTGTTTAGGGGTGATTCTCCCTATCCACTGCCAAAGTGTAAAACCCATTTGTGTGATGCATGGAAAACATTTTGCGCCAGAATGCTCTCCAAACATTGGCAAAAATGACATGGCCATAATAGTGAGGGGGGAGTTTTGAATCCTATACATTTTGGGTCATCCATGTTTAAAAAATTAAAATAAAAAGCTTTACAACTGCATTGGACCTCCCAGTGTGGGATCTGGTATGGAGGCTTATGGGGTCAGAATCAATTCCAGAAGAGAAACAGGCAAGCAATCCACCATCACCAGCCACAGACCTGTGAAGTGAAGGGCCGTGTTGGTGAGGGTCAGAGAGGAATGCTAGAGAGCCCAAGGTGGAGCAGGGGGTCCAGAAGGAAGCAGCTGGATAGTGCCCATGATTGGACAGGGAGAGCTGCTGCTGTCACTGTTGTCACCAGGACAAGGATGTATTAAGATACAGTCCCAGAAAAGCAGACCCTGGCTTTAAAAGCACAATCTGTCACAATCTGCCACTCAAAAGTGCTACTCCTGCACTTAGTTGTTGATCTCCAGATATCTAAGGAGAGGATGATTTCCTAAGAAAGGATATGAGAAGGATGAATATACCAAGTCCCCAGATAGCAAAGAACAATATTACAATATTGTGTCCTGACACGATAGCCGGTAGGGCAGTGACAATACCAGTATTGCAATATTTTTTCCCACAGCAAAATTATAAACACAAAGCAGGTCAAAGTAATTGGTCCTGTAAAAACCTGCTTTATGTAAAATATTGTGTTATATAGCTGGGAAAATAAATAAATGTGACTCTGGATGACAACATAATGATGTTTGTTTCCAACATTAGGGCTGTTTTCACAAAGAAGCTAAATCCGCTTTGTGTTTTGTTTCCTTGCCACGATAACAAGTATCACAATACTGGTATCATCCTGGCCCTAATAGCCGGTAAGGCGTCTCTTCTCTTGTAGTCAGTACGTTGACGCACAGTGGTGTAAGTATATATGCACTGGCATCGGGTCACTGTACAAGTTTAAGATGACTTTATTCATCAATTGTACACAAGGTCTAACTGAAATGTGACTTATTTTTTATCCCAACCCTTCTGAAAGACACATACAGGTAGGAGCAGAGGGCTGCCACACTGGTGGAGCAGTTGTTGTGGGGGTTTAAGTGCCTTGCTCAAGGGCACAATGGCAGACAATGGCATCTAGAATTCGATAACAGCAACCCAACGGTTGCCAGCTCACCTCCAGACCAATTTTTTTCCCATCAGACTTGGGATTCTAACTGGCAACCCCTGTCTAACCGATAGACTAATCACAGTTGTATTTTCTTCTCGTGGCCTTTGGAGAGGTCGGTGAGTAAAGAGCAAGCAATGCTGTGAGGAGTTCAAGGGTCAAAATGAAGATCCTTCAGCTGAGCCTGTGGAAAGGTGACCCTCAGAAACTTTAACAGATGCACAATTGAGAGCATTCTGTCGGGCTGTGTCACTGCCTGGTACAGCAACTGCACCACCTGCAACCGCAGGGCTCTCCAGAGGGTAGTACAGTCTGCCAAAAGCATCACCAATGGCACACTGCATGCCCTCCAGGACCCCTACAGCACCCGATGCTGCCCTATATACATAGACATGGAATCACTGGCCACTTTAATAATTCAACGCTAGTCACTTTAATAATGTTTACACACAGTATACTCATATGAGATGAGAAAAGCAGTTTCTATTCTACTGTATTTAGTCAATGACACTCCGACATTGCTTGTCCTAATATTTATATATTTCTTAATTACATTATTTTAGATTTGTGTATTGTTGTTAATTGTTAGATACTACTGCACTGTTGGAGCTAGGAACACAAGCATTTTGCTACACCCGCAATAACATCTGCTAAATATGGGTATGTGACCAAAACAATTTGATTTGAGAATGTTAACCTCCAGTGACTACGCATACGGAACATTTACACAGCAGTTATATTACATCTTTAACACCCTTAGAACATGACGTGCTCTATAATCGCAAGTCACATGACCCCCTGCGGTGATGTGAGCGCATCAGTATTGATTCTGACAGTAATCTAAGCAACCCTGGGCCCATGTGTTTGCTTGCTTACACCTGCTATTTAATCCTCATCATAATACAACTAGTCTGATATTGATGATCAATATCATGATATTGAAGTATGTGTATGTGCACACCCCCAGACGGGTATACGCTTTTATGCACCTCAAGTATCCGGTTCTACAGGGTCAATGTTGATCATGGCCTGCTCATGTCTCTCCCCTACCACATACACTGATTAGCAATGAAGCCATTATTTGGCCTATCCTATAGAAAGGGGCGTGATCGGGCTCCCCTGATTTACAGAGAGTGCCGGAGCAGATCCCTCTGCAATTTACTACCCCGCCCACTGACACCTCACCTAACTGTGTTCCTTTATTTTACAGCACGGGTTGATAAAGCTGATACGGATGGACAATACAGTGAAACGGAGGAGGGAAGGGTTCAGTTGCGAAGGTGGGACGCCCACGAGTTATGCACGGTGATGTAGAGCAGTAGTCTCCAAGCGTTGCAACAGCTAACAGGGATCCTAATAAAATCATTAAAAAAAAATATATATATATATATATATATATTTCACCTTTATTTAATTATTGGGGCTAGGGGGCAGAATTATAAATAGCGTGACCATTATAAATAGCGTGACCAATTTCAACTTCCTGCTACTCATGCCAAAACTATAAGATATGCATATTATTCATAGTTTTGGATAGAAAACACTCTGAAGTTTCTAAAACTGTTTGAATCATGTCTGTGAGTATAACAGTATAACAAAACCCCGAGGACTAACTGTTCAGATTTTTTTTCTTCTTTCCCCTCTCTGTTCCCTGAGTTGTCTTTGCCAAGGGATATTTCATAGGAACCTGTTTTCAGTTCCTACCGCTTCTAGTGGATGTCACAAGTCTTTGGAATTTGGTTGAGGTTATTCCGTTGTGCAATGAAGAAGTAGGCCAACTAGGAACTGGGGACACTTTTGTGAGTTGCGCAAGACGTGAAAAGCAGCGCTGGTTTGTTTTCTTTCCTGTATTGAATACAGATGGCCCCGTCTACAATTTGATCGATTATTAAAGTTTAAAAATACCTAAAGTTGTATTACAAAAGTAGTTTGAAATATTTTGGCAAATGTTGCGTTTTTTGTAAGCTGTTTTTTTCTGGATCAAACGCGCTTTATAAATGGACATTTTGGATATATACGGACAGAATTAATCAAACAAAAGGACCAATTGTGATGTTTATGGGACACATTGGAGTGCCAACAAAATAAGCTCGTCAAAGGTATTGCATGTTTTATATTTTATTTCAGCGTTTTGTGTAGCGCCTGCAGGGTTGAAATATGCTATCTCCTTTGTTTACTGCTGGTGCAGATGGTGCAGGCTATCAGATAATAGCTTCTTATGCTTTAGCCAAAAATAATTTTTAAAATCTGAACTGTTGGCTGGATACACAACGCGTGTAGCTTTAATTGAGTATCTTACATGTGTGATTTAATGAAAGTTTGAATTTTATAGTATTTTATTTGTATCTGGCGTTCTGCATTTTCCTTGGCAATTGGCCAGTTGAGACATTTGCTTCCCGCCTATCCCTAAGAGGCAGGTAGGCTAGTTGAGAAATAGTTTTCATTTACAACTGCAACCTGGCCAAGATAAAGCAAAGCAGTGTGACACAAACAACAACACAGAGTTACACATGGAATAAACAAGCATAAAGTCAACAATACAATAGAAAAAGTCTACATACAGTGTGTACAAATGAGGTAAGATTAGGCAGATAAGGCAATAAATAGGCCATAGTGGTGAAATAATTACAATATAGCAATTAAACACTGGAGTGATAGATGAGCAGAACATGAGTGTGCAAGTAGAGATACTGAGGTGCAAAGGAGCAAAATAAATGAAATAAATAACAGTATGGGGGTGAGGTAGTTGGGTGGGCTACTTACGGGTGGGCTATTTACAGATGGGCTATGTACAGGTGCAGTGATCTGTGAGCTGCTCAGACAGCTGGTGCTTAAAGTTAGTGAGGGAGATATGAGTCTCCAGCTTCAGTGATTTTTGCAGTTAGTTCCAGTCATTGGCAGCAGAGAACTGGAAGGAAAGGCGGCCGAAGGAGGAATTGGCTTTGGGGGTGACCAGTGAAATATACCTGCTGGAGAGCGTGCTACGGGTGGGTGCTGCTATGGTGACCAGTGAGCTGAGATAAGGCGGAGCTTTACCTAGCAGAGACTTGTAGATGACCTGGAGCAAGTGGGTTTGGCGACGAATATGAAGCGAGGGCCAGCCAACGAGAGCATACAGGTCGCAGTGGTGGGTAGTATATGGGGCTTTGGTGGCAGAACGGATGGCCCTGTGTCACGGCTCCTCTGCAGTGCAGGGGCATTTCCTCCTGCAGGCAGAGGAGGGTCGTTAGTGATTGGAGTCACCTGGGCTCAGGGTATATAAACTGCTTCACTAATCACTCTTGTCTCTCACTCTCTCTCTGCTCCTCCAGGTATGATCCTGTTTTGTTTGTTTGTTTGTAGTTTTGTATAGTTTTCTACTTAGTCATTCACACACACAGATTCGCGCATCCATGCACTTTACATACACCTTACATTATTATACTTTCACACCTCATTCCCTTTACAATGTTTAAAGTTAATCATTTTGGTTTACAATAAAGAACCTTTTTGATTGGCCTATACCTGTTGTTCGTGTCCCCTCATTCTTGCCACAGGCTATGAGCCGGCCTGTGACACCTGTGATAGACTGCATCCACTTTGCTGAGTAGAGTGTTGGAGGCTATTTTGTAAATGACATCGCCGAAGTCAAGGATCGGTAGTCATCTTTACGAGGGTATGTTTGGCAGCATGAGTGAAGGATGCTTTGTTGAGAAAGGAAGCCGATTCTAGATTGGAGATGCTTACTGTGAGTCTGGAAGGAGAGTTTACAGTCTAGCCAGACACCTAGGTATTTGTAGTTGTCCACATATTCTAAGTCAGAACCGTCCAGAGTAGTGATGCTGGACGGGTGGAAAGGTGGGGGCAGAGATCGGTTGAAGAGCATGCATTTAGGAGGAGAGTTGGAGAGAGTCGGAAGGAGAGTTGTATGGCATTGAAGCTCGTCTGGAGGTTGGTTAACACAGTGTCCAAAGAAGGGCCAGAAGTATACAGAATGGTGTCGTCTGCATAGAAGTGGATCAGAGAATCACAAGCAGCAAGAGCAACATCGTTGATGTATACAGAGAAAAGAGTTGGCCTGAGAATTGAACCACGTGGCACTCTCATAGAGTCTGCCAGAGGTCCGGACAACAGGCCCTCTGATTTGACACACTGTATTCTGTCTGAGAAGTAGTAGGTGAACCAGGCGAGACAGTTATTAGAGAAACCAAGAATGTTAAGTCTGCCGATTAGAATGTGGTGATTGACAGAGTCGAAAGCCTTGGCCAGGTCGATGAATACGGCTGCACAGTAATGTCTCTTATCGACGGCGGTTATGATATCGTTTAGGACCTTGAGCGTGGCCGAGGTGCACCCATGGCCAGCTCAGAAACCAGATTTCATAGCGGAGAAGGTACGGTGGGATTCAAAATGATTGGTGATCAGTTGGTTAACTTGGCTTTCGAAGACCTTAGAAAGGTAGGATTGATATAGGTCTGTAGCAGTTTGGGTCTAGAGTGTTTCCCCCTTTGAAGAGGGGATGACCGCGGCAGCTTTCCAATCTGTGGGGATCTCAGACAATATGAAAGAAAGGTTGAACAGGCTAGTAATAGGGTTTGCAACTATTTCAGCTGATAATTTTAGAAAGAGAGGGTCCAGATTGTCTAGCCCAGCTGATTTGTAGGGGTCCAGATTTTGCATCTCTCTCAGAACATCAGCTATCTGGATTTGGGTGAAGGAGAAATGGGGAGGCTTGGGCAAGTTGCTGTGGGGGTGCAGGGCTGTTGATCAGGCTAGGTGTAGCCAGGTGGAAAGCATGGGCAGCAGTAGAAAAATGCTTATTGAAATTCTCAATTATCGTGGATTTATCGGTGGTGACAGTGTTTCCTAGCCTCAGTGCTGTGGGCAGCTGGGAGGAGGTGCTCTTATTCTAAATGGATTTCACAGTGTCCTAGAACATTTTGGAGTTTGTGCTACAGGATGCAAATTTCTGTTTGAAAAAGCTAGCCTTTGCTTTCCTAACTGCCTGTTCCTAACTTCCCTGAAAAGTTGCATATCGCGGGGGCTATTCGATGCAGGACGCCACAGGATGTTTTTGTGCTGGTCAAGGGCAGTCAGGTCTGGAGTGAATCAAGGGCTATATCTGTTCCTGGTTCTACATTTTTTGAATGGGGCATGCTTATTTAAGATGGTGAGGAAAGCACTTTTAAAGAATAACCAGGCATCCTCTACTGACGGAATGAGGTCAATATCCTTCCAGGATACCCGGGCCAGGTCGATTAGAAAGGCCTGCTCGATTAAGTGTTTTAGGGAGGGTCCTAAATCCTAAGACAAAACTAGAGGGAGTGCAGGCTATCTCCAGGGGAGGTCTTCTGAGGTAGCTATCTATTTATCATAAAAAACACAGGTTTGTAAAAATCAAGGTGGGGGAATGGGGGGAAAAACAGGCCAGAATACAACAATTAAAAACTATAATTGAAAATAATCCGGTTGTTTTAAAAGAGTAACACAAACCGAAAGCTAGTCACCGAATATTCTCTGCATTAGTCTTTAAAAAGTGCTGGGGGTGTTACACAGGCCAAATGACCTTCTATTGAACTCCAATAACCCAAACAGTGATGTTGCATGAATTTAGACCAGATATACATACCCTGTCCTCCAGCTGCTATTATGTAAAGTCCTTTATGAAATTGTCATGCAGGTGAATGAGGACCCAAAAGCGACTTGGCGAAAACAGAGTCTTTAATCCAGTAAAGTAAATCTACAATCATAAGACATAATTCCACTCGTAATGACGAGAACAGACTGGAGACTCGATCAAGAACTGCAGGTTGCCTCGGGAAGGCACTTGAACGTAGCAGACTCAGACACCTGCTCACCACGCAGCATCTGAGGGAAACACGACACGACAGGGCGATACACAGACACAGCACGGTGAACAATAGACAAGGATCCGACAGGGCAGAAACGGAAAACAAGGGGAGAAATAGGGACTCTAATCAGGGGGAAAGATAGGGAACAGGTGTGGGAAGACTAAATGATAGATTAGGGGAATAGGAACAGCTGGGAGCAGGAACGGAACGATAGAGAGAAGAGAGAGAGGAAGGGAGAGAGAAAAAGGGAAACGAACCTAAAAAGACCAGCAGGGGGAAAACGAACAGAAGGAAAAGCAAAATGACAAGACAATCTAAGACAAAACATGACAGTACCCCCCCACTCACCGAGCGCCTCCTGGCGCTCTCGAGGAGGAACACTGGCGGCAACGGAGGAAATCATAGATCACAAACGGTCCAGCACGTCCCGAGAAAGAACCCAACTCCTCTCCTCAGGACCGTAACGGAAAAACGAAAAAAAGGGAAACTAGGGTACTACTCTAAAAAAAAAATGAGACACGGGTAGAGAACTGAAAGCTTTAGAGCAAACAGGACCAAACAGGCCAGGAGAGTAACAACTAGGGACAGACTGAGACACAGCAAGGGCAGGAACAAGAACAGGAGAGATGCGATGGCAGGGAACAGACTGAGACCCAGCAAGACCAGGAGCAGAAGCAGAAAAAAAATTACCAGACTTCTTCTGCGCGCAGTCCGAACACGCAGCCACGAAACGGCGCGTGTCACGCTCCTGAGTAGGCCACCAAAACCGCTGGCGAATAGAAGCAAGCGTACCCCGAACGCCGGGATGGCCAGCTAACTTGGCAGAGTGAGCCCACTGAAGAACAGCCAGACGAGTAGAAACAGGAACGAAAAGAAGGTTACTAGGGAAAGTGCGCGGCGACGCAGTGTGCGTGAGTGCTTGCTTAACCTGTCTCTCAATTCCCCAGACAGTCAACCCGACAACACGCCCAACAGGAAGGATCCCTCGGGATCGGTAGAAGCCACAGAAGAACTAAAGAGACGGGATAAAGCATGAGGCTTGGTGTTCTTAGTACCCGGGCAATAAGAAATAACGAATTCGAAACGAGCGAAAAACAACGCCCAACGAGCATGACGCGCATTCAGTCGTTTGGCAGAACAGATGTACTCAAGGTTCTCTTGGTCAGTCCAAACGACAAAAGGAACGGTCGCCCCCTCCAACCACTGTCGCCATTTGCCTAGGGCTAAACGGATGGCGAGCAGTTCGCGGTTAACCACATCATAGTTACGTTCCGACGGTGACAGGCGATGAGAAAAATACGCACAAGGGTGGACCCCATCGTCAGTATCGGAGCGCTGGGACAGAATGGCTCCCACGCCCACCCCGACGCGTCAACCTCAAAAATAAACGGTTTAGTGACGTCAGGTGCAACAAGGATAGGAGCGGATGCAAAACGCTTCTTGAAGAGATCAGGACAACAATCATACGACCGGTGAGGAGGAAGGGAGTTGGTTCTGGACCGACTGAAGACCGTGCGCAGACCATGATATTCCTCCGGCACTCCTGTCAAATCACCAGGTTCCTCCTGAGAAGAGGGGACAGAACAAACAGGAGAAATAGCAGACATTAAACACTTCACATGACAAGAAACGTTCCAGGAAAGGATAGAATTACTAGACCAATCAAAAGAAGGATTATGACACACTAGCCAGGGATGACCCAAAACAACAGGTGTAAAAGGTGAACAAAAAATCAAAAAAGAAATGGTCTCACTATGGTTACCAGATACAGTGAGGGTTAAAGGTAGTGTTTCATATAATATACTGGGGAGAGGACTACCATCCAAGGCAAACATGACCGTGGGCTCCCTAACTGTCTGAGAGGAATGTCATGTTCCCGAGCCCAGGCTTCGTCCATAAAACAGCCCTCCGCCCCAGAGTCTATTAATGCACTGCAGGAAGCTGCCGATCCGGTCCAGCGTAGATGGACCGGTAAAGTAGTACAGGTACTTGACGGAGAGGACCGTCTAGTAGCGCTTATCAGTCGCCCTCCGCTTACTGATGAGCTCTGGCCTTTAACTGGACATGAAATGACAAAATGACCAGCGGAACCGCAATAGAGACAGAGGCGGTTGGTGATTCTCCGTTCCCTCTCCTTAGTCGAAATGCGAATACCCCCCAGCTGCATGGGCTCAACACCAGAGTCAGTGGGGAAAGATGGTAGTGTCGGAGAGAGGGGAGACACAGTTAACGCGAGCTCTCTTCTATGAGCTCGGTGACGAAGATCTACCCGTCGTTCAATGCGAATAGCGAGTTCAATCAAAGAATCCACGCTGGATGGAACCTCCCGAGAGAGAATCTCATCCTTAACCTTAGCGTGGAGTCCCTCCAGAAAACGAGCGAGCAACGCCTGCTCGTTCCAGTTACTGGAGGCAGCAAGAGTGCGAAACTCTATAGAGTAATCCGTTATGGATCGATTACCTTGACATAGGGAAGACAGGGACCAAGAAGCTTCTTTCCCAAAAACTGAACGATCAAAAACCCTTATCATCTCCTCTTTAAAGTTCAGATAATTGTTAGTACACTCAGCGCTTGCCTCCCAGATAGCTGTGCCCCACTGCCGAGCCCGACCAGTAAGGAGTGATATGACGTAGGCAATCCGAGCTCTCTCTCTGAGTATGTGTTGGGTTGGAGAGAGAACACTATATCACACTGGGTGAGAAAGGAGCGGCACTCAGTGGGCTGCCCAGAATAACATGGTGGGTTATTAACCCTAGGTTCCGGAGGCTCGGAAGACCCGGAAGTAGCTGGTGGCACGAGACGAAGACTCTGATACTGTCCTGAGAGGTCGGAGACCTGAGCGGCCAGGGTCTCAACGGCATGCCGAGCAGCAGACAATTCCTGCTCGTGTCTGCCGAGCATCGCTCCCTGGAACTCGAGAGTAGAGTAGAGAGAATCCATAGTCGCTGGGTCCATTCTTGGTCGGATCCTTCTGTCATGCAGGTGAATGAGGACCCAAAAGCGACTTGGCGAAAACAGAGTCTTTAATCCAGTAAAGTAAATCTACAATCATAAGACATAATTCCACTCGTAATGACGAGAACAGACTGGAGACTCGATCAAGAACTGCAGGTTGCCTCGGGAAGGCACTTGAACGTAGCAGACTCAGACACCTGCTCACCACGCAGCATCTGAGGGAAACACGACACGACAGGGCGATACACAGACACAGCACGGTGAACAATAGACAAGGATCCGACAGGGCAGAAACGGAAAACAAGGGGAGAAATAGGGACTCTAATCAGGGGGAAAGATAGGGAACAGGTGTGGGAAGACTAAATGATAGATTAGGGGAATAGGAACAGCTGGGAGCAGGAATGGAACGATAGAGAGAAGAGAGAGAGGAAGGGAGAGAGAAAAAGGGAAACGAACCTAAAAAGACCAGCAGGGGGAAAACGAACAGAAGGAAAAGCAAAATGACAAGACAATCTAAGACAAAACATGACAGAAATGTAGAGTAACGTGTCCTGTATAAGTCCTAGAACACATGACGTGCCATAAGAGCTGGACCATGTTACAAGGGCAGGGCTGAATGCCACGGCAGCAAATCAGACAAATTAATTGTGGTGCAGGACTGTAGTTGACATAGAGTATTTTTTAAATGTATTTAACCTTTTTTAACTAGGCAAGTCATTGAAGAACAAATTCTTATTTACAATGACGGCCTACACAGGCCAAACCCGGGCAACGCTGGGCCAATTAGCAAACTCGGACAACGCCTCTAGCACTGAGATGCAGTGCCTTAGAACGCTGTGCCACTCGGGAGTCCCTCGGGAGTATCCCAAACATTAGGAACACCTTACTAATATTGAGTTGTCTGGACTCTACAAGGTGTTGAAAGCATTCCACAGGGATGCTGGCCCATGCTGACCACAATGCTTCCCACAGTTGTGTTAAGTTGGCTAGATGTCCTTGGGTGGTGGACCATTCTTTATACACACGGGAAACTGTTGAGTGTGAATAACCCAGCAGTGTTGCAATTCTTGACACAAACCGGTGCGCCTGGCACCTTCTAACATACCCCGTTCAAAGGCACAAATATTTCATCTTGCCCATTCACCCTCAATGGCACAAACACAATTGTCTCAATGCTTAAAAATAATTCTTTAACCTGTCTCCTCCCCTTCATCTACACTGATTGAAGTGGATTTAACAAGTGACCTCAATAAGGGATCATAGCTTTCACCTGGATTCACCTGGTCAGTCTATGCCATGGAAATAACAGGTGTTCTTAATGTTTTGTATACTCAGTGTACACCACACTCCTAACACTTTCATTGAGTTCACAGAAGTATTCCCACCTTGCGACAGGATTAATTTTGGTTGGAACAATGGAAAACACACAGGATGTTAACCATTCTTGATCGATTCAAATGTATAACTTGTATAATTTAAGTGTCAAAGCAAATTAGCCATATAAAATGAATAACAGAAACAGTCTCAGCCTTGAACTGAACTCATTTATACAGAATCTGGATAAATAATGAGAGATTTTCAAACATGAAATACCATTTATATTGCCTTTTGTTTCTTCAGGTGCACTGCTCAACTGAGTGAATGTTAGTTTTTTCTCTATTATTTTTAACATTTGTAATTCCAGGCTGCTTTAGATTGAACCCTTTTATTAATCCAGTATTTTAAATTGTGGCCATAATTTTTTTTTGCAATGTTTAGGCGTTTCATAAAGGTTATGTAATTAATTGACATTTCAAATAGGCCATGCTTTTTAAAACTAACATTTAATATAAAACATTTAGTGATACTGAAAAACTGCCCTTGGTCCAATATATACAGTAACAGGCAAACGTTTGGACACTTACTCACATGTGTTATTTCATCGTTTTGATGTCTTCACTATTATTGACGAACAGTACCAGTCAAAAGTTTGGACACACCTACTCATTCAAGGGTTTTCTTTATTTTATTATTTTCTACACTATAGAATAATAGCGAAGACAACAAAACTATGTTAAACAAAATGTTCTTAAATTCTTCAAAGTAACCACCCTTTGCCTTGATGACAGCTTTGCACATTCTTGGCATTCTCTCAACCAGCTTCACCTGGAATGATTTTCAATCCGTCTTGAAGGAGTTCCCACATATGCTGTGCACTTGTTGGCTGCTTTTCCTTCACTCTGCAGTCCAATTCATGCCAAACCATCTCAATTGTGTTGTGGTCGGGAGATTGTGGATGTCAGGTCATTTGATGGAGCACTCCATCACTCTCCTTATTGGTCAAATAGCCCTTACACAGCCTGGAGGTGTGTTGGGTCATTGTCGTGTTGAAAAACAAATGATAGTGGGACTAAGTGCAAACCAGATGGGATGGCGTATCGCTGCAGAATGCTGTGGTAGCCATGCTAGTTAAGTGTGCCTTGAATTCTAAATAAATCCCAGACACTGCCACCAGCATAGCACCCCCACACCATCACACCTCTTCCTCCATGCTTCACTGTGGGAACCACACTTGCGGAGATCATCCGTTCACCTACTCTGCATTTCACAAAGACATGGTGGTAGGAACCAAAAATCCCAAAATCTCAAATATGGACTCTTCTTATTGGTGACCTTTAGTAGTGGGTTCTTTGCAGCAATACGACCATGAAGGCCTGAATCACACGGTCTCCTCTGAACAGTTGATGATGAGATATGTCTGTTACTTGAACTCTGTGAAGCATTTATTTGGGCTGCAACTTCTGAGGCTGGTAAATCTAATGAACTTATGCTCTGCAGCAGAGGTAACTCTGGGACCTCCTTTCCTGTGGCGGTCCTCATGAGAGCCAGTTTCATCATTGCGCTTGATGGTTTTTGCAACTGCACTTGAAGAAACTATCACCGTTCTTTAAATTTTCCAGATTGACTGTCCTTCATGTCTTAAAGTAATGATGGACTGTCATTTCCCTTTGCTTATGTGAGTTGTTCTTGCCATAATATGGACTTTCATTCCAGGTGACTACCTCATGAAGCTGGTTGAGAGAATGCAAAGAGTGTGGAAAGCTATCATCAAGGCAAAGGGTGGCTACTTTAAAGTATCTCAAATATAAAATATATTTAGATTCGTTTAACACTGTTTTGGTTACTGCATAATTGCATATGTGTTATTTCATAGTTGTGATGTTCTACAATTTAGAAAATAGTAAAAATAAAGAAAAACCCTTGAATGAATAGGTGTCTCCAAACTTTTGACTGGTACTGTATATTGACTGCTTTTCATACTTTATGAGTTTCATGTCTCAAGTCGATGATGCTCAGTTGTCTTCAGCCACCTCTAACACAGAGCAGAGTTTAAGGTAGATAGTGTTACCTTTTTTGATGTCAGTGTTCCAGTGTCTTGCCATCTTCAAGCTGCCTACCCATGTAGATCAGCCTCTGTTTGTCCACAGGGACCTGAGGGGTATACTACAAGTTAGCCAGTTAACTTTGATAAATATATACAGAAATAACTGTCAATTTTCTGTTTCATTATGAAAGCTCCACCTAGATGTGTTTTTTTTGCTGTTGGGTCAATTCAACCATACCCATTTCAAGCTCATCTTTCAAAAAAATAACAAGTGATTTTATAATATTTAGACAAGTTAGCTGGCTAACTTCTTGATCTTGTTTTGTAGTATACCCCTGTCATGATGTTGGCCTGGGGGTAGGTTTATGACAGTCATAAATACCTCTTTCTCCCGTTTTCCTCTCTCTACCCTACTGAGGTTACATTTGCAAAATTCTGGTAATTCGACCAATATGCGGTGGTACTTAATGAATATGATGTCAGTTCGCTTGTCATCTGAGACATTCTCATCAATGATAAGATGACATAAACTCTACAGTGGAAAGTCTACACATCAAAAGTTATCGGATTCACTTGGAACTGTTGTTCAATTTAAATGTTTGAATATGAAATTATTCGTGATGGGATGAAATGTGATTTTAGCTTCTAAAATGTGAGATTTGGGATTTCATAAGATAGGGCTCTGCTCAATCAGTGGCCCGCCCCTGTGAAGAGACATGGGCTATACAACTTTTCAAACACGCCCCCCTCTCCCTTCCTATATAAGCCCTTGACGACAATGTAACCTCCTGTTCCGAGGACGACGGTCCGATGTCAGAATGGTTCAGATAGTAACTACAGAACGAAGCCAACATCAGCGTGAGCTTTGGTTGCAAATGGTATGAACTTTGAACTCTTATTCACTACAGAAGTGATACCTCCTAGCCGTTGAGTTAGCAACAGCTGCTGCAAACGAGGGTTAGGAAGGAACAGACAGAGTATCCCGTCTACCACACAACGACGTTACTACAACGTATTCAATTTACCAGCAGAGACATTCTTCAAGGGACAAAGGACTCGGTTGGGCAACACGGCCTTCCATCTATCACCAACCTACTGAAGCACAGCTCAGTGTAAATATTTATTGCATTTTCCTTTTCTAAATGGGTAGTAATTTAGAATGCATAAGATACTGTATTTACGATAGCACAGCTTTGCCCTTTGTTCCTCAGTCTTCCCGATCTTTCACTCAAACCCAGACCCTTTTCTTTTGTGTAACCAGCTGTCATATCTGTTCCGCACGCTAGGGACGTTTCCCTTTATGACGTAATTCGTAATCAAGTTATGATTTAATTATGTGTTTGTGTGTGATTAGTTAGGTATTTAGTAAATAAATAATTAAACCCAATTTTGTATTGCTGGTTCAACTTGTTAGCCAGGGTTCGTGCAGATAACCAAGAATTTATAACTTTCAGATGAGACTGAATTAAGATGACGATTAATATTGACTGCTATCGATGTAAAATATTAATAGGTCTTTAAGAGTTTATTCGGAAGATAACAGCTCTATAAATATTATTTTGTGGTGCCCGACTCTCTAGTTAATTGCATTTACATGATTATGTCATGTTTTGTCATTGATTATCATGTCTTGTCCCTGTGCTTCCCTTCTATTCGTTTCCCTCTGCTGGTCTTATTAGGGTACTCTGCGCCCCTGCGTGGATTATCGAGGGCTGAATGACATAACGGTTAAGAATCGTTATCCGCTTCCCTTATGTCGTCAGCCTTCGAGATTCTGCAGGGAGCCAGGTTCTTTACTAAGTTGGACCTTCGTAACGCTTACCATCTCGTGCGCATCAGAGAGGGGGGACGAGTGGAAAACGGCGTTTAACACTCCGTTAGGGCATTTTGAATACCGGGTTCTGCCGTTCGGTCTCGCTAATGCTCCAGCTGTCTTTCAGGCATTAGTTAATGATGTACTGAGAGACATGCTGAACATCTTTGTTTTCGTTTACCTTGACGATATCCTGATTTTTTCACCGTCACTCGAGATTCATGTTCAGCACGTTCGACGTGTACTCCAGCGCCTTTTAGAGAATTGTCTCTACGTGAAGGCTGAGAAGTGCGCCTTTCATGTCTCCTCTGTCACATTTCTCGGTTCTGTTATTTCCGCTGAAGGCATTCAGATGGATCCCGCTAAGGTCCAGGCTGTCAGCGATTGGCCCGTTCTAAGTCACGTGTCGAGTTGCAGCGCTTTCTCGGTTTCGCTAATTTCTATCGGCGTTTCATTCGTAATTTCGGTCAAGTGGCTGCCCCTCTCACAGCTCTTACTTCTGTCAAGACGTGCTTTAAGTGGTCCGGTTCCGCCCAGGAGCTTTTGATCTCCTCAAGAAGCGTTTTACATCCGCTCCTATCCTTGTTACTCCTGACGTCACTAAACAATTCATTGTCGAGGTTGACGCTTCAGAGGTGGGCGTGGGAGCCATTCTGTCCCAGCGCTTTATTCTGACGATAAGGTCCATCCTTGCGCTTATTTTGCTCATCGCCTGTCGCCATCGGAACGCAACTATGATGTGGGTAATCACGAACTGCTCGCCATCCGCTTAGCCCTAGGCGAATGGCGACAGTGGTTGGAGGGGCGACCGTCCCTTTTGTCGTTTGGACTGACCATAAGAACCTTGAGTACATCCGTTCTGCCAAACGACTTAATGCACGCAAGCTCGTTGGGCGTTGTTTTTCGCTCGTTTCGAGTTCGTGATTTCTTATCGCCCGGGAAATAAGAACACCAAGCCTGATGCCTTATCCCGTCTCTTTAGTTCTTCTGTGGCTTCTACCGACCCCGGGGGGATTCTCCCTGAAGGGCGTGTTGTCGGGTTGACTGTCTGGGGAATTGAGAGACAGGTAAAGCAAGCACTCACTCACACTGCGTCGCCGCGCTTGTCCTAGTAAACTTCTTTTCGTTCCTGTCGCTACTCGTCTGGCTGTTCTTCAGTGGGCTCACTCTGCCAAGTTAGCTGGCCACCCCGGCGTTCGGGGTACGCTTGCTTCTATTCGCCAGCGGTTTTGGTGGCCTACTCAGGAGCGTGACACGCGCCGTTTCGTGGCTGCTTGTTCGGACTGCGCGCAGACTAAGTCAGGTAACTCTCCTCCTGCCGGTCGTCTCAGACCGCTTCCCATTCCTTCTCGACCATGGTCTCACATCGCCTTAGACTTCATTACCGGTCTGCCTTCGTCTGCGGGGAAGACTGTGATTCTTACGGTTGTCGATAGGTTCTCTAAGGCGGCACATTTCATTCCCCTCGCTAAGCTTCCTTCCGCTAAGGAGACGGCACAAATCATCATTGAGAATGTGTTCAGAATTCATGGCCTTCCGTTAGACGCCGTTTCAGACAGAGGCCCGCAATTCACGTCACAGTTTTGGAGGGAGTTCTGTCGTTTGATTGGTGCTTCCGTCAGTCTCTCTTCCGGTTTTCATCCCCAGTCTAACGGTCAAGCAGAAAGGGCCAATCAGACGATTGGTCGCATATTACGCAGCCTTTCTTTTCGAAACCCTGCGTCTTGGGCAGAATACGCTCACAACTCGCTTCCTTCGTCTGCTACCGGGCTATCTCCGTTTCAGAGTAGTCTTGGGTACCAGCCTCCTCTGTTCTCGTCCCAGCTCGCCGAGTCCAGCGTTCCTCCGCTCAGGTTTTTGTCCAACGTTGTGAGCGCACCTGGAGGAGGGTCAGGTCTGCACTTTGCCGTTACAGGGCGCAGACTGTGAGAGCCGCCAATAAACGTAGGATTAAGAGTCCTAGGTATTGTCGCGGTCAGAGAGTGTGGCTTTCCACTCGTAACCTTCCCCTTACGACAGCTTCTCGCAAGTTGACTCCGCGGTTCATTGGTCCGTTCCGTGTCTCTCAGGTCGTCAATCCTGTCGCTGTGCGACTGCTTCTTCCGCGACATCTTCGTCGCGTCCACCCTGTCTTCCATGTCTCCTGTGTCAAGCCTTTTCTTCGCGCCCCGTTCGTCTCCCCCCCGTCCTTGTCGAGGGCGCACCTATTTACAAGGTACGGAAGATCATGGACATGCGTTCTCGGGGGCGTGGTCACCAGTACTTAGTGGATTGGGAGGGTTACGGTCCTGAGGAGAGGAGTTGGGTTCCATCTCGGGACGTGCTGGACCGTTCGTTGATTGATGATTTCCTCCGTTGCCGCCAGGGTTCCTCCTCGAGTGCGCCAGGAGGCGCTCGGTGAGTGGGGGGTACTGTCATGTTTTGTCATTGATTATCATGTCTTGTCCCTGTGCTTCCCTTCTATTCGTTTCCCTCTGCTGGTCTTATTAGGTTCTTTCCCTCTTTCTATCCCTCTCTCTCCCCTCCCTCTCTCCCTCTCTCGCTCTCTCTCTCTATCGTTCCGTTCCTGCTCCCAGCTGTTCCTCATTCTCCTAACTACCTCATTTACTCTTTCACAGCTGTCCCCTATTTTGCCCTCTGATTAGAGTCCCTATTTCTCCCTCTGTTTTCCGCTTCTGTCCTTGTCGGATCCTTGTTTGATGTTTGCTGTTCTGTGTCCTTGTTCCGCCCTGTCGTGTTTTTGCCTTCTTCAGATGCTGCGTGTGAGCAGGTGTCTATGTCAGCTACGGCCTGTGCCTTCCCGGCGACCTGCAGTCTGTGGTCGCGTCTCCAGTCGTTCCTCTCTACTGACGAGAGGATTTCAGTTTTCCTGTTTTGTATTTACCTAAGATAATATCCAGGATTATCGTTTTGTTTAAGACTGGAATAAAGACTCTGTTTCTGTTAAGTCGCTTTTGGGTCCTCATTCACCAGCATAACAGATTAGCTCAATCAGGTAATATTAATTAAGGATAAATTATTTTATAGAATATCATGTCATATCACTTAATCCGGCATAGCCAAAGATAAGACACCCCTCTGCTCCACATGGTAGACCTCCATTTTGAACTGGGACACAGTCTCACCCAGCATCAAACTCGTAGATTATATCCTGGCTTGTTAAATTTCGAAAGAATATCTGTAACGTCGATGCTGAATGCAGCTTCTGTCTGTCTGGCAGTCGGCAAAAATACTTTTGTTTATATTGTAAGTATATTTATATTGCAAGTATATTGTTTTTGGCTTTTCTGTTTCAAAACTAACCGTTTGGGGGGGGGGGGGGGACACCTATCCCCGATACTCAACACTGTCTGCACAGAATGAGGCTGAAGTCAGTCAATGTGTGAGGACTCGCAGGTCAATCCCATGCTCGCTGACAAAACACTCCCCCCCCGACAGTTTACCTCAGCTTCTCCTCAATGAGAGAAAGAAAACCCTTCCTATCGCTATTTGCGTTATCTATCCATTTGCTTAATCTATCCATTTGCTTAATATTCCCTTGAACCAAGTACTGTGCCCCTACTCCAGAGGAACTGTCCAATTATCCTTACATGGAGATACCCCAACCCTACCAGTGGAGCCCAAGGGAACCACCCCAGCCCCTAGGGCTCTCCATCTCCCCTGCCTCCCCCTGACCCTTCACCCCAGACAGCCAACTCGCTAATGGGCTTTCTTTCTCTCTTCCCTGGGCCAAACCGGCCCTGGTTCATCTGAGGGTAAGCCACCGCCGCCAAACACAGTGTCTGCCAGTGGAATGACTTCTCCACTCTCTGCAGTGTAGCAGCACATTCGGCACTCACACAGACCCATGCATGCATATTCCAGAAGAAAGAAAATAACAAAGACAACTAAAAAGTTATCCTTCTCTGAGTCATTTGCACACAGCACAGCGCCTGATCAGAAAGAGTATTTTTGTGATGTTGGCCATGCCCCGGGGTACGACGGAATTATTGTTTTTGGAATTCCTATTAATATATGTTTTGTAATCATTCTCTGTGTTTCTTTGGCTTTTGGAGCACAGAGGAAAAGCTCATTTCTCGACAGCGACAGTTATATTCCCAGCAGCTCCGAGATTAGCCATTATGGAAATAAGCGACCTCAGAGAGAGAAAGCGAGGGAAGGGGAGAGCGATAGGAGGGAAAAAAACTATGCCAGCACAGTGGTACGCGAAGGGTAGAAACTGAGTGAGCAGGTGGTAGGTAACTCTGAGACCGCTCCATTACCATTTCATTTAGCCCTGTGTAATTGATTTTGACACTGCTAGGATTACGTGCGGCACAAACAGCTGTCTCGTCACCATACTGCAGCCGTTCATTTAGAGTGGGTGGTTACGGGGAGAAGGAAAGTTACCTACAGTAAGCATATACAGATTCTTACTATACATATGCTTACAATTCCAATCCCCTTAAGGCATGAATTTATTGACATCTTGTATGTAAATAAACTGCTTATCATCATCCTGTGATATCAGTGATGGGACAGCTGCTTATTAATAACAACCAACCAACTACAGATTAGATACCTTACCTTTTCATTACTGTACCTTTCAATGCCATCTTAGTTGTTAACAGGGCAAAAGCCTATCATGATGCTAAGTCAAGGACGAGACTTGGGTGTTGTGGGGGTGTGACTAACCTGGGTTGTATACATGGGTACCTATGGGGCTGTGACTAACCTGGGTTGTGTACAAGGATACCTATGGGGATGTGACTAACCTGGATTGTGTACAAGGATACCTATGGGGCTGTGACTAACCTGGCTTGTGTACATGGGTACCTATGGGGCTGTGACTAACCTGGGTGTTGATCATTGGTATCTTTGGGGCTGTGACTAACCTGGGTTGTGTACATGGGTACCTATGGGGCTGTGACTAACCTGGGTTGTGTACATGGGTACCTATGGGGCTGTGACTAACCCGGGTTGTGTACATGGTACCCACGGGCTGTGACTAACCTGGGTTGTGTACATGGGTAGCTATGGGGCTGTGACTAACCTGGGTTGTGTACATGGGTACCTATGGGGCTGTGACTAACCTGGGTTGTGTACATAGTACCTACGGAGCTGTGACTAACCTGGGTTGTGAACATTGGTACCTATGGGGCTGTGACTAACCTGGGTTGTGTACATGGGTATCTATGGGGCTGTGACTAACCTGGGTTGTGTACATGGGTACCTATGGGGCTGTGACTAACCTGGGTTGTGTACATGGGTACCTATGGGGCTGTGACTAACCTGGGTGGTGAACATTGGTACCTATGGGGCTGTGACTAACCTAGGTTGTGTACATTGGTACCTACGGGCTGTGACTAACCTGGGTTGTGAACATTGGTACCTACGGGGCTGTGACTAACCTGTGTTGTGTACATTGGTACCTATGGGGCTGTGACTAACCTGGGTTGTGAACATTGGTACCTACGGGCTGTGACTAACCTGTGTTGTGTACATGGGTACCTATGGGGCTGTGACTAACCTGGGTTGTGAACATTGGTACCTACGGGGCTGTGACTAACCTGGGTGGTGAACATTGGTACCTATGGGGCTGTGACTAACCTGGGTTGTGAACATTGGTACCTATGGGACTGTGACTAACCTGGGTGGTTGGGGGCAGACACAGGCACACTCCTCCAGTCTCAGTGCCCTCAGCCTGCACTAGAGGGTTGAGGTGCCGGCTGAAGCGGGGCAGGGGGATGCCCGGGCGGCTGTCAGGAAGGAACATGTTGGCAGGGGCAGAGATGATGAGGGCATTGGTGACCGGACCTGTGAGAGATGTAAGAGTAGTTAGAAAGAGGGAGGGGAGAGAGAGGAGGAAAGAGGGAGGTGAGGAGGGAGAGAAGGAGTGAGGGAGAAAGGTAGCCTAGGGTATAGAGTGTTGGGCCTGTAACCAAAAGGTTACTAATCACAAAAGGTTACTAGTTTGAATCCCGAGCTCATAAGATGAAAAATCCGTCGACCCTTGAGCAAGGCACCTAACTCTAATTGCTAATTGCTGTCAATAATAGCTGATCCCTGGCCGTGATCCCTCTCTTCAAGGGTATCTCAGGGAGTTGGGATAAGAAAAAAAATATTTCCATTTCACACCTCATGCTCGTACAGGTTACCCAGTTGTACAGACAGTGAAACACGAGAGGGGCACAGAACAGAAGAAAGGAGGGAGAGTGGTTAAGAAAGAGAGATGATGAACATGACACACTCAGGGCCCCAGTAATCATCTAAGTGGGGGAGAAGTTGTCTTTATGCACGTTATCATTCCACCCCACCGTGTTCACATTCACACTTAACTGGAGCATGGTCCGAGTTTTACAACTTTGAACAGTGTCATTGAGGAGATACCTGGAAAACATGGGAGAAAACACTCCCGGTCTTCGCAACGACAAAAACGCACCACGGTCGAGAATCACCTTGAGAACCATCTTGTTACAGGAACTGGGGTGACAGAGATTCAACATCCTGTACTTCCTTTTGATGGGTTTGTGCTGTCACACACTTTAGAAAGCAAGCTGGAGCTGTAGTTTTATTTCACGTCCATACAAACAGCAATCCAGCTACATCATGAACTATGACATGAAAGTTGAAGTCTGTCTAAGGAACCTCAGTGGCACTCCGCTGACCTGCACAACTCTCCTGCCTGAAGAGAGGAAAGACAAGTGGAAGAGGGGAACACGGACTTGAACTAGCAATCTCTACTCGGCCTATAACCCTTTGACCGGCCTTCTTTGCTTATTAATTCATGGGCAACAAAGAGCACTGCTTTTTAAAACGGAAAGAATAACGTTCTGACTAAGCCTACTGCTTTTCAATCTTTTTTTTATGATGCCAACACTTACATGAGCTTTAGTGCTCTTCAACTCGACGGACAATCTTTTATTTACCCATTACTGTCAGTCTTCCACAAGCGGCCTTCAAATCATCCGAATTGCCCATCTGTCCGCCAGGATAAAAACATATTTCCCAGGGTATTGGCAGCTGAAAAGGGGGGGGGGGGGTTCAGCAGGGGGCAACAAGGCATCTTCTACATGCCCCGAATCGAGCTCTATTACACAAGAAACTAATGGAGGGAATCAAAATCTGATGGAGGGTCTGACAGACTTATTCCAACTGATGGTCTTAGCTACATGGTGATGGCTTTTTCACAAGACCAAAAGAGAAAAAGGGATCAGAGATGCAGTACACCAGAATGGACCAGATGCATGATATACCTAGACTGGGTTTATTTATGACAGTCAATCATTCATTATCATCATAGAACACCAAGTAATCTCCCTAAAATGATTGTGCTCTCCTAAAATGCAGAAACATCATGCACACATTAGTTTTCAGGTATCCTAATCTAGGAAATATGATATGGCAGACTTGCTCTCTTGTTGTAACCTTAACAAATGTTTTATAATAGTGTAAAATACATGTGAATTTGATATTGAGGAGAACTTTAAAATCCCAGGTTGAAAAGGAAAAACAACCCTGAGCAAACTCAGTTTGCTCTGAGTTTCGGTATATACACACACTACAGTGAGTAGTGCGGTAGGCTATATCACTCATAGCCATAGATGTGCAATCTACTTGACTGGTCCCCTTGGTTCTGGGTTGCCGAGATGAATTATTTCACCTACGCCTGTTTTCATTAAGTCATTAACATCTATTTTGAGCTTCCCCTTTCCTCACTATTTGCTTGCCATTAGTCAGCTCTGTATATCACAGTGGAGTACTCTCTACGCTGTAACCACACGTCTATTTCTCCGGTTCAGGGTAAGAGAAGACTTATCTAAACGGTCTGTCAAGATGAAGCCTAGGCGATGGTTGAACGTGAACAAGTCCTGGGGTGTTGTAGCCCAGGAGTAATCATGCTTGAATGAAAACGGCTGGAAAATTGTCAGCCATTCTAACTTTATGAAAACTTTTTGGCAGCATTAAATCCTTCCTACATCATATCATAATTTAATAATAATAATAATAATAATTTCATTCCCCGAGGTTAGAGGTGGAGAAAGAGAAGGAATGAGAGAGTCAGATATAGAAAATAAACAAATGGAATCATTCAACTGGGATGTATGAACACAGCATGTTGCATGAAACGTCAGTGCGTATTGAAATGTTAATTCACTTCCTGTCTCTTAAGTCCCTAAACACGCGGCCAAAAAAATATCTATTGGAACAAATTGCCTACCATGTGTTGGCGTAGTTGGCTGAGCTCCACTGTTAAGTTATCGCAGTCAAGTAGACAAAGCATTTATGGCCAAATAGCCTAACTCAATAAAAACTAAAGGTTCCCTCAGTGTGCCCATGCGGACTAATTCATTGGATCCCGCATAATTAGCATCATAGACTGAAAAATAAACACCAGTAGAGATGATAAATTATTTATGAGTAGAATATGGAGATTTTGTTGAGGGAGCGTGTACTGTACACAAGCTGACGCTCATAATTCTAATCTTTGGAGGGCAGATAAAACACCGAATGGAAAGCGCTCCAGGATTTATGCTATTCCTTAAGCCCTTTCATAAGTGTAGTTTCTGAATCTCAAGTTCTTCAGGCCTGTCAAAACAATGCCACAATTTATAACAACCCTGACCGGCTCCTTCTGGTTGAAATGGCAATTATGAGTGTGTGTGGAGAAGCAAACAAATATTTGAGGTCCAAACACTTACATAAATGTGCTCAAATTCAACTGAATTGGATGAAAATATGGCATTTTGAGACATATTATGTAATTAGAGCTGTTACACAATATTGATATGATAACAAAACAGTAATCATTGTAGAGATAAGTCACTATTGTTTTATCTCTGTGGTAATCACACTTTATCTACATATCAGACACAAGGTAGGGCACTTACTCAGCATCAGTACTAGAGGGAATCTATACCAATTAAAAAATAAGTAGATGTAACATCAGGTGTGACACTTTTCAGAGGAAATGGACCAGGAGACAACTAGACAGATGGCTGTCTGTACCATGCATTTATCAAAGTGACATCGAGGAACAACGGAAAAGAAAGAGTATATCCGGTTGATGCAGGTCAGCGTTTTTCCCTCATGAATCTTGTTCTGAGGCAGCTCTGCAGTGGTCACTATTTGCCACAGCCACAAAGTCATAACATTTTACATTTAGATTTGAAACCTAACCATACTGCTAACCCTAATGCCTAACCCTAAACCTTAAATTAAGACCGAAAAGCACATTTTTGTCGTCATTTTTTCAATAGACAATTTTTACTTCACAGTTGGACTATCTAAGGGGAAATCGCTCCGTTCTGCCTCCAGGACAAGACTCATGGCAACAAACATCAACCTGCTCGTTTGATTGTATTCGGCGACTGCTAGAAGGAGCATCCAACTCAGACTGTCAGTAGTGGATCAGGCCGGGTCGTCCTCACCTTTACATGAATTCAACTCCCCACTGATGCCGCGTCCGACTCGGAGGCTTCGATCAAGCTACTCCTCCTGTACTGATGCTTATCATGCCGCCATGGTTTTGGGCCAGACGGATATTTCAGATCACAGAGTCTCCTCAGAGAAGATGCATTTATTTCCCCTCAGCTCTTCTGCTGTTTCCTGTGTGCTAGCTCCCAACATATCTCATGACCAATATTCATCAGTCACAATCATGATCAGTTAGCTGAGGAACAGTGGGAGGAGGCCTAAAAAAACAGCTTAGGAAATTCTATGTATGTGACAATAAATCTCCAGAGTCTGGGGGGTTACAAGGTGGGTGCGCTCCTCCCACAGTCCCGTTTAACTGCAGTAATGTGCGCGAACACACACACGCTTATGACAATGTGAGTCAGACATTGGCACAGATCTATATTGTGCTACAGGGCTTGGCTGGTGTAAATTCCAGTATGCCCAATGCTTTCTCATTCAACAGCCATTTTTGCGATTGTGCTGCTGCCATCAATGCTTTGGGTCCCAAGGTGCGTCCCTCTCAGATCGTTAAGCATTACACCTGTTCCACATACTATACCGGAATTCCACCTCACAAAGTTTGCATTTCAATACCTTCTCAAAGTAAAGCCATACAGGACTTTGATGCTTTCGCTTGCTTTTCTCTGCCATTTTCCAACTGCTAACGATGACGACATAGTGGTAGAGAGTAGACTGCTAAATAATGTATTCTTCGACTCCTTGCACGTCGACTGCCGGTGTCGACTCCAATTCCTGAGTGTCAAGATTCCGATTCTGCTAGAAATCGACTCCTAAGATTCAGTATTTTTGGAACGGAGGAAAATTATTAGTTGCCATACTTTGTAGAACACAAATACTCACGTTACATTGCGATCAATTGGGGGACAGAGAGAGGGGAGGGGCACAGTGTAGGGAAGTCGGCCACCAGGCAGACAGAATCAGAACCGTGCACTTGGCATATCTATTGGTAATCAAAGCTGTATTTCGCAATGGAATATCTAACAATGTCTCAGCGTGCGATGTCTCAACCAATAAAGCAGGGCCCATCATCAATGAAACAGCTAGGAGGCTAGGGACAGCAGGTAGCCTAGCAGTTAGAGCTTTACATGCTGACAACACCACTTTAGTTACATATTAAATACACATACATGTTATTCAATCGTTTCATCCAACCTGCTCGCGCGTCTGTGTACCTAGGTGCTAAAGTAGAACTTGGTCCTATTTTTGACACTTGACGGGCTGCAAATCCTGCCTCTCCCATCTCCTCATTGGTTTTTAGGAGCATATACCCACGTGGGTGAATGAACGATGAACTGAGGTCCACACCACTCCAGTCGATGGTGGGAAGAAGAAGACGAAGAAGACACCTGCATCATTAGCGAACAGAAAGAGCAGGCGATCCAGCACACAGAAACAAAACGTGTGGATCGGTCTTGGTAATCTGTATCTCGCAATATCTTGTCTTGCAAATTCAATAGCCTAAAGTTGGCCTTCTCATCTCTGGTTTAATTTAAATGACATAACTTTGCCCAGGCCTTTATAGGCTATAGTCTAGTTGGTCTATAATACTGAAAATAATATGATTTGTGATGACTGCAATGTGATTTTCATTTTGTGGGGGGAATTTTTTCTTAACATTAATTATCCCAATTTCATTTTAACGTTCACAACCCTACCACATTGTCATAACACTGAAAACTTACAGTAGGCTGTCATTCATAGCAGTACTTATTTATTTATTATAACACTTACATTTTCCTCCACCATAAAATGTAACATGCTAACAGTAGTGAAAGCAGGCCTTGGCAACCTCTCTGTCGTCTCAGCTTATCAGGGTGGATACAGGAAGACGAAAGGTGAAAATAGTCACCAGTTTGTCAAAGCATTCATCTTTGCTCCCACTTTAAATCTTTACATCAGCATCTAAATTGACTAAGGGAGGGACGGAGCTGTAATTCCTCATCAGCGCACCCAGATTGCTGCCAGAGCCATTTCATGCCAGGGGAGGGAGGTTAAAACGAAAAAGAACATGGTGGGTGTTGATTTATCGCTCTCCTGGCGTTGGCACAGAGCGAGCACCCTTTAACCGTTAAAACGCTTGGCATACCAAATCCCCTCTCAAAGGAGAGTTTTGCTTAGGAAGTGCACAGCTATCTACACTCTGCAACTCCGCCTTGCATTTCACTCTGAAAGCGGAGACCCATAACTATTCAGTTAAATGCGTTTGTTTGACTCAGCCCGCTACCCTCGTCTTTGGCCTGTCACTTTGAGGAGCTGCATTCAGACATCTCTCCTGGGGGTCCTGAAATGTAATTCCATTGGCTAACCTCAAAGGTCAATCTCAGAGGCTGCATTACCAATTTGCTGATTGACAAACCACTTGGAGTACGTAAGAATTTGCTTCTATTAATGATTGAAGAGGCATCGAGTTATTGATAGACAGCAATATTGACAAAAAGTCAATGTAATCAAAATCAGTGTCCTCATTTGCATAGTGTAGCAAAAATACATCACTGAGCATAATTAATAAGGTACTGACCTGTAAAGTCAAGGGCAAGGGATACAACATTAAAGCTGCAATATGTGTTATGCTGGTGAATGAGGACCCAAACGCGACTTAACGAAAACAGAGTCTTTATTCCAGTATATGACAAAAGTAATAATCCTGGAAATATCAAGGATAAAACAAAACAGGAAAAACTTAAATCCACTCGTAGTAGCGAGGACAGACTGGAGACTCGACCATAGACTGCAGGTTGCTTCGGGAAGGCACCGACCGTAGCAGACTAAAACACCTGCTCACACGCAGCATCTGAAGAAGACAAAACACGACAGGGCGAGACCAGGACACAGAACAGCGAACATCATACAAGGATCCGACAAGGACAGAAGCGGAAAACAAGGGGAGAAATAGGGGCTCTAATCAGAGGGCAAAATAGGGGACAGGTGTGAAAAGAGTAAATGAGTGAGTTAGGAGAATGAGGAACAGCTGGGAGCAGGAACGGAATGATAGAGAGAAGAGAGAGAGGGAGGGGGAGAGAGAGGGATAGAAAGAGGGAACGAACCTAATAAGACCAGCAGGGGGAAACGAACAGAAGGGAAAGCACAAGGACAAGACAATATATGACAAAACATGACAATATGTAACTGTTTGGGTAGAACCATCCAAATTCACATATACATTTTAGTTATAGATCAGTCATTCACATTGAAAGTAGGTCTAAGAAGTGGTAGATCTGTTCAATGTGCACTATTTCTATGCTTCCCGTGCTTAAGTTTAGTTTTTGTATCTTTTATTTTAGGCTTTGTACAGCAGCTTCAAACAACTGAAAATACAATATTTATGGAAAATATTTTTCACAGCAGTTTAAATGCAACAATGATTGTCTACACTATACTTGCTTGTTTTATCTCAAACTGAAATTAGGTGAAATATAAGAATTTTAGCAACCAGGAAATGGCGGGGCGATTTTTACATAGTGCAATCATGACTAGGCCAAGAGAAAGCTTGGATATCCTCTTGGTAGTCTGTTTCGTTTGTTGAATAATTTATTTTGATTGAACATAAGATTGAGCGAGAGGGAGTGAAGTTAAATGGCCGGAGTCTATATCCATCATAAGGAATTGTGACATGGTTGATGCAATTCTCTTCACCGTAGCCAGAACCACATTTTCTCTGACATACTTAATTATATTAAAATCCTTTAACACACACTTCATTAAAAAGGTAAAAAGTGAAAACACCTACATGATACAATGAGACAGGAAACAAAACTACTTTCTAAACTAAATTTCCAGTGGGTCTCCTTGTCCTGTCTTATGTGAGATTCAGCAGTCAATATTTCTGCTGGATCATTATTTACCTTGTCATCATGTTCAGCAGGAAAGAAGATGAATCTACAAGCTACGAGAGAATGAATATTGTATTACCAGAAGTCACTGGACAGGCTCAGCCTTCTGCTGTACAAGTTTTAACATTTGATGTGGTGCGCTAAATTGCCATGCTTATTGAGCATGAAATCACAGATCCAACTCAAGTATTTTTTAAACTGCGGTTCTACTTTCATGTTTGGAAGGATCACAGCTTTATGTCCCGATTTTTGTTTGTCTTTCAGCCAACAAGGGAATTGAATAATGCATTTCCATCATGGGAAATCTCAATTGGGGCAGCTGTGAGCAAGAGAGAAAGAGAGAGAGTGGAGGGAGCGAGGGAGAGAAAGATGGGGTGAGAGAGAGAGGGGGCGAGAGAGAGAAAGAGGGGGCGAGAAAGAGGGGGTGAGTGAGACAGGAGAGAAAGAGGGGGCGAGAGAGACAGGAGAGCAAGAAGGGCAGAGGAGAGAGAGAGGAAGTGAGAAAAAGAGGGGAGAGAGGAGAGAGAGGGGGTGAAGAAAAGAGGGGAGAGGAGAGAGAGGGGTGAAGAAAAGAGGGGGAGAGGAGAGAGAGGGGTGAAGACAAGAGGGGGAGAGGAGAGAGAGGGGGTGAAGAAAAGAGGAGGAGAGGAGAGAGGGGGTGAAGAAAAGAGGGGGAGAGGAGAGAGGGGGGTGAAGAAAAGAGGGGGAGATGAGAGAGAGGGGTGAGGGAAAGAGAGGGGTGAGAAAGAGGGGCAAGAGAGCTAGATAGAGAACGCGTGCGAGAGAGGCAAGGGGAGGGAGTGGGTGAGAGAAAGTGAGAGCGAGCGAGAGGGAGAAAGAAAGAGAGGGAGAGAAAGGGGTGGAAAGAAAGAGGGGGAGAGAAAGAGGTGAATGAGAGCAAGGGGGAGAGAGAGGGGAAGAAGGGGAGAGAGAAAAGCGAGAGGATTGAGGGCGAGAGGAGAGAGAAAAGCAAGAGAGGGGAGAGGGACAGAGAGAGGGTGGAAGAGGGACAGAGAAAGAGGGGAGAGAGTAGGTGAGGGGGAGAAGGGGGAGAGAAAGAGGGAAAAGAGAGAAAGGAGGAGAGCGAGCGGGAGAAGGGGAGAGAATGGAGGGAGAGGGGGTGAGGGAGAGGGGAGGGGAGAGAAAGAGGGAGCAAGAGAGAGGGGGAGAGAGAGAGGAGAAAGGGGGAGGAGAGAGGAGAGAGAGAGCGGGATAGAGGGGAGAGAAGGCAAGAGAGAAGGCAAGTGAAATAAGAAATAGAGGAGAGAGGAGGGGAAGAAAGAGGGGGAGAAATTAGAGAGGGGAGAAGAGAGAGGGGAAGGACAGAGAAAGAGGGGAGAGAGAATAGGTGAGGTGGGAGAGAAAAAGTGAGAGGGGGAGAGAGAAAGAGAGAGGGGAAAGAGAGCAAGAGGGAGAGAGTGAGGGGGAGAGAGTGAGAGGAGAGCAGAAGAGGGGAGAGAGAGAGATCAAGAGGGGGAGAGAGATCGAGAGAGGGAGAGAGATCGATAGAAATAGAGGAGCACGAGAGAGGGGAGAGGGGGAGAGCGGGATAGAGGGGAGAGAAAGAGGGCTAGTGAAATAGGATATTGGGGAGAGGGCAAGAGAGAGGGTGGAGATGGAAAGAAAGAGGGGGAGAAAGAGAGAGAGCGAGTGGGAGAAGGGGAGAGAAATCGAGAGAGAGGGAGGGAGAGAGAAAGAGGGGGGAGAGAGGAAGTGGGGGAGAGGAGAGAGAAAGGAGAGAAAGGGGCGTGCAAGGAGGAGAGACGAGACAGAGGGTGAGAAATAGAAAAGGGGGAGGGGGAGAGAGCGGTTTGAGAAAAAGAGGGGGAGAGGAGAGAGAGGAAAAGGGGGAGAGGAGAGAGGGGTGAGGGAGAGAGCGAGAGAGAGGGGTGAGAGAGGAGGGAGGGAGAGACTGATGTGAGAGAAAGCGAGAGCGATTGAGGGGGAGAACGCGCGAGAGAGCGGGATAGAGAGAGATTGAGAGAGAGAGGGAGGGGGAGAGAAAAGTGAGAGGAGAGAGGGTGAGAAGGACAGAGAGAGAAAGGGGGAGAGGGGGAGAGAGAAAAAGGGGAGAGAGAGTAGGTGAGGGGGAGAGAAAGAGAGGGGAAAGAGTGAGTGGGAGAGGGGAAGAGAGATTGAGAGGGGAGAGCAGGAGAGAGGAAGAGAGGAGTGCGAGAGAGGAGAAGGCAAGAGAGGGGAGAGGGCGAGAGAGAGCGAGAGTGAGGGGGAGAGAGCGGGATAAAGAGGGGAGAGAAAGAAAGGGCATGAAAAATAGGAAATTGAGAGAGAGGGGGAGAGGGAAAGAGAGAGGGGGAGAAAGAGGGAAGGAAGGAGAAAGGGGGAGAGTGAGCGGGTGAAGGGGAGAGAGAGGGAGGGGGAGAGAGAGAGGGAGAGAGAAAGGGGGAGAGAGAGGGAGAGAGAGCGTGAAAGCGTGAGAGAGCGGGATAGAGGGGAGAGAAAAAGGGGAAAGAGAACGCAAGTGAAATAGGAAATAGAGGCGAGAGAGTAGGAGAAGAAAGAGGGGGAGAGATGACAGAAAGAGGGGGAAAGAGAGAGAGGGAAAGAAAGAGAGGGGAAGAGGGAACGAGAGAGGGGAGAGGGAATGGGAAAGAGGGGAGAGAAAGTAGGCAAGGGAAGAGAGAGTAGGTGAGAAGGGGGAGAGAAAAAGTGAGAGGGGAAAGAGCGAGGGGGAGAGGGTGAGCGGGAGATCAAAAGAAGGCAAGAGAAATAGAGGAGGGCGTGAGAAAGACAGCGAGGGGGAGAGAGCAGGTGGAGAGAGCGGGATAGAGGGGAGAGAAAGAGAGGGCAAGTGAAATAGGAAATTGGATAGGGAAAGAGGGGAGAGAGAGAGGGCGCGAGAGGGAGCGTGAAAGGGAGCGAGAGGGGGTGAGGGGGCGAGAGAGAGGGTAAGAGAAATAGAGGAGAGGGGAGAGATAAATAGAGGAGAGAGGGGGAGAGAGAGTGGAAAAACATACATACCCACCTGTACATTAATATGGGAATGGGCCAATCAAAGCAACAGGTTGTTGTTCATTTATTCATCAGCACATAAATACAATCCCTAAAGTCTAACGAACTAGATCATGAATAATGCGGATTAGTGGAGGGAGGCAAAGACTAGGGCAATATTGTGCCTGATAAGTATGGCGATAAACCTGGGTAAAAAGGAAGCAGAAGTGCTCTCCTCCTGCCTTAATCCCTGTCCATCGGTATTATATTAACAGACAACCAGAGGACTGTTAGTTATTTATGCACAGCCACCGCAGCACTCGCAGTATTCAGAGGATTTCAGAGTGTTCCCAATCAACGGGTTTTCAATGTAGTTCCAGGGAGATTTGTGCAAATTCGTGCAATTTGCTCTTTATGCGTGGAGAAGCCACTGCAACAATCCAAGGAGGTAGAAAGGAAAAGGAGGTGAGTTAGCATACATGCCTGTATTTCACCACATCCAAGAATTGGGCCCTGTTTAAAATGTAGTTTGTGTATGGGGTAACTGAGGAGAGTATATTTATTCCTTGTTGTAGTAATAAGGGCTGGCTAATTATCTCCCACTCAATTACAGATATCGATCCCTGGGACTTGGCTCCCACTCTTGGAATTACACTAATGGTCCGGGTCCCTCCAACATACACTCTAAAATTCTGCCAGCTGCCAAGCAGGATCACAGTAGCAGGGGTGCAGAGATGTGTGGGAGGGGAGCACTAGACAAGCTCTGCTCCAGCCCACATAATATCTATCGATGCCCTCGGTGGAAACCATATAATTAGACACAGGCGCTTACGGAGATTATCTAAACAATTATCAAGATAACGATATGGAGATAATCTAAACAATTATCAAGATAACAATATGGAGATAATCTAAACAATTATCAAGATAACGATATGGAGATAATCTAAACAATTATCCAGATAACGATATGGAGATAATCTAAACAATTATCAAGATAACGATATGGAGATAATCTAAACAATTATCAAGATAACGATATGGAGATAATCTAAACAATTATCAAGATAACGATATGGAGATAATCTAAACAATTATCAAGATAACGATATGGAGATAATCTAAACAATTATCAAGATAACGATATGGAGATAATCAAAACAATTATCAAGATAACGATATGGAGATAATCTAAACAATTATCCAGATAACGATATGGAGATAATCTAAACAATTATCCAGATAACGATATGGAGATAATCTAAACAATTATCCAGATACCGATATGGAAGTTGGAGGAAGATAAATGTTGCACTTGCTCTTGGTCAAATTCCTGTGGTAGCGCCTCTGCTTGACTTTTTCTCACGTTGAGAGGACTATGAAATGTGATGCGGGTTGAAAGATTAGTGGTGTTTGAATTGTGTATGAGTAGAGTATATATGAAATTAACGTCCAACACATTGATATTAGAAATACAACATGTTGGCCATGCACTAACTACATACAACAGCAACAGAGAAAATCCTGATGGGATGATTTTAATCAACCAATTTCTCCTGCAACTTTGCTTGTTGTTTGCAGTAACTTCTTTGTTTTTGTAATATCCCACACAGATGTGGCTGTTTCGTCAACTAAGGATATCTAGATTTAAAAAGGAGACATCTTGTGTTTCCAGATACAAACCAAAATTCCTTTCATAAATATGCAAACTTGTGTAAATGAACTTTTTGATGAGTTCTCATTGTAATGCCATGCCAGTATCTAATGATGGTGAAGCAAGTGCTCACTAAGCAGTAATGGTATAGGGCAGGCTACTGCCACACAAAGACTTTGACACAAGGCTCTTGTCCTCTTCTAAGTGGGAGGTCCCACTGAGGTGCCAGCCTCAATCACTCTTTAAGCGGCATATAACAAGGGCTGAGAAGGAAAGTGCAGCAGTTTATGCCAAAGCAGTTTGTGGCAAAGTCGCAAGGGGATGTGAGAGGACTACAACACTGATGTGCTGCTCTACCGACCAGTCCTGAATGACCGTGTTAATGCACACTAACGGTCACTCTAGTTTTCTACCCTAGGGCCCATGCTGGAACGTTGAATCCGACATTAATTTCTTTGGCATCTGATCTGCAGAGATTATAGATTATTATAATAATACAAATAATATAGATTATTATAATAATAATAATAATAATAAAGATAATAATAGACTGTAATAATGTCATGCAGGTGAAAGAGGACCCAAAAGCGACTTGGCGAAAACAGAGTCTTTAATCCAGTAAAGTAAATACAATCAACAAACACAACTTTCACTCGAAATGACGAGGACAAACTGGAGACTCGATCTTGAACAGCAGGTGAACAGCGGGTTGCCTCGGGAAGGCACTTGAACCAGACAGACTCAGACACCTGCTCACCACGCAGCATCTGAGGAAAACACGACACGACAGGGCGATACACAAACACAGCACGGTGAATTCTAGACAAGGAACCGACAGGGCAGAAACGAATAACAAGGAGAGAAATAGGGACTCTAATCAGGGAAAAGGATCGGGAACAGGTGTGGGAAGGCTAAATGATGATTAGGGGAATAGGAACAGCTGGGAGCAGGAACGGAACGATAGAGAGAAGAGAGAGCGAGAGAGTGAGAGAGGGAGGGGAGAGAGAGGGATAGAAAGAGGAAAAACCTAATAAGACCAGCAGAGGGAAACGAATAGAATGGGGAGCACAGGGACAAGACATGATAATAAATGACAAAACATGACAGTACCCCCCACTCACCGAGCGCCTCCTGGCGCACTCGAGGAGGAATCCTGGCGGCAACGGAGGAAATCATCAATGAGTGAACGGTCCAGCACGTCCCGAGACGGAACCCAACTCCTCTCCTCAGGACCGTAACCCTCCCAATCCACTAAGTATTGGTGACCCCGTCCCGAGAACGCATGTCCATGATCTTATGTACCTTGTAAATAGGTGCGCTCTCGACAAGGACGGGAGGGGGAGGGAAGACGAACGGGGTGCGAAGAAAGGGCTTAACACAGGAGACATGGAAGACAGGATGGACGCGACGAAGATGTCGCGGAAGAAGCAGTCGCACAGCGACAGGATTGACGACCTGGGAGACACGGAACGGACCAATGAACCGCGGAGTCAACTTACGAGAAGCTGTCGTAAGAGGAAGGTTGCGAGTGGAAAGCCACACTCTCTGGCCGCAACAATACCTTGGACTCTTAATCCTGCGTTTATTGGCGGCTCTCACAGTCTGTGCCCTGTAACGGCAAAGTGCAGACCTCACCCTCCTCCAGGTGCGCTCACAACGTTGGACAAACGCTTGAGCGGAGGGAACGCTGGACTCGGCAAGCTGGGATGAGAACAGAGGAGGCTGGTAACCCAGACTACTCTGAAACGGAGATAACCCGGTAGCAGACGAAGGAAGCGAATTGTGAGCGTATTCTGCCCAGGGAGCTGTTCTGCCCAAGACGCAGGGTTTCTGAAAGAAAGGCTGCGTAGTATGCGACCAATCGTCTGATTGGCCCTCTCTGCTTGACCGTTAGACTGGGGATGAAACCCGGAAGAGAGACTGACGGACGCACCAATCAAACGACAGAACTCCCTCCAAAACTGTGACGTGAATTGCGGGCCTCTGTCTGAAACGGCGTCTAACGGGAGGCCATGAATTCTGAATACATTCTCGATAATGATTTGTGCCGTCTCCTTAGCGGAAGGAAGTTTAGCGAGGGGAATGAAATGTGCCGCCTTAGAGAACCTATCGACAACCGTAAGAATCACAGTCTTCCCCGCAGACAAAGGCAGACCGGTAATGAAGTCTAGGGCGATGTGAGACCATGGTCGAGAAGGAATGGGGAGCGGTCTGAGACGACCGGCAGGAGGAGAGTTACCCGACTTAGTCTGCGCGCAGTCCGAACAAGCAGCCACGAAACGGCGCGTGTCACGCTCCTGAGTCGGCCACCAAAAGCGCTGGCGAATAGACGCAAGAGTGCCTCGAACACCGGGATGACCAGCTAACTTGGCAGAGTGAGCCCACTGAAGAACAGCCAGACGAGTGGAAACAGGAACGAAAAGGAGGTTACTAGGACAAGCGCGCGGCGACGCAGTGTGCGTGAGTGCTTGCTTAACCTGTCTTTCAATTCCCAGACTGTTAACCCGACAACACGCCCATAAGGAAGAATCCCCTCGGGATCAGTAGAAGCCACAGAAGAACTAAACAGACGGGATAAGGCATCAGGCTTGGTGTTCTTGCTACCCGGACGGTAAGAAATCACAAACTCGAAACGAGCGAAAAACAACGCCCAACGAGCTTGACGGGCATTAAGTCGTTTGGCAGAACGGATGTACTCAAGGTTCTTATGGTCTGTCCAAACGACAAAAGGAACGGTCGCCCCCTCCAACCACTGTCGCCATTCGCCTAGGGCTAAGCGGATGGCGAGCAGTTCACGGTTACCCACATCATAGTTGCGCTCAGATGGCGACAGGCGATGAGAAAAATAAGCGCAAGGATGAACCTTATCGTCAGACTGGAAGCGCTGGGATAGAATGGCTCCCACGCCTACCTCTGAAGCGTCAACCTCGACAATGAATTGTCTAGTGACGTCAGGAGTAACGAGGATAGGAGCGGACGTAAAAACGGACCACTTAAAACACGTCTTGACAGAAGTAAGAGCTGTGAGAGGGGCAGCAACTTGACCGAAATTACGAATGAAACGCCGATAGAAATTAGCGAAACCTAAAAAGCGCTGCAACTCGACACGTGACCTTGGGAACGGGCCAATCACTGACAGCTTGGACCTTAGCGGAATCCATCTGAATGCCTTCAGCGGAAATAACGGAACCGAGAAAAGTAACGGAGGAGACATGAAAAGAGCACTTCTCAGCCTTTACGTAGAGACAATTTTCTAACTGTCATGTTTGTCATTTATTATCATGTCTTGTCCCTGTGCTCCCCATTCTATTCGTTTCCCTCTGCTGGTCTTATTAGGTTCTTTCCCTCTTTCTATCCCTCTCTCTCCCCCTCCCTCTCTCACTCTCACTCTCTCGCTCTCTCTTCTCTCTATCGTTCCGTTCCTGCTCCCAGCTGTTCCTATTCCCCTAATCATCATTTAGTCTTCCCACACCTGTTCCCGATCCTTTCCCCTGATTAGAGTCCCTATTTCTTCCTTTGTGTTCCGTTCCTGTCCTGTCGGTTCCTTGTTTAGAATTCACCGTGCTGTGATTGTGTATCGCCCTGTCCTGTCGTGTTTTTGCCTTCATCAGATGCTGCGTGTGAGCAGGTGTCTCTGTCAGCTACGGCCTGCGCCTACCCGAAGCGACCTGCAGTCTGTGGCCGCTTCTCCTGTTATTCCCCTCTACAGACTAGAGGATTTCAGTTATTCCCTGTTTGGACATTTCCTGTTAAGGATTCAGGATTTGTCGTTTTCTGTTTGGACTTGAATAAACTCTGTTTCTGTTAAGTCGCTTTTGGGTCCTCTTTCACCTGCATGACAGAAGGAACCGACCAAGGAATGGACCCAGCGACTTCAGACGCTCGTTACACTGCCGTCGAGATCCAAGGAGCCATGCTCGGCAGACACGAGCAGGAATTGTCTGCTGCTCGCCATGCCGTGGAGAACCTGGCCGCTCAGGTTTCCGACCTCTCTGGACAGTTCCAGAGTCTACGTCTCGTGCCACCTGTTACTTCCTGGCCTGCCGAGCCTCCAGAACCTAGGGTTAATAACCCACCTTGCTACTCCGGGCAGCCCACTGAGTGCCGCTCCTTTCTCACGCAGTGTGAGATTGTGTTCTCTCTCAACCCAACACATACTCTAGAGAGAGAGCTCGGGTTGCTTACGTCATTTCACTCTTTACTGGCCGGGCTCGAGAATGGGGCACAGCTATCTGGGAGGCAAGGGCTGATTGCTCTAACAAGTTCCAGAACTTTAAAGAGGAGATGATTCGGGTTTTTGACCGTTCAGTTTTGGTAGGGAGGCTTCTAGGGCCCTGGCTTCCTTATGCCAAGGTGAACGGTCCATAACGGATTATTCTATTGAGTTTCGCACTCTTGCTGCCTCTAGTGAGTGGAACGAGCCGGCGCTGCTCGCTCGTTTTCTGGAGGGACTCCACGCAGTGGTTAAGGATGAGATTCTCTCCCGGGAGGTTCCTTCAGATGTGGACTCTTTGATTGCTCTCGCCATCCGCATAGAACGACGGGTAGATCTTCGTCACCGGGCTCGTGGAAGAGAGCTCGCATCAACGGTGTTTCCCTGCTCCGCATCGCAACCATCTCCCTCCTCTGGCTTTGAGACTGAGCCCATGCAGCTGGGAGGGATTCGCATCTCGACTAAGGAGAGGGAACGGAGGATCACCAACCGCCTGTGCCTCTATTGCGGAGTTGCTGGACATTTTGTTAATTCATGTCCAGTAAAGCCAGAGCTCATCTGTAAGCGGAGGGCTACAGGTGAGCGCAACTACTCAAGTCTCTCCATCAAAATCCTGTACTACTTTGTCGGTCCATCTACGCTGGACCGGTTCGGGTGCTACATGTAGTGCCTTGATAGACTCTGGGGCTGAGGGTTGTTTCATGGACGAAGCATGGGTTCGGAAACATGACATTCCTTTCAGAGAGTTAGAGAAGCCTACGCCCATGTTCGCCTTAGATGGTAGTCATCTTCCCAGTATCAGATTTGAGACACTACCTTTAACCCTCACAGTATCTGGTAACCACAGTGAGACTATTTCTTTTTTGATTTTCCGTTCACCGTTTACACCTGTTGTTTTGGGTCATCCCTGGCTAGTATGTCATAATCCTTCTATTAATTGGTCTAGTAATTCTATCCTATCCTGGAACGTTTCTTGTCATGTGAAGTGTTTAATGTCTGCCATCCCTCCCGTTTCTTCTGTCCCTACTTCTCAGGAGGAACCTGGCGATTTGACAGGAGTGCCGGAGGAATATCATGATCTGCGCACGGTCTTCAGTCGGTCCCGAGCCAACTCCCTTCCTCCTCACCGGTCGTATGATTGTAGTATTGATCTCCTTCCGGGGACCACTCCTCCTCGAGGTAGACTATACTCTCTGTCGGCTCCCGAACGTAAGGCTCTCGAGGATTATTTGTCTGTGTCTCTTGACGCCGGTACCATAGTGCCTTCTTCCTCTCCGGCCGGGCGGGGTTCTTTTTGTTAAGAAGAAGGACGGTACTCTGCGCCCTGCGTGGATTATCGAGGGCTGAATGACATAACGGTTAAGAATCGTTATCCGCTTCCCCTTATGTCATCAGCCTTCGAGATTCTGCAGGGAGCCAGGTGCTTTACTAAGTTGGACCTTCGTAACGCTTACCATCTCGTGCGCATCAGAGAGGGGGACGAGTGGAAAACGGCGTTTAACACTCCGTTAGGGCATTTTGAGTACCGGGTTCTGCCGTTCGGCCTCGCCAATGCGCCAGCTGTTTTTCAGGCATTAGTTAATGATGTTCTGAGAGACATGCTGAACATCTTTGTTTTTGTCTATCTTGATGATATCCTGATTTTTTCTCCGTCACTCGAGATTCATGTTCAGCACGTTCGACGTGTTCTACAGCGCCTTTTAGAGAATTGTCTCTACGTAAAGGCTGAGAAGTGCTCTTTTCATGTCTCCTCCGTTACTTTTCTCGGTTCCGTTATTTCCGCTGAAGGCATTCAGATGGATTCCGCTAAGGTCCAAGCTGTCAGTGATTGGCCCGTTCCAAGGTCACGTGTCGAGTTGCAGCGCTTTTTAGGTTTCGCTAATTTCTATCGGCGTTTCATTCGTAATTTCGGTCAAGTTGCTGCCCCTCTCACAGCTCTTACTTCTGTCAAGACGTGTTTTAAGTGGTCCGGTTCCGCCCAGGGAGCTTTTGATCTTCTAAAAGAACGTTTTACGTCCGCTCCTATCCTCGTTACTCCTGACGTCACTAGACAATTCATTGTCGAGGTTGACGCTTCAGAGGTAGGCGTGGGAGCCATTCTATCCCAGCGCTTCCAGTCTGACGATAAGGTTCATCCTTGCGCTTATTTTTCTCATCGCCTGTCGCCATCTGAGCGCAACTATGATGTGGGTAACCGTGAACTGCTCGCCATCCGCTTAGCCCTAGGCGAATGGCGACAGTGGTTGGAGGGGGCGACCGTTCCTTTGTCGTTTGGACAGACCATAAGAACCTTGAGTACATCCGTTCTGCCAAACGACTTAATGCCCGTCAAGCTCGTTGGGCGTTGTTTTTCGCTCGTTTCGAGTTTGTGATTTCTTACCGTCCGGGTAGCAAGAACACCAAGCCTGATGCCTTATCCCGTCTGTTTAGTTCTTCTGTGGCTTCTACTGATCCCGAGGGATTCTTCCTTATGGGCGTGTTGTCGGGTTAACAGTCTGGGGAATTGAAAGACAGGTTAAGCAAGCACTCACGCACACTGCGTCGCCGCGCGCTTGTCCTAGTAACCTCCTTTTCGTTCCTGTTTCCACTCGTCTGGCTGTTCTTCAGTGGGCTCACTCTGCCAAGTTAGCTGGTCATCCCGGTGTTCGAGGCACTCTTGCGTCTATTCGCCAGCGCTTTTGGTGGCCGACTCAGGAGCGTGACACGCGCCGTTTCGTGGCTGCTTGTTCGGACTGCGCGCAGACTAAGTCGGGTAACTCTCCTCCTGCCGGTCGTCTCAGACCGCTCCCCATTCCTTCTCGACCATGGTCTCACATCGCCTTAGACTTCATTACCGGTCTGCCTTTGTCTGCGGGGAAGACTGTGATTCTTACGGTTGTCGATAGGTTCTCTAAGGCGGCACATTTCATTCCCCTCGCTAAACTTCCTTCCGCTAAGGAGACGGCACAAATCATTATTGAGAATGTATTCAGAATTCATGGCCTCCCGTTAGACGCCGTTTCAGACAGAGGCCCGCAATTCACGTCACAGTTTTGGAGGGAGTTCTGTCGTTTGATTGGTGCGTCCGTCAGTCTCTCTTCCGGGTTTCATCCCCAGTCTAACGGTCAAGCAGAGAGGGCCAATCAGACGATTGGTCGCATACTACGCAGCCTTTCTTTCAGAAACCCTGCGTCTTGGGCAGAACAGCTCCCCTGGGCAGAATACGCTCACAATTCGCTTCCTTCGTCTGCTACCGGGTTATCTCCGTTTCAGAGTAGTCTGGGTTACCAGCCTCCTCTGTTCTCATCCCAGCTTGCCGAGTCCAGCGTTCCCTCCGCTCAAGCGTTTGTCCAACGTTGTGAGCGCACCTGGAGGAGGGTGAGGTCTGCACTTTGCCGTTACAGGGCACAGACGGTGAGAGCCGCCAATAAACGCAGGATTAAGAGTCCAAGGTATTGTTGCGGCCAGAGAGTGTGGCTTTCCACTCGCAACCTTCCTCTTACGACAGCTTCTCGTAAGTTGACTCCGCGGTTCATTGGTCCGTTCCGTGTCTCCCAGGTCGTCAATCCTGTCGCTGTGCGACTGCTTCTTCCGCGACATCTTCGTCGCGTCCATCCTGTCTTCCATGTCTCCTGTGTTAAGCCCTTTCTTCGCACCCCGTTCGTCTTCCCTCCCCCTCCCGTCCTTGTCGAGAGCGCACCTATTTACAAGGTACATAAGATCATGGACATGCGTTCTCGGGGACGGGGTCACCAATACTTAGTGGATTGGGAGGGTTACGGTCCTGAGGAGAGGAGTTGGGTTCCGTCTCGGGACGTGCTGGACCGTTCACTCATCGATGATTTCCTCCGTTGCCGCCAGGATTCCTCCTCGAGTGCGCCAGGAGGCGCTCGGTGAGTGGGGGGTACTGTCATGTTTGTCATTTATTATCATGTCTTGTCCCTGTGCTCCCCATTCTATTCGTTTCCCTCTGCTGGTCTTATTAGGTTCTTTCCCTCTTTCTATCCCTCTCTCTCCCCTCCCTCTCTCACTCTCTCGCTCTCTCTTCTCTCTATCGTTCCGTTCCTGCTCCCAGCTGTTCCTATTCCCCTAATCATCATTTAGTCTTCCCACACCTGTTCCCGATCCTTTCCCCTGATTAGAGTCCCTATTTCTTCCTTTGTGTTCCGTTCCTGTCCTGTCGGTTCCTTGTTTAGAATTCACCGTGCTGTGATTGTGTATCGCCCTGTCCTGTCGTGTTTTTGCCTTCATCAGATGCTGCGTGTGAGCAGGTGTCTCTGTCAGCTACGGCCTGCGCCTACCCGAAGCGACCTGCAGTCTGTGGCCGCTTCTCCTGTTATTCCCCTCTACAGACTAGAGGATTTCAGTTATTCCCTGTTTGGACATTTCCTGTTAAGGATTCAGGATTTGTCGTTTTCTGTTTGGACTTGAATAAACTCTGTTTCTGTTAAGTCGCTTTTGGGTCCTCTTTCACCTGCATGACACTAACAGGCGCTGTAGAACACGTCGAACGTGCTGAACATGAATCTCGAGTGACGGAGAAAAAATCAGGATATCGTCAAGATAGACAAAAACAAAGATGTTCAGCATGTCTCTCAGAACATCATTAACTAATGCCTGAAAAACAGCTGGCGCATTGGCGAGACCAAACGGCAGAACCCGGTACTCAAAATGCCCTAACGGAGTGTTAAACGCCGTTTTCCACTCGTCCCCCTCTCTGATGCGCACGAGATGGTAAGCGTTACGAAGGTCCAACTTAGTAAAGCACCTGGCTCCCTGCAGAATCTCGAAGGCTGATGACATAAGGGGAAGCGGATAACGATTCTTAACCGTTATGTCATTCAGCCCTCGATAATCCACGCAGGGGCGCAGAGTACCGTCCTTCTTCTTAACAAAAAAGAACCCCGCCCCGGCCGGAGAGGAAGAAGGCACTATGGTACCGGCGTCAAGAGACACAGACAAATAATCCTCGAGAGCCTTACGTTCGGGAGCCGACAGAGAGTATAGTCTACCCCGAGGGGGAGTGGTCCCCGGAAGGAGATCAATACTACAATCATACGACCGGTGAGGAGGAAGGGAGTTGGCTCGGGACCGACTGAAGACCGTGCGCAGATCATGATATTCCTCCGGCACTCCTGTCAAATCGCCAGGTTCCTCCTGAGAAGTAGGGACAGAAGAAACGGGAGGGATGGCAGACATTAAACACTTCACATGACAAGAAACGTTCCAGGATAGGATAGAATTACTAGACCAATTAATAGAAGGATTATGACATACTAGCCAGGGATGATCCAAAACAACAGGTGTAAACGGTGAACGAAAAATCAAAAAAGAAATAGTCTCACTGTGGTTACCAGATACTGTGAGGGTTAAAGGTAGTGTCTCAAATCTGATACTGGGAAGATGACTACCATCTAAGGCGAACATGGGCGTAGGCTTCTCTAACTCTCTGAAAGGAATGTCATGTTTCCGAACCCATGCTTCGTCCATGAAACAACCCTCAGCCCCAGAGTCTATCAAGGCACTACATGTAGCACCCGAACCGGTCCAGCGTAGATGGACCGACAAAGTAGTACAGGATTTTGATGGAGAGACTTGAGTAGTTGCGCTCACCTGTAGCCCTCCGCTTACAGATGAGCTCTGGCTTTACTGGACATGAATTAACAAAATGTCCAGCAACTCCGCAATAGAGGCACAGGCGGTTGGTGATCCTCCGTTCCCTCTCCTTAGTCGAGATGCGAATCCCTCCCAGCTGCATGGGCTCAGTCTCTGAGCCAGAGGAGGGAGATGGTTGCGATGCGGAGCAGGGAAACACCGTTGATGCGAGCTCTCTTCCACGAGCCCGGTGACGAAGATCTACCCGTCGTTCTATGCGGATGGCGAGAGCAATCAAAGAGTCCACATCTGAAGGAACCTCCCGGGAGAGAATCTCATCCTTAACCACTGCGTGGAGTCCCTCCAGAAAACGAGCGAGCAGCGCCGGCTCGTTCCACTCACTAGAGGCAGCAAGAGTGCGAAACTCAATAGAATAATCCGTTATGGACCGTTCACCTTGGCATAGGGAAGCCAGGGCCCTAGAAGCCTCCCTACCAAAAACTGAACGGTCAAAAACCCGAATCATCTCCTCTTTAAAGTTCTGGTACTTGTTAGAGCAATCAGCCCTTGCCTCCCAGATAGCTGTGCCCCATTCTCGAGCCCGGCCAGTAAGGAGTGAAATGACGTAAGCAACCCGAGCTCTCTCTCTAGAGTATGTGTTGGGTTGGAGAGAGAACACAATCTCACACTGCGTGAGAAAGGAGCGGCACTCAGTGGGCTGCCCGGTGTAGCAAGGTGGGTTATTAACCCTAGGTTCTGGAGGCTCGGCAGGCCAGGAAGTAACAGGTGGCACGAGACGAAGACTCTGGAACTGTCCAGAGAGGTCGGAAACCTGAGCGGCCAGGTTCTCCACGGCATGGCGAGCAGCAGACAATTCCTGCTCGTGTCTGCCGAGCATGGCTCCTTGGATCTCGACGGCAGTGTAACGAGCGTCTGAAGTCGCTGGGTCCATTCCTTGGTCGGTTCCTTCTGTCATGCAGGTGAAAGAGGACCCAAAAGCGACTTGGCGAAAACAGAGTCTTTAATCCAGTAAAGTAAATACAATCAACAAACACAACTTTCACTCGAAATGACGAGGACAAACTGGAGACTCGATCTTGAACAGCAGGTGAACAGCGGGTTGCCTCGGGAAGGCACTTGAACCAGACAGACTCAGACACCTGCTCACCACGCAGCATCTGAGGAAAACACGACACGACAGGGCGATACACAAACACAGCACGGTGAATTCTAGACAAGGAACCGACAGGGCAGAAACGAATAACAAGGAGAGAAATAGGGACTCTAATCAGGGAAAAGGATCGGGAACAGGTGTGGGAAGGCTAAATGATGATTAGGGGAATAGGAACAGCTGGGAGCAGGAACGGAACGATAGAGAGAAGAGAGAGCGAGAGAGTGAGAGAGGGAGGGGGAGAGAGAGGGATAGAAAGAGGGAAAGAACCTAATAAGACCAGCAGAGGGAAACGAATAGAATGGGGAGCACAGGGACAAGACATGATAATAAATGACAAAACATGACAAATAATGTAGATCATAATAATAATCTATATTATTATAATAATAATCTATATTATAATAATAATATAGATTATAATAATAATAATAATAATATAGATTATAAAAATAATAGATTATAATAATAAATATAATAATATAGATCATAATATAGATAAAAATACAGATAAAAAATACTATAGATAAAAATAATAATAATATAGATATGATAATAATAGATAATAATAATATAGATCATAATAATATAGATAATAATAATCAAGAAGTAGGATATAGTTTGAGGCCTCTGTTTTGTCCTCCGACCACTCACACCAATGGTACCATCATAAACTCAGCAAAAAAAGAAAATGTCCGTTTTTCAGGACCCTGTCTTTCAAAGATAATTTGTAAAAATCCAAATAACTTCACAGATCTTCATTGTAAAGGGTTTAAACACTGTTTCCCATGCTTGTTCAATGAACCATAAACAATGAATGAACATGCACATGTGGAACGGTCTTTAAGACACTAACAGCTTACAGACGGTAGGCAATTAAGGTCACAGTTATGAAAACTCTGAAAAACACCAAAAGAAAGATGCCCAGGGTCCCTGCTTATCTGCGTTAATGTGCCTTAGGCATGCTGCAATAAATTGCAATGTCCGTACTGTGAGACGTCTAACATGGAACCCGAACCGGCTGCGCGCGTGTGCCATCGTGCATACATTTATTTTGTTCCCTACACCAAAACGCCACCACGACACGCAGGTTAAAATCGAAAAAATCGAAAAAAAACTCTAAAAATTACATTAATTTGGGGACAGGTCGAAAAGCATTAAACATGAATTCAAATTTAGCTAGCTTGCTGTTGCTGGCTAATTTGTCCTGGGATGTAAACATTGAGTTGGTATTTTACCTGAATTGCACAAGGTCCTCTACTCCGACAGTTAATCCACAGATAAAACAGTCAACCGAATCGTTTCTAGTCATCTCTCCTCCTTCTAGGCCTTTTATTCTCTTGACTCTGTATTGCGATTGGCAACTTTCATAAATTATGTGTATTACCGCCACTGACCTTGTTCGTCTTTCAGTCACCCATGTGGGTATAACCAATGAGGAGATGGCATGTGGGTACCCGCTTCTATAAACCAATGAGGAGATGGGGAGGAAGGACTTGCAGCGTGATCTGCATCAAAAATAGAACAGACTTCTATTTTAGCCCCTGGCAACGCAGACGCTCATTGCTCGCACACACAATAATAGAATAATATAGATTTCTAAATGTATTTTGCAACGCTCACACACGTGAAGCGAGCAGTGTAGTCAGCCTGTAAGACAGCACTACAGGGAGATAGGACAGACAGCTGATCGTCCTTGCAGTTGCAGACCACGTGTAACACTGGATCGGTACAGCCGAACATCACACCTGCAGGACAGGTACAGGATGGCAACAACAACAACTGCCCGAGTTACACCAGGAACGCACAATCTCTCCATCAGTGCTCAGACTGTCCGCATTAGGCTGAGAGAGGCTGGACTGAGGCTTGTAGGCCTGTTGTAAGGAGATCCTTACCAGACATCACCGGCAACAGCATCGCCTATGAGCACAAACTCACCGTCGCTAAACCAGACAGGACTGTAAGTGCTCTACAATGACGAGTCATGGTTTTGTCTCACCAGGGGTGATCGTCGGATTCACGTTTATCGTCGAAGGAATGAGCATTACACGAGACCTGTACTCTGGAGTGGGATCAATTTGGAGGTGTAGGATCCGTCATGGTCTGGGGCGGTGTGTCACAGCATCATCGGACTGAGCTTGTCATCATTGCAGGCAATCTCAACGCTATGCGTTACAGGGAAGACATCCTCCTCCCTCATGTGGTATTCTTCCTGCAGGCTCATCCTGACATGACCCTCCATCATGACAATGCCACCAGCCATACTGCTCGTTCTGTGTGGGATTTTCTGCAAGACAGGAATGGGGCGGCAGGGTAGCCTAGTGGTTAGAGCATTGGACTTGTAACCGGAAGGTTGCAAGTTCAAATCCCAGAGCTGACAAGGTACAAATCTGTCATTCTGCCCCTGAACAGGCAGTTAACCCACTGTTCCTAGGTCGTCATTGAAAATAAGAATTTGTTCTTAACTGACTTGCCTAGTTAAAGGTAAAAAAATAAATAAAAAAAATAAAAAAATGTCCAGTGTTCTGCCATAGCCAGCGAGGAGCCCAGATCTCAATCCCATTGAGCACGTCTGGGACCTCTTGGATCGGATCGGAGGGTGAGGGCTAGGGCCATTCCCCCCAGAAATGTCCTGGAATATGCAGGTGCCTTGGTGGAAGAGTGGGATAAAAATAAAATGGATTTTGACCCCCCCTTTGTTCAGGGACACATTATTCCATCTGTTTTTTTTGTGCTGAGTTTAATAGACAATAATAGAGTTTAATAGAGTTTAATAGACAAAAATGTTTATGGGGGACTGGTATGATATGTTAAATAAGACAAATGCTAAATAATTTGAATTGAAGTTAGTTTAAAACACATTGACTGTACACCTCATTTCTTCAACAGCCTTGTTTCAAAGCCACCATTCCATAAACTTCCAGTCGCTTGTCAGTGGCTCTGATTTTCTACCACTGCTCTTCCCATTTGTGCCGGTCGAGCCGCAGAGCTTAGAGCAAAAGGGCTGTGAATGTTTTTTTATTGCCTCCATGATCAGGTAGGCCTTCAGAGGGCCAATAACTGCATTTGCTCTCCCAGAACAGAGCTGGGAAAACTGGGCTAGAGCTTGGGAGGGGTGCCCGGGACCTTTTGACGACTCAATTACAGGCTGAACTGGCCCTCTTCACTGATCCTTGAGGAAGACAAGGTGGGGGCTGGGAAGACATCTGGAGAGAGGTTGAGCACCTCTGACACAGAATGCAGCCCATGGAGCATAGACACCCTCAGGGGAGACAGAGTTGACATCCATCTCTACATTTGGGCGTGGTGGTTGTGTTCAGTTGTTCATAGTTGACTGGTGCAAGTGTTACGGGCTGTTTATTTACTGTATGAAAATAGGCCGCAGTCTAAAGTTTGTGGTTCTCTCTTGTTTTGCTACTGGGGTTGTTGAATAGTCAAAATCTGATGATGTCATTAAAGATTATTTTCAATTAAATTTAAATTGTAATATTTAAATAATGGAGTTGAAAAACGGAGAAAAAAACACATTAGCAAATGACAAAATAAATAGGTTGTTGATGTTGAACTTTATCATCTAGCCTAATTATAAGCCTGGTCGCCAGTCTCTGTTTAGTGTTAACATTCCAGTCCTTGTACTCCGTATCATGTGCCAAAAATGTTTAGTATGACAGGAGTGAAATGCACATAAGCAGTGGATTATAGCTTAACAAATACATTCCTGTCTCCTTTAGTGAGGCCTGCATTGAACACCCTCACAACATTGGCATGCTAAAACCCAAATCATTAGATTCAGTCTCACATTTCAATACTAGCCCGCTGCTTCTTGACTTGATATACTGTTAGATTATTTTCAAGGAAGAATTTATCACCTGAAAAGAGCTCTCTGGGCTAGTGGTGTTTTCTGACAGCCCAATCATTTCAGTTGCAGAGCAGTGTTGATCAGCTCTGAGGCATTGCATATGGTGGTCAGCAGTGGGGAGTGTGCCTTTCCAGCTGTGTGAGTGAAAATGTGTGTTTTTGTGTGTTTAATAAATAAACTCTGTAAATTAAACTGCTGATCAACACCCAGCATGACCCTCTCAGCCTTCTCCTTAGAAAGTCAGATGACTGCCTTACAATGACGCAAACCTACAAACTCGACAGGGGTAAATAACACCAAGCTCCAACCCTAAAAAAAACAAGAGATTTCACTGCCAAAAAAGATCTGGCAAGGCCATGGTTCCGTTTAGTTATCCCCGAAGACAGTTCAATAAAAGTGCTGTTGAACGTCGTTACTTATTCCATCCGGCAAAACTGATAGACAGCCAACCAGTCACAGTGGCTGAGTAAACAGAAACATCCTATTAAAACAAAATGAGTTCGCAACCTGCCCAGTGATGCAACCAAATCCCAGTTCTCTAAAAGCACTTAATGAACAGAAAGGGACTCCACCGTCACACTGAGTGAGTGCTGTGGCCCATAGAAAGACCAGACGCCTCAATGTGATGGTAACTCCACAGAGAAAAAAACAACTCTACTTTGACAGCTCAGCTCCCTTATAGTCATTAACTGTATATTTGAACAAATTATCTTCACTCTTCTAACAATTAGCTTAGTAGATCTGCTTCCAACAGACTTCCAACATGGCACGGTTGTCAGGTGATTTGTGACGCCACTGCAAGCCCTCTATATCTGCTTCACAAAGTAACATTAAGAGCAAACATAAATACACACATCAGCGTACCACTACACAACAGCCCAAGCTGAACCCAAACAAGCTGAACCCAAACAAGCTGAACACAAAGCATAGAGCAAGAAGGGAATTGAGTTTGGTGTCTGCTATTGGCGCCCAGTAAGAGAGACGGAGAGCCCGAGCAGGCAAAGCCAGCACCTGGAGCATAGTACAGGTCAAAGGGCATGCATGTCAAACCGTACACTCCGTAACCTCAAGGAAGGGCAACAGTGGAAAGGTTTTCTAACACGGGCCGGGGGACAGGGTGATGTATAATCTTGGTCAACCCAGAAGTAAAATCTTGCGTCATTTGGTCAGATGTGTGCTTAACTTCTGGGTCTATACGTGTTAGAAATTGAGAGCAGTTTACAAAGTCTCCACCCTCGCAAAAGGAAACTAAGCCAAATCCCCCTCCCCTTCCGATCCGTGTGGGCAAATGCACAAAGTACTCGAAGCGAAGACGTTTAAGCACAGCTTTCGCCCAATCCTGAAAAGTCTATATAACGAGTGACGAAAACCCAAAGACTGGAACTACTGCAGCTCGTTATCTCATGCATCCCATTCAGTCTCGGGAGATTAGGTGATGTATGATTCAGGGTGTTGGGGGAGAAATCAATGTCTCAATGGCTGAACTGAAGAGATGGGTTTGGACCACTGAGGTGACACAAGGGTTTGTTGAGATGAGGGGACATTCAAGCTCACCTTTGTGGTTGATGCTGCGGATGCTCTGCTTGCTTTGGATGTCCCACAGTTGTATCGTCTCGTCGTGGGACCCCAGAGGAGGAGAGTGCCGTCCATAGACACAGACAGACAGGTCACTAGCTTCCTGTGGAGGGTTGAGTGGAAAGGGAGATCACCACTTAATAAAATAGGTTTCTCAAACATCATGTTTGGGGATCAACATTTGTCTAAGCTTGTCCATTATTAACCATGTAAATAATGGATGTAATCTAGAGTCACACAAAATCTCAATTTCAGCAAGTGCGTTATATCAGATATTTTCTTTCTCCAGTTCTGATCGGATACTTTCTCATGATTTATTAAATGCTATTGTTAGTTTCCTTACAAATGAAATGCGTCTCTAGGCTTTAGTCCAGTTACATCACAAGGGAGGACAAAAGCAATTGCTGGAATAAAAATAACTAGCACCTTCCTCCCTAAACTGTTTTTTTTTTTACAGCAGAGTTTCAGCATTGTTATCTTGCTTCTGTTCACACATTACAGACAACCTAATTACCATGTATGCACATTCCAGGTACGGTACCAAAACAGGGACATACTTTTGTATATATAGTGTATGTGGACAACCCTTCAAATGAGTGGATTCGGCTATATCAGCCACACCCGTTGCTGATGTGTATAAAACCGAGCAAACAGCCATGCAATCTCCACAGACAAACATTGGCAGTAGAATGGTATTACTGAAAAGCTCAGTACCTTTCAATGTGGCACCGTCATAGGATGCCAGCCACCTTTCCAACAAGTCAGTTTGTCAAATTTTTGCCCTGCCAGAGCTGTCCCGGTCAACTGTAAGTGCTGTTATTGTGAAATGGCAACATCTAGGAGAAACACCGGCTCAGCCGCGAAGTGGTAGGCCACACAAGCTCCCAAAATGGGACCGACAAGTGCTGAAGCCAGTAGCGCATAAAAATATGTCCCTGGTTGCATCACTCACTACTGAGTTCCAAACTACCGCTGGACGTAACGTCAGCACAAAAACTGTTGGGAACTGTCGGAGCTTGAAGAAATTTCCATGTCCGAGCAGCCGCACACAGCCTAAGACCACCATGCGCAATGCCAAGTGTTGGCTTGCATGGTGTAAAGATCGCAGTCATTGGACTCTGGAGTGATGAATCATGCTTCACCATCTGGCAGTTCAACGGCTGAAGCTGGGTTTGGTAGATGGCAGGAGAAAGCCATCTACCAATGTGAAGTTTGGTGGAGGAGGAATAATGGTCTGGGGCTGTTTTTCATGGTTTGGGCTAGGCCCCTTAGTCCCAGTGAAGGGAAAACTTAATGCTACAGCAAACAATGGCATTCCAGACGATTCTGTACTTCCAACTTTGTGGATGGCCATTTCCTGTTTTGGCATGACAATGCACCCATGCACAAAATGAGGTCCATACACAAATGGTTTGTTGAGATTGGTGTGGAAGAATTTGACTGTCCTGCACAGAGCCCTGACCTCAACCCCATCGAACACCTTTGGGATAAATTGGAACTCTGACTTCGAGCCAGGCATAATCACCCAACATCAGTGCCCAACCTCACTAATGCTCTTGTGGCTGAATGGAAGCAAGTCCCCGCAGCAATGTTCCAACCTCTAGTGGAAAGCCTTCCCAGAAGAGTGGAGGCTGTTATAGCAGCAAAGGTGAGACCAACTCCATATTAATGCCCATGACTTTGGAATGAGATGTTCAACGAGCAGATGTCCACATACTTTTGGTCATGTAGTGTATTAAGCACCAAACAAGTCAAGTGGCAAAATTAAATTTAGCAGATGCTCTGACTTACAGTAACAATTAGGGTTAAAGCCCCATGAAACAGTCACTTGAATAAGGCTGTGACGATATTGCAATAACTTTTTTCATGGCAAAAATTAAAACATGAAGCACTGACAAAGCCACTTGGATTTTCTGCATATATATATATATATATATATATATATATATATATATATATATATATATATATATATATATATATATTTAATACAGATCCTATTTCGACGCACAAAACCATTCAAACAAATTCTAACTAATCAAACAATGGGTGAAAAAACCCATAGTTTTCCAAAAATATTTGCATAACGTCACAAACCTTGCTGTGCTCGTTCGATGGCAGTGACATTGACATGTTCTTCAAAGAGAGGATGCCGTAATGAGATAAATAAGGTAGCCTAAGCTACTGAAATCAGGTCTTCTTTTTACAACATTTTTGTCCAGACAGGCTAATTTAGGAAACTTTCTGAATGTACATATAGGCCTGTAGACAGAATCGGTGACCCCACATGCACATCCCTGTATAAGCACCCGTCAATTCAAAGCCACCAGTGTATGTCAGACACAAGAGCAAATATGAACCCTTTCCTTAAAACGTATAAAAGACCTAGGCTACCTTTCCTGAAAGTAGGCTATAAGATAATGAATTAATTGACAAGTTAAGTATGAAGGGGCGAGAGACAGCTATGAAGATGAAATTGCCAATCATTAAAATATAAAACACACATGTCCACAGCCTATTTATCAACGACTGATTATCGAGGGGAGAGTGTTGGACAGATATTTCAAAATACTGTGAGGAACTATTAGAATTTGAATATGATGTTAAAGAAAACTGACATCGTTGACTTACTGTGTGAGGTGAATAAAACAACTAAATGAGAAGCCCAGCGGGAACTTTGACATTTGCGAGAAGCAGGCCAGGTAGGTCTACTTCTGTGTGCTCTGTCAACATTAACAGGACAGAGAAATCAGACACATGCTCATTGCTCACACAGAGCACGTAAATGATGGTATAGAATAAACCAAAAGCTGTTTCTCACAAGTGTAAGAGGTTGTGAACAATGTTTCCATTCTGAGAATGGTAAATTACTGTAATGAATACATGCATTAACAGAAATGTATGCAACCAAATGACAGGGATTAAGAGTAAATTGTCTGTTTTACAAACGGTAGGCTACCACATGGTCATTCATAAAAGTGCATTGTGGCCGACACTGTAGGCTATAGCCTAGGCTACTAATTCTGCAGGGATAGAAGGGCAGCATTTTTGTTTTGCCTCGCCTAGGGCAGCATTTTTGTTTTGCCTCGCCTAGTGCAGCATATGGGCCAGGACTGGGCCTCATCAACGTTGATTAGTCTAAAGATGAAGAAAAGAGTCTGTGTCAAATTAGCAAGCAATGAAAATGGACATTGTATAAAATAAATTCCAGATGTTAAACAATTCCTTTACTGAAGTGCCATAGCCTAAAGTGCTCCACACCCCCGCGCATCTAGTGGATTCGCTGCTCCAGCATCAATGGACAGTTGGAAAGAGGAGATGTAGAATGTTTAATAGAGAGATTAAGTTAGCAAAACAATTGCTTATAATCATGAGTAAACACTCCCACTAAAAGGTAAAGTTCATCTACATGAAAACAAAAGTAAATAAATATTTGTTTCCTTACATGGTTGTAGTATAGGCCTATTTAAAACAGGTTTGACGGTTACAGTATATTCAGAAAGTATTTAGACCCTTTAATATTTTGTTACATGTTTTACAAGCAACCATCAATCAGAAGACACACCTCCTCCTGTTTCCTACCCAATCACAGTTCCTTTCCCTTGGTTTAAAACCCCTGTCAGTTGTTTGCTTTAGAGCTTAATCTCTCTGTAAATGCCATGTCTGTAGGTCTCTGTGTTTCACTCTCTCTTTGTGTATTAACCTCCATATCACTTTGTCATCACCTGTGAGTATTGTTTTTGGTTATGGTGTTTGTTTGCTGGTGGGAAAAGGGGAAACCAAGACAAGTCGCCCATGGGTGTTATGCTGGTGAATGAGGACCCAAAAGCGACTTAACGAAAACAGAGTCTATATTCCAGTATATGACAAAAGTAATAATCCTGGATATATCAAGGAGAAAACAAAACAGGAAAAACTGAAATCCACTCGTAGTAGCGAGGACTGACAGGAGACTCGACCATAGACTGCAGGTAGCTTCGGGAAGGCACCGACCGTAGCAGACTAAGACACCTGCTCACACGCAGCATCTGAAGAAGATAAAACACGACAGGGCGAGACAAGGACACAGAACAGCGAACATCATACAAGGATCCGACAAGGACAGAAGCGGAAAACAGAGGGAGAAATAGTGGCTCTAATCAGAGGGCAAAATAGGGGACAGGTGTGAAAAGAGTAAATGAGGTAGTTAGGAAAATGAGGAACAGCTGGGAGCAGGAACGGAACGATAGAGAGAGAGAGCGAGAGAGGGAGAGAGGGATAGAAAGAGGGAAAGAACCTAATAAGACCAGCAGGGGGAAACGAACAGAAGGGAAAGCACAAAGACAAGACATGACAATATATGACAAAACATGACAGTACCCCCCCACTCACCGAGCGCCTCCTGGCGCACTCGAGGAGGAACACTGGCGGCAACGGAGGAAATCATAGATCAACAAACGGTCCAGCACGTCCCGAGAAAGAACCCAACTCCTCTCCTCAGGACCGTAACGGAAGACGATGAAGAGGGAATCTAGGGCAACTACTCTAAAAAAAATGAGAAACGGGTAGAGAACTGTAAGCGTTAGAGCAATCAGGACCAAACAGGCCAGGAGAGTAATAACTAGGGACAGACTGAGACACAGCAAGGCTAAGACCAGGAACAGGAGAGAGGCGGTGGCTGTGGACAGACTGAGACACAGCAAGTGCAGGAGCAGGACCAGGAGAGATGCGGTGGCAGGGGACAGACTGAGACACAGCAAGGGCAGGAGAGATGCGGTGGCTGGGGACAGACTGAGACCCAGCAAGACCAGGAGCAGAAGCAGAAAAAAAGTTACCAGACTTATTCTGCGCGCAGTCCGAACAAGCAGCCACGAAACGGCGCGTGTCACGCTCCTGAGTAGGCCACCAAAACCGCTGGCGAATAGAAGCAAGCGTACCCCGAACGCCGGGGTGGCCAGCTAACTTGGCAGAGTGAGCCCACTGAAGAACAGCCAGACGAGTAGAGACAGGAACGAAAAGAAGGTTACTAGGACAAGCGCGGCGACGGAGTGTGAGTGAGTGCTTGCTTGACCTGTCTCTCAATTCCCCAGACATTCAACCCGACAACACGCCCCTCAGGGAGAATCCCCTCGGGATCGGTAGACGCTACAGAAGAACTGAAGAGACGGGATAAAGCATGAGGCTTGGTGTTCTTAGTACCCGGGCAATAAGAAATAACGAACTCGAAACGAGCGAAAAACAACGCCCAACGAGCATGACGCGCATTGAGTCGTTTGGCAGAACGGATGTACTCAAGGTTCTTTTGGTCAGTCCAAACGACAAAAGGAACGGTCGCCCCCTCCAACCACTGTCGCCATTCGCCTAGGGCTAAACGGATGGCGAGCAGTTCGCGGTTAGCCACATCATAGTTACGTTCCGACGGCGACAGGCGATGAGAAAAATACGCGCAAGGGTGGACCCCATCGTCAGTATCGGAGCACTGGGACAGAATGGCTCCCACGCCCACCCCCGACGCGTCTACCTCGACAATGAACTGTTTAGTGACGTCAGGTGCAACATGGATAGGAGCGGATGCAAAACGCTTCTTGAGGAAATCAGAACAACAATCATACGACCGGTGAGGAGGAAGGGAGTTGGTTCTGGACCGACTGAAGACCGTGCGCAGATCATGATATTCCTCCGGCACTCCTGTCAAATCACCAGGTTCCTCCTGTGAAGAGGGAGCAGAAGAAACAGGAGGAATAGCAGACATTAAACACTTCACATGACAAGAAACGTTCCAGGAAAGGATAGAATTACTAGACCAATCAAAAGAAGGATTATGACACACTAGCCAGGGATGACCCAAAACAACAGATGTAAAAGGTGAACAAAAAATCAAAAAAGAAATGGTCTCACTATGGTTACCAGATACTGTGAGGGTTAAAGGTAGTGTTTCACATAATATACTGGGGAGAGGACTACCATCCAAGGCGAACATGACCGTGGGCTCCCCTAACTGTCTGAGAGGAATGTCATGTTCCCGAGCCCAGGCTTCGTCCATAAAACAGCCCTCCGCCCCAGAGTCTATTAATGCACTACAGGAAGCTGCCGATCCGGTCCAGCGTAGATGGACCGGCAAGGTAGTACAGGTACTTGACGGAGAGGACAGTCTAGTAGCGCTTATCAGTCGCCCTCTGCTTACTGATGAGCTCTGGCCTTTAACTGGACATGAAATGACAAAATGACCAGCGGAACCGCAATAGAGACAGAGGCGGTTGGTGATTCTCCATTCCCTCTCCTTAGTCGAGATGCGAATACCCCCCAGCTGCATGGGCTCAACACCTGAGTCAGTGGGGAAAGATGGTAGTGTCGGAGAGAGGGGGGACACAGTTAACGCGAGCTCTCTTCTATGAGCTCGGTGACGAAGATCTACCCGTCGTTCAATGCGAATAGCGAGTTCAATCAAAGAATCCACGCTGGATGGAACCTCCCGAGAGAGAATCTCATCCTTAACCTTAGCGTGGAGTCCCTCCAGAAAACGAGCGAGCAACGCCTGCTCGTTCCAGTTACTGGAGGCAGCAAGAGTGCGAAACTCTATAGAGTAATCCGTTATGGATCGATTACCTTGACATAGGGAAGACAGGGACCAGGAAGCTTCTTTCCCAATAACAGAACGATCAAAAACCCTTATCATCTCCTCTTTAAAGTTCAGATAATCGTTAGTACACTCAGCGCTTGCCTCCCAGATAGCTGTGCCCCACTGCCGAGCCCGACCAGTAAGGAGTGATATGACGTAGGCAATCCGAGCTCTCTCTCTAGAGTATGTGTTGGGCTGGAGAGAGAACACAATATCACACTGGGTGAGAAAGGAGCGGCACTCAGTGGGCTGCCCAGAGTAACATGGTGGGTTATTAACCCTAGGTTCCGGAGACTCGGAAGACCAGGAAGTAGCTGGTGGCACGAGACGAAGACTCTGATACTGTCCTGAGAGGTCGGAGACCTGAGCGGCCAGGGTCTCAACGGCATGCCGAGCAGCAGACAATTCCTGCTCGTGTCTGCCGAGCATCGCTCCCTGGAACTCGAGAGTAGAGTAGAGAGAATCCATAGTCGCTGGGTCCATTCTTGGTCGGATCCTTCTGTTATGCTGGTGAATGAGGACCCAAAAGCGACTTAACGAAAACAGAGTCTATATTACAGTATATGACAAAAGTAATAATCCTGGATATATCAAGGAGAAAACAAAACAGGAAAAACTGAAATCCACTCGTAGTAGCGAGGACTGACAGGAGACTCGACCATAGACTGCAGGTAGCTTCGGGAAGGCACCGACCGTAGCAGACTAAGACACCTGCTCACACGCAGCATCTGAAGAAGATAAAACACGACAGGGCGAGACAAGGACACAGAACAGCGAACATCATACAAGGATCCGACAAGGACAGAAGCGGAAAACAGAGGGAGAAATAGTGGCTCTAATCAGAGGGCAAAATAGGGGACAGGTGTGAAAAGAGTAAATGAGGTAGTTAGGAAAATGAGGAACAGCTGGGAGCAGGAACGGAATGATAGAGAGAGAGAGCGAGAGAGGGAGAGAGGGATAGAAAGAGGGAAAGAACCTAATAAGACCAGCAGGGGGAAACGAACAGAAGGGAAAGCACAAAGATAAGACATGACAATATATGACAAAACATGACAATGGGCATACACTACCCGTAGGTAAACTTTGTTAAATACACTAGTTAGAACTGGGCGGGCCACCCACTGTATCTTTTTGGTTAGTTAGTTAGCTGTTGTTGAAATAGGCTAGTCTAGCTTAGGGGTGTTTTTGAATACTTATTGTTTCTTTCCTTGGGTCCAGCTCAGCCCCTTTTCCTGCTCCCCCCATTACCGTGTGTTTTCCAATAAACCCTGAGTTTGACAGTAGATTTCAGTTGTCGTGGTTATTTAGTTCACACTTTTACTTTGTCACTATTATAAATTGCATGAGTTATGTTACAGGTCTCATTACCATCCCCCCTAGACTGTCGGGCCAAAAGGGATTCGTAACAATTATCTTTTTGTCCTTCCTGTGACATCGGGTGCTGTAGGTGTCTTGCAGGGCAGGTAGTTTGCCCCCGGTGATGCGTTGTGCAGCATCGCACCACCCTCTGGAGAGCCGTGCGGTTGTGGGAGGTGCAGTTGTCGAACCAGGCGGTGATACAGCCTGACAGGATGCTCTCTATTGTGCATCTGTAAAATTTCTTCAGCCTCCTGAGGTTGAAGAGGCGCTGTTGCGCCTTCTTTTACCACACTGTCTGTGTGGGTGGACCATTTCAGTTTGTCTGTGATGTGTATGCCGAGGAACTTAAACTTTCCACCTTCTCCACTGCTGTCCCGTCGACGCGGAGAGGGGGGTGCTCCCTCTGCTGTTTCCTGATGTCCATGATCATCTCCTTTTGATTTGTCGAAGTTCAGTGAGAGGTTGTTTTCCTGATACCACACTCCGAGTGCCCTCACCTCCTCCCTATTGGCTGTCTAGTCGTTGTTGGTGATCAAGCCTACTACTTTTGTGTCGTCTGCAAACTTGATCACGTTGGAGGCGTGCATGGCCATGCAGTCATGGTTAGCCAACCTTTGACAGCTTTAACTTCTTCTCTACTGATCCTCTAAAGATCTGTCAGGTTGGATGGGGAGCATCGCTGCACAGCTATTTTCAGATCTCTCCAGATGTTCGATCGGGTTCAAGTCCAGACTCTGGCTGGGCCATTTAAGGACATTCAGAGACTTGTCCTGAAACCACTTCTGCGTTGTATTGGCTGTGTGCTTAGGGTCGTTGTCCTGCTGGAAGGTGAACCTTCGCCACAGTCTGAGGTCCTGAGCGCTCTGGAGTAGGGTTTCATCAAGAATCTCTCTGTAGTTTGCTCAGTTCATCTTTCCCCTCGATCCTAACAAGTCTCCCAGTCCTTGCCGGTGGAAAAAAATCCCCACAGCATGATGCTGCCACCACCTTTCTTCACTGTAGGTTTCCTCCAGACATGACACTTGGCTTTCAGGCAAAAGAGTTCAATCAGACCAGAGAATCTTGTTTCTCATGGTCTGAGAGTCCTTTAGGTGCCTTTTGGAAAACTCCAAGTGTGCTGTCATGTGCCTTTTTACTGAGGCGTGGCTTCTGTCTGGCCTGATTGGTGGAGTGCTGCAGAGACAGTTGTCCTTCTGTCCTCCCATCCCCACAGAGGAACTCCGGAGCTCTGTCAGAGTAACCATCAGGTTCTTGGTCCCTTCCCTAAGCAGGGAACCTCTCCCCCGTTTGCTCAGATTGGCCGGGCGGCTAGATCGAGGAAGAGTCTTGGTGGTTCAAAACCTCTTCCATTTAAGTATATTGGAGGCCACTGTGTTCTTGGGGACCTTCAATGCTGCAGACATTTTTTATTATTATTATTATTATCTGTACCTCGACACAATCCTGTCTCGGCGCTCTACGGACAATACCTTCAACCTTATGGCTTGGTTTTTGCTCTGACATGCACTGTCAACTGTGGGACCTTATATAGACAGGTGAGTGCCTTTCCAAATTATGTCCAATCAATTGAATTTACCACAGGTGGAATCCAATCAAGTTGTAGAAAAATCCCAAGGATAATCAATGGAAACAGGAAGCACCTGAGCTCAATTTCGAGTCTCATGGCAAAGGGTTGGAATACTTATATAAATAAGGTATCAGATTATTTTGAATACATTTGAAAAATTCTAAAAACGTATTTTCACTTCATCGTTATGGGGTAGATTGACGAGGAAAAATAATTATTTAATCTATTTTAGAATAAGACTAACGTAACAAAATATGGAAAAAGTCCAGGGGTCTGAATACTTTCCGAATGCACTGTATATGCCAAGAATGATGGTTTGTAACTTAAGCTTCATGCTTTGTATGTGAATCCATTCATTGTACAATGTTAATGAGATATACAATTCTCAGACCAATTCTTGCTAGTCAACGTCAACTCATTGCCTAATCCTTGTTTGTAAATTTTAATTATCTTTATGGAGTCATCTAAAATGCTTGTCTTATTACGAATCGCATGTGATGTGTGTGTGTGTGTATATATACACATATCAAATATGACTACACTACAATGCCAGGATAGTGCCTTCAATTCCCAGGACCACCCATATGTAAAATGTATGCCGCATGACTAAGTTCGCTTTGGAAAAAAGTGTCTGCTAAATGGCATATTACATAGAAGAGCCCTTGAAGGCAACCCACCTGTGTCCTTTGAAAACCTGGTTACCCTCGTTGTCCGAGTGGAATGTCTTATCCCGACTTAGGCTCTGCAGACCAGAAGAAAGAAGTCAACAGAAGTTCATCAGAGTAAGCAAACCTCAGACTTCTGATAGTTGTTTTTCATTCCCATAGCTAATTAGCTTGTGTCTCAGGTACACTCACTAACATGTTCCCCCCTCTCCTCTATTAAGTTGGCAGGGAATTTGTGGCCCTGTCCATCCTCTTAATGGTTTGATCGATTGACTTAATTGCTTTAATTAGGGATGCGGTTGTGTCAGACATGCAGTAAGAAAGGGAGGACTGGACACCGCTGGACTTGACTATGACCAACTCTAATCATTACATCACTTCTATACTGCCTATTTTGAGGGCACTCAATTAAACATGACAAGTGGACTTGAAAGGGATTTGGTTAAAAGTTAATAATTTTGTCTGTTTGTGTAGAAGCCTGGCCTGGGCTTGATACTCTGGCCAGAAGACTGAAATTCAAATCATTAAGGGAAGGTTTGAGTGGGAAGGAAGCATCGTGTATCATTTCACACCACTCCATTAACTAAAATGTTGGAAGTGGAATGAAAAATACAGTAATTAGTCTAATCCACCACCGATGAAGGATGAAATAAATACAAATTGTGACATTAGCCTGTTAAACTGTTCAAATCAAGTGCTTAAATCCGTGAGGGATGTCCGGAACCATTTAGCAAGAAAATTATGTATTTCCTATGGCAAAAAAAGTCTTGGCAGGATTACATTTCAAAACCTTCACACTGCAGGAAAAGGAAACAGCTAGTTGCTGCTGGCTCGCAGTGGGGAAGAGAATTCTCAGCCTGTCTGTCTGTCACTAGGCCTATTTATCCAAATGTGACAATTCTGGGCTCACTGTCTCATCTCCTGCTGAACAATTTTGACAACAAGGGGGGGAACTAAACCTCACAACGAACGCAGCTCTCACTCAGAATGAATAAGAACTTCTGCCCAGCTAGGGTATGAAATCCCCTTTATTAAACAATGATCCAAAGGCACATTCACAGTTAAGCTCTCTAGGAAATGAATAACCCTCTCCAAATCGGGTAAACAGCACAATTAGGGGAGCAGGAAAAGACGTGCTGGTGAAGAGTTAATGCCTTTTGGATGCTGACTGTAGAGGTGGCAGTTTCAAAATTATATTCAGAAAATGTTTTAAGCTGTATCAGGAGATGTGGTTGTTGTTAAGGAAATGATGGTTAATTTCTGGGGTTGGTGCACTGTCCAAATACAGTATACAGGTAGTTTTAATACAAAGTGATCCCACTCTTTGTTAAAAAATAAACCACAATATGTTCAGATTTGCAACAACCCTATTGGATTCAGACAAATTATGTAAAAATTAATACCTAAAAAAATGAAAAATATCAAACATTTGTGATGGAATCCAGTTGGCCCAAAGTAATAACACTAACTTTCGAGACAAGCAGTCATGAAGAGTGTCAAGCAATGTTAACCAGAAAGAGGGAAGAGATGTCTTTATCAAAGATGTACAAACTCATAAATTTAGAGGATTAAACTGGAAAAATGCAAACACCACAATATCCATTATCAATCAAAACACGGAAAGAATGAGGTACAGATGATGTGCAATTCCTTTAGAATGAATGACAAAGAATGTGTCATAATGAAGTAGACCATTCTAATTTAAGAGCCAGGGGGAAGCCAGAGGGAAGAGGAAATGGTGGAGCAGTAAAAAGCTGTGATTTCACTCACCAGCATCTATAGACTTCACTTGAACCATAGAAAACAACAATGCAGAGATAATGTAATTGATTTAATGCAGAGCAGGGCTATAAAAGCTTTCTTCTCTCTCCAATTATCTTAATTATCCAATTGATCTTTAAGATGCAGCATTCCTAAATAATTAAGCTTCTAAAGACTGGTTGGACGTCCAAGGAGTGCGAGTCAATGGGTTAGCGGCTTGGCTTTCAAAATCTTTAAAGGCCCAATGCAGACGTTTTTATATCAATATCAAATCATTTTCCGGTAACAATTAAGTACCCTACTGTGATAGTTTCCATTAAAATGGGCAAAAATTGCGTTTTAGTTTCTCAAGGAAGAATTTTGCTAAGACTGTCTGGGAGTGGTCTGCATAGAGAGGGGTGAACTTAAAACTAGCTGTTATTGGCAGAGTCTATTGACATCACCATGCAGTAAATTGGTTACCAGGCAAGCCGAAACTCTTGCCCATGCAAACAGGCTGATTAGAAGGTCCTGTGTACATTGTATTTTCAACCAGAAACTCAGGAAATAACACTGATACATTTTTTTCAAACTTTCAGTGTTATTTTTCATTATCTGTTGTACAATATGATACAAAACACAGTGAAAATGTAATTTTGGCTGCACTGGGCCTTTAAAGGCAAGCAATAAATATCTGAGGAACGTTCGCACACTAATAAGATATGATTAGAGATACAGGACCAAAGTGAAGGGGTCGGTAGGCAATAAGATAAGTCGAGCAACTCGTGTATCCAAACAGGGTCTTGACCAGGGAATTTTCTATCTCAATAATTACAGCTTGCAACAGGTATTTTAAGCATACATAAAACATACTTCAATATGAATAAATTTAATTATATGCCGTCTCAGAAATCTTGTCATATCAATGACTATTTATTGACTTTAAGCCATTCTTCCTGAGGTCAAGTCATTCCACTACAACATTAAAAGCAATTATTGCTATACTTTGTTTTTTTTACACAACATAAGCGATGGAGTCCCCTGACCAATAGCAGAATATTAGATGAAGTAATCTGCACCGTAGATAAAAACTTTGAACAAAAACCAAAGGAGCAGTCTAGATCTATATGACCGTTTCTGTGAATATTGTCATACTCCCTGTCAACCTGACTAACTAACATGAACTTGTTGGTTGTATTAATAACCTGTGAGAGGACTGGAACAATAACCATGAGTCAGTGAAAGGGTGTGTGTGTGTATCTGTATCAGAAGAGGGCTTTTCTCCACTCAAACCTGATGCCTCTGGGATATTGTTTGTTTGGCCATACATCCAAGTGCCACCCACAACATTTCCAGCGTCGCGGATTTGGGGGGAGGTGTACACAATTACAAAGTAAATGAGATGACGAGTAAAGAGGTTGAAAAACTGAAATGTGCGAGTTTTAATTATCGATACATGAAGAATAAATGGGGCAGTGAGACTTGGTCATTGAAGCACAGATTTGGAGGCACTCGGTCTGAGCTTCCTGCAGGACTGTGAGAGGAAGAGAAAGGAGACAGGAAGTGTCTATAATGGGGGGTGATGCCTACGGGCAACCTGCCTGCACAGGGAGTGACTCACACCCGGTTTCATATGACTGCAAGAGCCAGAATGAGGGAAAATCAGGTTTTAAATAGAAATAGGGTATTCTAATGAGGGGAGGGGATCCTTTCTTCTGCAAAAATGTTCCCATTAATTTCTGTCATGTTTAATTGAGTCTTTTCTGCAAGTTTCTTTACCTGACATGAAACTCATGACAAGTAGAAAGGAGAAGAGAGGACAAAGCTTGAACCTCAAACTAAACAACATCCATTGACGTCTTCTTTGATCCAGTTGGTTGTGTCGGTTACATACTCAATTTGGATTAATTCGGTGCAGCTTGACAAACACAAATTGTTATGCACGGAAATGTGACTTTCTGGGGCACAAAAGAAGCCCATCCTGCAAATAAACCATAAATCACGCCTAATACAAAAGTCCATCTTGTGTTAAATGATCTGTCAAAGCTGAGGAACAAAGATCCTGGTTAGCATGTTGCAGTAAGTCTAGATGCACTAAACTGGGGGACTGTGACTCTGAACCATGCCAGGTCTCCTTTCCCCTTGAAGAGAAGCTGTCAGAAAGGATCCCACTTGACCAGTGACAGTGCCGTTCAAGATTAGGGGGGACCATTTTTTTTGTTAACGAGCATCGCATTATTTCTTCTATATTCCATTAACCCGTCGCAATGTAACACACAGGTTTAGGCTACTGCATGATACTAGAATTTGCCCCATATCCATCACGAGGTAGCTACAACCTAGCCTGCAAATGAATGTTTATTACATAGGTGCACAGGTCGAGAGACAAATTGGCGTAATCAAGGTAACAGACAGTAACACATTCAATACCGCCGTGAACACCTTTGCCTGCATCTAGCTGATCTGGGATGTAATCGCACAAAACAAATAGAGTTTCTATTGGACAAATTCAGGTAGGTCCTTCCCGGTTTCATTTCGTCTGCTTTTGTTTAAGAAATGTTTTGCAACAGAATTGTCAGAAAGAATCACCCGCACACACAGTTTACTTTCATAGCAGCCACATGCAGCATCATCACTTTGCTCGTTGTATAATTCCTTCTCGCATTTACGTGCTCACCTTTTCCCTTCGCTTGTGGATTTCAGTGCACAACACAACAGCGGTCTGTGACAAGGTACAAAAACCTCCAAGCCAAACCTTCATACCATAACCACTAACCGCTACACAGCCTACATCGTTGCCACCATATTAACGTTATAGTCAACAAACTAGAACTTACGCATTAATAAACCGTCAATTTTTGAAGAAAATAATTTGTTCAAAACTGTTCAAATATTGTCTTTCGCTCTGAGTCAACTACACAGCACACTTTATGCACTGCAGCTTAAACGTTCAATACTAGATTAATTATCTGATCCTTTGATTGGGTAGACAAGATGTTAGTTCATACTGCAGGAGCTCTGATGACTTCTGGAGGATGTCCTCCAACCTGCCATAATTACCTTGTGAGTCTAAGGAAGGGGATGATAAGTATGAGCCTCCTAGGTTTTGTATTGGAGTCAATGAACCCAGAGGAGGATGGAAAATAGCGGTCCTCAGGCGACACCATGGTGCTACCCTAGAGAGTGCTGTTGAGGCTACTGTAGACCATTGCAAAACAGTGTGTTTTGATCAGTTATTTGATGACGTGACTATATTTAGTATAGTTGTATCTAAAAAGGGATAACTTTTCATGTTTCACTATTTACATTTTTCTTAAATTCCCTGAAGAGGATGGTCCTCCCCTTCCCCTCTGAAGAGCCTCCACTACACTTGACTACTCTTATGGAGTAGGAGCCACACAGGGAGAAAGTCCCTCAAGAGTCCCTCAAGAGGCATGGGATCAGACAACAGTCCCAGTGAAAGACCCCAGATTATTTACAACACAAACACACTGGTCATGCCAGTGATCCCCCCTTTCCCGTTTTCTACAACCTCTCCACCTTTCAGGCCAACAGTGGAGATTCACCCATACAAGGATGGTGCATTGCTTAGAAAGTTAATGGAAAATCAACAGTTGAGTGCTTTTAGAGAATCCCCCACTACATGTGCAGAATTACAAATAGTGGTAGATTAACGGTTTATTTATATTTTCCCTTTCAACTGAAGAAGTCTTTCTCAGTGGATTTCTGTAAATTGGAAAACACAGGGTGAGCCCAAGCAAAGATACTAAAGGGATGCTGCAGAGTAGTGTTCTGGAACTGCCCTACCGATCTCCCACCAGCTTTATGCAAGCATAACCTGCCTTGTGCACCAGAGAGATGTGGACCGGTCCAAACATCACTCCCATTCCCCTCTTCACTAACAAACTTTAGCAGCTCTGTTCCATGCCAGCACTGAGGAGACACATCAAGGCGCTGCCAGCTGATCAGAGGGACACCTCTTACGAAGTTTACTGTATTTTCGTGTGTCACTGGAAATGTACAAATGTACTAACTCACAGGGAATTGAGTCAAATGTATTTTCTTATTTTATAAATTATTTTCATGTGCTGGAAATAAATGTGCTTATTTGACTATTCATCTGCAGTCTTCAAAGATACTAGCTGTGACCTGTCCTGTGCTGTATACCATATTTTTGTCTCAGGGGGATAAATTGGTGGTTGAAGATATCCCTCTAGTGGTGTGGGTGCTGTGCTTTGGCAAAGTGGGTGGGGTTATATCCTTCCTGTTTGGCCCTGTCCGGGAGTGTCCTCGGATGGGGCCACAGTGTCTCCTGACCCCTCCTGTCTCAGTCTCCAGTATTTATGCTGCAGTAGTTTATGTGTCGGGGGGCTAGGGTCAGTTTGTTATATCTGGAGTACTTCTCCTGTCCTATTCGGTGTCCTGTGTGAATCTAAGTGTGCTCTCTCTAATTCTCTCTTTCTCTCTTTCTTTCTCTCTCTTGGAGGACCTGAGCCCTAGGACCATGCCTCAGGACTACCTGACATGATGACTCCTTGCTGTCCCCAGTCCACCTGGCTGTGCTGCTGCTCCAGTTTCAACTGTTCTGCCTTATTATTATTGGACCATGCTCATGCTAGTCATTTATGAACATTTGAACATCTTGGCCATGTTCTGTTATAATCTCCACCCGGCACAGCCAGAAGAGGACTGGCCACCCCACATAGCCTGGTTCCTCTCTATGTTTCTTCCTAGGTTTTGGCCTTTCTAGGGAGTTTTTCCTAGCCACCGTGCTTCTACACCTGCATTGCTTGTTGTTTGGGGTTTTAGGCTGGGTTTCTGTACAGCACTTTGAGATATCAGCTGATGTACGAAGGGCTATATAAATAAATTTGATTTGATCTGATGATAGGCCGGAACTGATGCAAGGACCGGTTTGGGTTTTTACTTCACCTTCTGTAATGGTATTTGAATGTTTGGTTTGTTACATGTGATACGCAGTTTGTAACGTCCATTTTTATAGTTTACTTCCCTTCTTGAGTTTCTCTTTCTGCATGCCGATTTAGCCCCGCCCCACCACTCAAGGAGCACATTTGTTGTTCCTTCGACCACGAGACACTTGTGTTCAGTCTGCAACAATGTTGATGACAACGGCGGTTTTCACTTTGCTTCTTAATATAAATCCACTAGCGTTCTATAACTACACTATTGGTTTGTGTTTCTTACATCTGCAAACAGCTAGTTTGTCCTTTATTAGCAAGTTGGGCCTAAATCTTGTTAGCCGCTAATGCTAATCGCTAGCCAGATAATAAATGTACTGAGTCAGAGCAAACTCAATTAGCTATACAGCCTGATAATACCAGTGATGGTGTAGACCTAAATCTGCATGTATTTTATGCAACAGTATCTTCTAAATCAAACAGGAATAGGCACTGCAAGAATATGTTAGCTACATGAAGTTGCTAAGAGAAAGCATTCAATGTAGCCAAAGATTATAGGGTCCCTTAGGAAACACAAACACTATGGATCCTAGATGGTCACAATAACTCCTCCCTGGCGTCTTCATGTCAAACACTGTATTCAAAGTGCCCACTATTATATTCTAACTATATAATTAGAATAATCATTCTATTTCCATGATTCCAACAGTTCACTCAAGTGTTTTTCTCAAAATCTCAAGTCAAATCGCAATTGTAATATTTGGTTAAAAATAAGGCCTAGATTGTTTGCCCATTTTGTGCAGCCCTACGTGGCAGTGTGGAAATTATCTCAAATTAGCGCAGAAATTGCATACATTTATGAAAATGCAGAAAATTATTTTTGTTGTTTTGAACAGTATAAAACAATCCATGGATGAATACCCATTGCAATCATTTAAAATGTGCAAATTAATTAAAAAACAGAAATACCTTATTTACATAAGTATTCAGACCCTTTGCTATGAGACTTGAAATTGCACTCAGGTGCATCCTGTTTCCATTGATGATCCTGATCCTGTGGTAAATTAATTGGTTGGATATGATTTGGAAAGGCACACACCTTTATAAGGTCCCACAGTTGACAGTGAATGTCCGAGCACAAAACAAGCCATGAGGTCGACCGAATTGTCCATAGAGCTCAGAGACAGGATTGTGTCGTGGCACAGATCTGGGGAAAGGTACCAAAAAATGTCTGCAGCATTGAAGGTCCCCAAGAACACAGTGGCCTCCATCACTCTTCAATGGAAGAAGTTTTGAACTACCAATACTCTTCTTAGAGCTGGCTGCCCGGCCAAACTGAGCAATAAACCCAATTGTCACACTGACAAAGCTCCAGAGTTCCTATGTGGAGATGGGAGAACCTTCCAGAAGGACAATCATCTCTGTAGCACTCCACCAATCAGGGCTTTATGGTAGAATGGTCAGACAGAAGCCACTCCTTAGTGAAAGGCACATGACAGCCCGCTTCGAGTTTGGCAAAAGGCACCTAAAGGACTCTCAGACCATCAGAAACAAGATTATCTGGTCTGATGAAACCAAGACTGAACACTTTGGCATTTACATCTTGAGGAAGCATGGCACCATGATGGTGAAAGCATCATACGGTGGGGATGTTTTTCAGAGGCAGGGACTGGCAGACTAGTCAGGATCGAGGGAAAGATGAACAGAGCAAAGTACAGAAAGATCCTTGATGAAAACCTGCTCCAGAATGCTCAGGACCTCAGACTGGGGTGAAGGTTCACCTTCCCAACAGGACAACAACCCTAAGCACACAGCCAAGACAACACAGGAGTGGCTTCAGGAACAAGTATCTATGTCCTTGAGTGGCCGAGCCATAGCCCGGACTTGAACACGGGTCTTTCATCTCTGGAGAGACCTGAAAATAGCTGTGCAGTGACACTCCCCATCCAACCTGAGTTTGAGAGGATCTGGAGAGAAGAATGGGAGAAACTCCCCAAACACAGGTAGCGTCATACCCAAGAAGACTGGAGGCTATAATCACTGCAAAAGGTGCTTCAACAAAGTACTGAGTAAAGGGTCTGAATACTTGAGTAAATGTGATATTTCATTTTTTTTTATAAATGTACATATATATATTTTTTTGCTTTGTCATTATGGGGTATTGTGTGTAGATTAATGAGGAGAAAAACTATTTAATCCATTTTAGAATAAGTCAAAACTCAAAAAGACAAAAAGTCAAGGGCTCTGAATACTTTCCCGAATGCACTGTATGTGTTGCCACCCTGGGCCACGCACTACTCATAAAGCAAACTTTTATTATTAAAAAATATAAAATACCGTCAAACCATCCAATTTTTTTTATTTTAAATACCGTGATATAATATATTTTGGCCATATCGCTTAGCCCTAGTTGTGATGTCAGCGCACAATACGTACTGAATACACCAGGAGATAAAGTTATGACATGCAAAATCCATATTAGAGATGGATATGCCAGTTCAAAGTATCTTAGTTACGTCACTTTCTCTTGGTGCGTCACCAGACTGTGGCCTAATGTACCCGCTGTATATCTGTTTTCCAATTTGCTGTCACCCGTCTGAGCTCGCCCCTGTCCAGACACTTCTCTCCGTGGGCACTATCCACAACGGGTTGGTTATTTATGGTAGGGCAACCTGTTTATAATGTACAGGAAGGCCACTGATGAAACCCTGACGTTATGAAACAAAAAACCCATGTTCGAGTAGGCAAGGTTGCGCTTGATGGATGCTCGATTAAGGTAGACCACAGTTTGTGAATTAAAGCCGTTGAGACGTTAACCCTAGGAAAGCTCAGGGGTAAACTGTGAAAGGCTAAGGTGGTGAAGACAAAAAAATATATAGCTTACCTGGCTGCAGAGGGACACTTGGACTATACCACCGTCGCTGCCGCCACAGAAGAGGCAGTACTCGCAGGGGTCAAGGTTCACTGACATGATGCCCACGTCAAAGAGAACAGACAGGAGCATCTCACCTGAGGATAGCTCCCATAGCTATAGAGAGGTTGAGAGAAGAAAGGAGATAGAGGGATGCATAGATAAATTGAGCTGAGTTGTGGACATTGGTTAATTTCAGCTTTAGGAAATACATTTTGAGGGCTGCTAACATAATACACTGCTACAATTTTAAGGGCTCACATTAGGCTTCGGCGATACACCTTTTACCGGTGTATTTTGACGGTGTAACTTTCAATACCGGAAAAAAAAATATTAAAATGTGTATGTAAACTCTTAACATATTTACACTTAACATGTGTAAATATGTTAAGAACATAAGATTCAACAATTGAGACACAAAATGAACAAGTTCCACAGACATGTGACTAACAGAAATGGAATAATGTTCCCCTGAACCAAGGGGGGAGAGGTCAAAAATCAAAAGTAAAAGTCAATGCAGCTGGTGGCCACGCCAGATACTAAGTACTGCAGTGCATCTCCTCCTCGTGGACTGCACCAGATTTGACAGTTCTTGCTGTGAGATGTTACCCCAATATTCCACCAAGGCATCTGCAAGTTCCCGTCACATTTCTGGGGGGGAAATGTGCCCACACTCTCCGATCCAACAGGTCCCAGACGTGCTTAATGGGATTGAGATCCAGGCTCTTTGCTGGCCATGGCAGAACACTGACATTCCTGTCTTGCAGGAAATCATGCACAGAATGAGCAGTATGGCTGGTGGCATTGGCATGCTGGAGGATCATGTCAGGATGAGCCTGCAGGAAAGGTACCACATGAGGGAGGAGGATGTCTTCCCTGTAACGCACAGCGTTGAGATTGCCTGCAATGACGACAAGCTCAGTCCGATGATGCTGTGACACACTGCCCCCGACCATGACGGATCCTCCACCTCCAAATTGATCCCGCTCCAGAGTACAGGTCTCATGTAATGCTCATTCCTTCGACGATAAACGTGAATCCGACAATCACCCCTGGTGAGACAAAACCATGACTCGTCAGTGAAGAGCACTTTTTTACAGTCCTGTCTGGTCCAGTGACGGTGGGTTTGTGCCCATAGGCGATGCTGTTGCCGGTGATGTCTGGTGAGGACCTGCCTTACAACAGGCCTACAAGCCCTCAGTCCAGCCACTCTCAGCCTACTGCGGACAGTCTGAGCACTGATGGAGGGATTTTGCGTTCCTGTTGTAACTCGGGCAGTTGTTGTTGCCATTCTGTACCTGTCCCGCAGGTGTGATGTTTGGATTTACCACTCCTGTGCAGGTGTTGTTAGACGTGGTCTGCCACTGCGAGGATGATCAGCTGTCCATCCTGTCTCCCTGTAGCGCTGTCTTTGGCGTCTCACAATACGGACATTGGAATTTATTGCCCTGGCCACATCTGCAGTCCTCATGCCTCCTTGCAGCATGCCTAAGGCATGTTCACACAGATGAGCAGGGACCCTGGGTATCTTTCTTTTGGTGTTTTTCAGAGTCAGTAGAAAGGCCTCTTTAGTGTCCTAAGTTTTCATAACTGTGACCTTAATTGCCTACCGTCTGTAAGCTGTTAGTGTCTTAACGACCGTTCCACATGTGCATGTTTATTAATTGTTTATGGTTCATTGAACAAGCATGGAAACAATGTTTAAATCCTTTACAATGACGATCTGTGAAGTTATTTGGATTTTTATTAATTATCTTTAAAGACAGGCCCCGTGAAAAAGGGATGGTTCTTTTTTTGCTGAGTTCATGTATATATGGGGCACTCCTACCTTGCAAGGACAGTGGGGCTACGTGCTACGCCACTGCTTATAATAATAATAAGTTAAGTATAACTATAAGAAATCTAAGATGTGTCAAATAAATTATATCCAGCTCAGGACCCCAATCAAACACATGTATTTATAAAGCCCTTTTTACATCAGCTGATGTCACAAAATGCTGTACAGAAACCCAGCCTAAAACCCCAAACAGCAAGCAATGCAGATGTAGAAGCACGGTGGCTTGGAAAAACTACCTAGAAAGACAGGAACATAGGAAGAAAGCTAGAGAGGAGCCAGGCTCTGAGGGGTAACCCGTCGTCTTCTGGCTGTACTGGGTTGAGATAACAGAACATGGCCAAGATGTTCAAAAGTTCATAGATGACCAGCAGGGTCAAATAATGGTTGTAGAAGGTGTAGAAGGTGCAACAGGTCGGCACCTCAGGAGTAAATGTCATTTGGCTTTTCATAGCCGATCCTTCAGAGTTAGAGACAGCAGGTGCGGGCGGTAGAAAGAGTCGAAAACAGCAGGTCCGGGACAAGATTGCACATCCGTGAACAGGTCAGTGTTTCATAGCTGCAGGCAGAACAGTTGAAACTGGAGCAGCAGCACAACCAGGTGGACTGGGGACAGCAAGGAACCATCAGCTATGATTTGGTTTCATAACTTGCTAGCTAAGTGGCTAGATGTCAAGATCAAGCTTATTGGTTACAGCAGAGAAATTCAATCCCCTCCTGGATTAAGATCCCTGGTGCCTAAATTGTTTTGCGCAACAACAACAACAAGTATATATTTTTAAATAGCGACACTTCCGTGCATATTCGGTAATACCATATACCCCAAATATGGTAGAGAAACTGTTTGAAAATCTGGATACTGCCCAACACTAGCTCACGCTTTCTATGACAAAAAGAGTGAGGGAGACCAAGAAATAGAGCGCAAGAGCGAGAGAACAAAGAAAATGGTGTGTGAGCTCACACTGCAGGGCTGTTCCCCTGAATCTGTCTGTCTGAGAGGAGTGGGCCATTTTAGCGTGCTGGGCATTAAAATACATCTTAGTCTGCAGAAAGTCTGCACATTTCTGTTCCAACCTCAACTTAATGACTTGGATAGATCAAATCATTTAGTGGCTATGACACTTAACGTCTTTTGCCAAGATCTTGAAGGCAATTCATTGAGTAAGGAGAAGAAAAAAAACTGCTGAGGAACAAATTTTGGAAGTGGAAAGTATGTTACGTAAAAGGGGTGTAGGTTTGGTGACTTGTGATCAGCTACGTTATATTGCACTAATTACTTCTGTAATAGGATGGCCCAAAGGGGTGTCTTCACCCCCTTCTCCCCTGTTTAGGCATAATACCTCAATATTTATCCCGTGTTGGACACAGCTGGTGCTATATAACCATGCCAACCAACCAGCAGTTAAAAGAAAAATGTTGAGTGAGTTCTCATGGTGGAAGTGGGCTACATAAGCTCGACAGGTTCTGTATAAGATAGACGACTATACATCTGTGGCCATTTGGCTTATGTGACTTGAACATCCTTCAGATAGCAGTGAAACTGGCCTGATGGACAGCTTCAGCATTACCTCTGCATTGTCCCCTTCCTAGTTAAATCCCACTTGATTGATGTTTCTTTAGGATATAAAACAAGCTGAACGTAAAATAGCGTTGGGAATTCCGCCCATAATTTAACTCGATCAATGCCCACAACCCTATCATAAAACAAAAATGCTGAAGTCAAGGGATATGGAAATAGTCTATAATTGGCTATATGGAAGCATACTAGCTATATGTGCTGTATAATGTTCCAGGCTCTTGAGTACATTACTCCCCACCTGATCCTTTTATTCAGGTGTAAACACTAAGACCTTGTGCATTCTTGAACAACTGTTTAGATAACATTATTGTTTATATTTATTTCCTTTGTCTGTTCCAGTGTACAAATACAGTTTATTTATGACAGAATGTTCCTTTCGGCAACTGTACTTAAAACAGTTTGATTTGAAAATTGAGAACCGTGAGATCATGGACTGCAACTGTTGCAAGGGAAGTCAGAAACTCGTGGAAAACATCTCAGAAACCTGATGAAAAGCGTGAGACAATAACAGCGTTTGGGCGAGAAAAACAACTTGAGAGCCAGAAGGTCTGAACAATGCCAACTACACAACCCAGCCATGGAATTACAAAAATATGACTACACCAAACATAAAAACACTAAATGCTAAGAGTGAAACTATCAAGGTAAATCATTTCTGGGGTTTTGGATTATGCAAAGTTTACTGATATGAAATAATTCCAAACACCCCTCCCATCCGTCCAACTCTGCTCCAAGACACTACACTGGTGTGTCTGAATGTTTATTAGAGAGAAAGGAGGGGCTCATATATTTAAAGTCTGCCATAGTGGTGGGAGGCTACTGAAAGTTTACTATAGCCCAACCTGCCTCGTGCCATCAACCCCTAGGCCCCTATCTACAAAGCATCTCAGAAAAGATCCTAGGAATCCTGTTAAAACATTAAGACAAAAAAAAATAACTCCCAGTACAGAGTAGGTTTTAGGGTGATGTTAGGACACTGCTCAGACAAACTCTAAGCCAGGAGTAAAAATCAACTCATAAAAGTTTCTCAGCTGGTAATCACAACAGTTTGAGGTACCGCAAACGAAAGATGGTGATAACGCTCTGACATTGTTGTAAATTATGGGGAATAACCAATCGCATAGAGGCATCTCCAGCTGCTTCAGACAACTATGGTGAATATGACTGTGCATAAACTGTTGCAATGGTAAAAAGTGATGTAATTTTTGCCGGACATTTTCTTAAGAAATTCTGATCTTTTGAATAATGTGATAGGCATACCGGTAATGAAAGAGCTGCAAAACCTGGACCCGTACAAATCAGCTGGGCTTGACAATCTGGACGCTCTATTTCTGAAACTATCCGCCGCCATTGTCGCAACCCCTATTACCAGCCTGTTCAACCTCTCTTTCATATCGTCTGAGATCCCAAGGATTGGAAAGCTGCCGCGGTCATCCCCCTCTTCAAAGGGGGAGACACCCTGGACCCATACTGTTACAGACCCATGTCCATCCTGCCCTGCCTATCTAAGGTCTTCGATAGCCAAGTCAACAAACAGGTCACTGACCATCTCGAATCCCACCGTACCTTCTCCGCTGTGCAATCTGGTTTCCGAGCTGGTCACGGGTGCACCTCAGCCACGCTCAAGGAACTAAACGATTTCATAACCGCCATCGATAAAAAACAGTACTGTGCAGCCGTCTTCATCGACCTTGCCAAGGCTTTCGACTCTGTCAATCACCATATTCTTATCGGCAGACTCAGTAGCCTCGGTTTTTCAGATGACTGCCTTGCCTGGTTCACCAACTACTTTGCAGACAGAGTTCAGTATGTCAAATCGGAGGGCATGCTGTCCGGTCCTCTGGCAGTCTCTATGGGGGTTCCACAGGGTTCAATCCTCGGGCCGACTCTTTTCTCTGTATATATCAATGATGTTGCTCTTGCTGCGGGCGGTTCCCTGATCCACCTCTACGCAGACGACACCATTCTATATACTTCCGTCCCATCCTTGGACACTGTGCTATCTCACCTCCAAATGAGCTTCAATGCCATACAACACTCCTTCCGTGGCCTCCAACTGCTCTTAAAACGCTAGTAAAACCAAATGCATGCTTTTCAACCGCTCGCTGCCTGCACCCTGACTAGCATCATCACTCTGGATTGTTCCGACCTTGAATATGTGGACATCTATAAGTACCTAGGTGTCTGGCTAGACTGTAAACTCTCCTTCCAGACTCACATCAAACATCTCCAATCGAAAATCAAATCTAGAGTCGGCTTTCTATTCCGCAACAAAGCCTCCTTCACTCACGCCGCCAAACTTACCCTAGTAAAACTGACTATCCTACCAATCCTCGACTCCGGCGATGTCATCTACAAAATTGCCTCCAACACTCTACTCAGCAAACTGGATGCAGTTTATCACAGTGCACCTTATACCACCCACCACTGCGACCTGTATGCTCTAGTCGGCTGGCCCTCGCTACATATTCGTCGCCAGACCCACTGGCTCCAGGTCATCTACAAGTCCATGCTAGGTAAAGCTCCGCCTTAGCTCAGTTCACTGGTCACGATGGCAACACCCATCCGTAGCACGCGCTCCAGCAGTTGTATCTCACTAATCATCCCCAAAGCCAACACCTCATTTGGCCGCCTTTCGTTCCCAGTTCTCTGCTGCCTGAGACTGGAACGAATTGCAAAAATCGCTGAAGTTGGAGACTTTTATCTCCCTCACCAACTTCAAACATCTGCTATCTGAGCAGCTAACCGATCGCTGCAGCTGTACATAGTCTATCGGTAAATAGCCCACCCATTTTTACCTACCTCATCCCCATACTGTTTTTATTTATTTACTTTTCTGCTCTTTTGCACACCAATATCTCTACCTGTACATGACCATCTGATCATTTATCACTCCAGTGTTAATCTGCAAAATTGTAATTATTCGCCTACCTCCTCATGCCTTTTGCACACAATGTATATAGACTCCCTTTTTTCTACTGTGTTATTGACTTGTTAATTGTTTACTCCATGTGTAACTCTGTGTTGTCTGTTCACACTGCTATGCTTTATTTTGGCCAGGTCGCAGTTGCAAATGAGAACTTGTTCTCAACTAGCCTACCTGGTTAAATAAAGGTGAAATAAAAAAATAAAAAATAAAAACTGAATAATACAGTATAATGGTATAAGCGATTTTAAAATAATATTACTGTTATACACTTCACTCCTGTTCAACAACTCTAAATAGCTTTTGACACAGTAGGCATGAAGTTACTTGCCAATAACGTTTCATTAAACGTCTGAAATGTAATTAATCACTGAACACATAGGCCCTTGATGCTATCAATTGCCCAGCATATAGGCACGCCAAATTTTTCCAGATTTTTTAACAACGTAATGTTGCGCTCCAAAAGGAATAACATGATGTAGGTTACTGAAATAATCTAAACAACATTTTATTAGGGCCCCCAAAAGGCAGGCTCTGACTGCATGTGTGGGTATGGATGTGGGTATGCAGACCCATCAGGAGTTCAGATTTATTGTGGAGCCCACCCCCATCAAATTTGCCAATCACTGATCTCAATTATTTATGTGTTGATCATATAGAAATATTTAAATATTATTTTAACTCCATAACAATTGCCTGTCTATGGTGCAGGAACCACTGACAGGCTGCCCTTTTCTATTATGAAGACACCTGCTGGTAACTTAGGACAGCTTATGTAGGTCTCCTTAATATCTATCGACTAGGTAGAACTATTTTGACTAAAGAGGCTTCTTGCATAAGGCTGTTACGGTGACTATATTACTGCCACAGCGGCAGTCACGAATCAGGACCGCAGTCAAATTCCAAATATGCTATCCTATTGAGCTGTTGTTGGAGCAGCTTGACCGTATGGTACATAACAAGAGCCCATCAAGCCAATCCAACTTGTGGGAGGTGCATCAGGAAGCATGGAGTGAAATCTCTTCAAATTACCTCAACAAATTGACAACTTGAATGCCAAAGGTCTGCAAAGCTGTAATTACCGAGAATGCAAGATTCTTTGACGTAAGCAAAGTTTGAAGGACACAATTATTATTTCAATTATAAATCATTATTTATAACCTTGTGATCTCAAACTTTTGAAAGATAGTGTATAGGAGGCCCTGTTTCAAATGATCACTTTGTTAACCGCTCACTCCCTCAGAAATCGTTTTTTAGAAAATTATCCTTTCTATTTTATTCAGCTGTTCAATTGTATTCTAATATAAATAACTAGTGTAGCCCACAGCCATATGGCATAGATAGCTGCTCTATAGACGACTCAGAATATATTATTCTGCTATTCTGTGGATCCAAAATAGTTTCTTTAGACTTGCCTGAAATAAATATTTTGATTTATTGCGATGGTGTAAGCTATATTAAATGGATTTATTAGACTTTTAAAATGTAGATGTTCCAAAAGGTCCGCTTCAGTGGCTTGTAGGCTATGTGTGGAAGCCAGGAGATGCTAACATGTTCATTAACGGTCAATTACCGTGAGACCGGCAGTTATTTGCATGGCAGCTACTGGCTGACAAAATGTCATGATCACCACAGCCCAATTCATGCTTTTATTTTTACCCATAAGAATAGGAGTAAAATGTCTCTATTCTCAGCACATATGACCAATATTCTACTCTGAGACGCTTTGTGGACGCGGGCCATGTTCTCTGGCATGACCTCCTCTTCTCCTTCAGCCAACACCATCACTTCCAGTTATCGGACAAGGGGTAATTATTTATCAGAGGAAACTGACAGCCTGGAATCTATAGAGCAGCTGATGATATTGAACATGACGCTATGAGCCGCTAACAAATTTGTTATGGAGGAAAGACGAAATAGAATTTAGCAAAAGAGAGAGAGACATGGCATCCTGCACAGTAAGACCCAATATGTGAGGTATACTTTTGGATAGCACCCCGTGTGTGCAGATCTTTTAATTAAACATGCGTATGACGGATATTCTCATCTGTAGTGAAGCTTAAAACCTTGAGTCTTTGAAGTTGTTTCTTGTGCTAAATGAATTTACTGCAAATGGTGATGATGTTATGAAAAGTAGTCCATCATTGGAATTAAATAACCCAATGGATGGTGTAGGAATAGCTGTAAAGCTGAGCACATGAGAAAGTAGAGAAAAGTTGAAAGTCCTTAATATGTTCTGCGTTTACAGTTTACTTTTGCATATGTTTTAATGGAAATAGTTTGCCAGCTATTCATTATAATAGGCACGCTATTTATTGGGCCAAAACATTCTACAACAAAAAGTTATAGAATAATAGAGGATGGTAGAGATGTTTGGTGAACAGAAATGTAAAATTTTTAATATCAGCCTAACAAAAAAATGTTAGCATACATCTTAAAAATGTTTTGAAGTTGGTGGGCTGCTCTTCCTGCCACAGTGGAGATGAGATTTTCAAGATGAGAGGCAGAGAGAGAAAGAGTGAAAAGACAACCCGCACCGGTCAATTAAATTACAAACCACTGGGGGAAAAGGGTGAGTCAGAATTATCAGAGTTCCACTCTGCAATAATATCCAACTATGGTAATATCTATACAATGGCTGAATCACTTCACACCAATTCCTTTCCAACTATGGAATATAATGGATTGATCATAATGTTAAAAAAAAGAAGAAAAAGAAGAATTGAAGAAGGTAATTCATTTCAATGATAATACATTATTTGCCTAGTCAGCAGTCCGCTATACGCACATATTTTGTAACATTTTTAGACAGTTGCAATTTGTCCACGTAAAAGAATGTCTGAAGGAGGTAGTGTTACCTTTTTCTTTTTTTCCTGGTGTGGCTATTAGACATGAGCCACAAGCATTTACTTATATTATTTGTGACCGAACTGCTGAATTAAATACATCCTGTAAAACTACTCCATACACAATTGAGGGACAGGGGCATTGTTCAAAAATAATTTCCAGCTCAGAGCAGGTGCCCAATGTTGTTCACAGATCATTTGTAATATCTTGGAGATACACTGAACAAAAATATATACGCAACATGTAAAATGTTGGTCCCATGTTTCATGAACTGAAATAAAGATCCCAGAAACTTTCCATATGCACAAAAAGCTTATTTCTCTCAAAATGTTTCAAACAAATTTGTTTACATCCCTGTTTGTGAGCATTTATCCTTTGCCAAGATAATCCATCGACCTGACAGGTACGGCATATCAAGAAGCTGATGAAACAGCATGATCATTGCACAGGTGCATCTTGTGATGGCCGCTGTATCAAACTTCAGTGGGCAAATGCTCAACTTCGAAGGCCACTGTCACGCTGGAGAAGTGTGCTCTTCACGGATTAATCCCAGATTCAACTGTACCGGGCAGATGGCAGACTGCATGTATGGCATCGTGTTGGTGAGCGGTTTGCTGATGTCAACATAGTGTACAGAGTGCCCCATGGTGGTGGTGGGGTTATGGTATGGGCAGGCATAAGCTACGGACAACAAACAGAATTGCATTTTATCGATGTCAATTTGAATGCACAGAGAGACCCTGATGAGATCCTGAGGCTCATTGTTGCACCATTCATCCGCCGCCATAATCTCATGCTTCAGCATGACAATGCACATCCCCATCACTAGGATCTGTACACAATTACTGGATGATGAAACATTTCCCAATACGTTCATGGCCTGCATACTCAGACATGTCACCCATTGAGCATGTGTGGGATGCTGTGGATCAACATATACGTGTTCCAGTTTCTTCCAAGAACTTCGCACAGCCATTTAAGGAGTGGAACATCATTCCACAAATCGACAGCCTGATCAACTCTATGTGAAGGAGATGTGTCGCACTGCATGAGGCAAATGGTGGTCACCCCAGACACTGAATGGTTTTCTGATCCACACCCCTACCCCTCTTTAAGGTATCTGGGACGAACACCATCAATATTCACTTACCTTTGATGATCTTCATCAGAAGGCACTCCCAGGAATCCCAGTTAGACAATAAATGACTGGTTTGTTCCATAAAGTTCCATCATTTATGTCCAAATAGCCACTTGTTGTTAGCGTGTTCAGCCCAGTAATCCATCTTCATGAGGCGCGAGCATTTCATCCAGACAAAAACTCGAAAAGATCCGTTACAGTCCTTTACAAACATGTCAAACGATGTATGGAATCAATTGTTAAAAACATCCTAACATAAAACATCAATAATGTTCCAACCGGAGAATTCCTTTGTCTTCAGAAAGGCACTGGCACGAGAGGTAACTCTGTCGGGGAGCGAGCGTCATGAGACCGGGGCACTATGCCAGACCACTGACTCAAACAGGTCTCATGAGCCCCTCCTTTATAGTAGAATCCTCATTGAACTTTAAAAAGACGGTTGACATCTAGTGTAAGTGCTAGGAAGTGCAATCTCATCCATATCTCAATGTGTACTCGGTAGCCAAAGCTTTGAAAAACTACAAACCTCAGATGTCCCACATCCTGGTTGGATTTTTCTCAGGTTTTTGCCTGCCATATGAGTTCTGTTATACTCACAGCCATCATTCAAACAGTTTTAAAAACTTCAGTGTTTTCTATCCAATACTACTACTAATAATAATATGGATATATTAGCATCTGGGACAGAGTAGGAAGCAGTTCACTCTGGGAAAGCTATTCATCCAAAAGTGAAAATGCTGCCCCCCATCTCAAAAAGTTTTTAACAGCTTGATTTCAGCTGCAGCTACATTGTCCTCAATGGCACACCCATTTTAACATCAGAAGCATCAACAGCTTCAATGCAATATATTGTCTAGACTCAATCTATTTGACCTCTACAAACAAGTTTTTCTATTTTTGCTGAGAAATGTCATCTCGGAGCAAGATGACATGCCGTTACAAATCAATTAGGAACACTGGCTGGCAAAATAAAAGCCTTGGAGTGAGCCTCTTAGCCGCTAGTTGTTCTAAGTCAGTCACTCAGCACAGCAGTCAAAAAGCGTTGAGTACACACACACGCTCCAGTATCTCATCCAAACACTAGGTCTGAAGGGAGAGGGACAGACATCAAACACATGAAGCACCAGGGCCTGGGCTGCCCCTTTCCCTTCACACATAGGTTCTCTCAACTCACTAGACAAAATATATTAATACACATTTCTAAGGAAAGAAACAATAGGAATAATTGTTTGCACAGAAGAGATTTTTTTGTGTATAATCAAAATTTATGTAGGGCAGCCATTATTATTATTATTTTTTTAACCTTTATTTAACTAGGCAAGTCAGTTAAGAACAAATTCTTATTTTCAATGATGGCCTAGGAACAGTGGGTTAACTGCCTGTTCAAGGGCAGAACGACAGATTTGTACCTTGTCAGCTCGGGGATTTGAACTTGCAACCTTTTGGTTACTAGTCCAACACTCTAACCACTAGGCTACCCTGCCACCCCAAATGACAGACTACAAAGGAGAAATGTGACAACAGTCTACCCAGTCACAACGAGACCTGTACTTTACTGGTCACAGGTCATCGATCAACCAAAGCCAAACAAAACAGATGATACATTATACTCTACATGGGGTTCAATACAGTTAATAACAATATGGATTAGCATGAAGGCATGCATTACTGTGAGGAGTTAGGATTTGTGACAATATAATGGCAGGATTCCTCAACAGGACCAATGTGATGTAATAAAGAGAACATTATGTGATGCATACTTTGTCTGCTCTCCCCTTTTATAAAACAACAACTCTAAACCAGGGCTGTTCAATGCCGGTCCTGGTTTTTGTTTCTACCTGGTAGTTAATTGCACTCACCTGGTATCCCAGGTCTGAATTAGTCCCTGATTAGGAGAGGAGGAAAACCAGAAGTGTTTTGTCACTCCAGGACCGACATTGAACAGCCCTGCTCCAAACTAAATTACCACTAAACTTTTGACCCTTCAAAAAACATCCCCAAACTAATTGTGCAAAACTTGAGGATTCCAGTGTGTTGGACAAGGACAACAAGGTTGGCATCCCCTTTGGTCATGTCATGTCATGCCCTTGAAATGACTGCACTCAACTCAGCAGTAAAGCCCCGCCAGGCTTTCCTCCCCAAACCAGCACTATCTAATATGCCAGCTGAGGAGCCCCAGGGGGATTGGGCCTCCAGGGGCCACAGAGGTTGAGGAGTCCAAGCAGAGTGACATTGAGCTCACGTGGTCCGTCACGTCATGGACCTTCAGTCCGACACACCTACAGCTCCCTTGTTTGATTGGCTTGTCACACGTCAGCTCATCCAATCCCATCCCCTAGGAGCTTGCCAGCATGACAGATCCAAGGGCTTGTGGTGTTTGTTTGCCTCCGTTCTCATTTGACATGGGGTGATTACTTTAAACAAATCCTGCCAGTGCAAAGTCAATGACAAAGAGCATGCAGTCCAACGCACTTTGGTATGTGGCATTGAAGTGTTGCTCCTATCTTTCCACTGGCTTACCCCTAAAAACACATGTTAGAATCGTGTTGTTCAAAAAGTTACATGTTCAGTGTGTAACCATGACTGGCAGAATTGTTCAGAGGAAATTAAGCAATGGCAGGAGCATCAATGACTGATATGGGGGTGTATTGATGTTGAATCCAGTCAGGTGTTATTCATCTTTGGATAATCCCCCTTTTCGTTTCTCATTCTGACTATGATCCTCTTTGCGCAACAGTGCAGTGGCCTCCAAACACAGCTAAACACTTAACCTGTCAGGACGGAATTGATTTTGTTCTTCAGTTGAATGGAATAAAAAAGGAAGATATGTAGGCTAATGCTACAACCTCACGGCAGGTTCCCTTCTGGTAATATGTAATTATTATTATTATTATTATTATAATATACTGAACAACAAATATAAACGCAACATGTAAAGTACTGGTCCCATGTTTTATGAGCCGAAATAAAAAGATCCCAGAAATGTTCTATATACACAAAAAGCTTCTCAAATGTTGTGAATACATTTGTTTACATCCCTGTTAGTGAGCATTTTATCCTTTGCCAAGATAATTCATCCACCTGACAGGTGTGGCATATCAAAAAGCATGATTGTTACACAGGTGCACCTTGTGCTGGGGACAATAAAAGGCCACTCTAAAATGTGCAGTTTCGTCACACAGGCCACATATGTCTCAAGTTGAGGGAGTGTGTAATTGGCATTCTGACTGCAGGAATGTTCAACAGAGCTGTTGCCAGAAGAATTGAATGTACATTTCTCTACCATAAGCCCCCAATGATGTTTTAGAGAATTTGGTAGTACGTCCAACCAGCCTCACAACCGCAGACCACATGTAACCACACCAGGCCAGGACCTACACATCCAGCTTCTTCACCTGCCGTATCGTCTGAGCCCAGCCACCCGGACAGCTGATGAAGTTGAGGAGCATTTGTCTGTAAAAAAAGCCCTTTTGTGGGTGGGCCTATGCCTTCCCAGGCCCATACATGGCTGCACCCATGCCCAGCCATGTAAAATCCACTCAGGCCCCCCTTCCAGCATTGGTTAACATCTCTATACATTTTGCCATGTATAATGTTTATTCATGTGATATGAGTGACACAAACAATAAAACAAAATATATGGGCCAAAAAAAACTTTCAAAAATGTTGTTAGCTGTCATAGGCTAGTTGATCTGGACATTTCTGAAAAGTTCTGAATAGCTCTCGACGGTTTGTATTGACCGATATGACAAGAGCGAAACTGATGATGCACTACCCAATTTAGAAATTGCACCTTGTGCATTCTACCCCCCACCCACCTCACAGTTTGGGAAACACTGGTGTAGATTCTGTGATGTGGACCTACCTGTATAGCCAGCATTATGGGTGGCCTACCACAAGTCTGAAATTGTGTATATGTACATCAAGAGACTGAACTAAATGCCATAGTGAAAACAATATTTCAACCACCATTCATCATTTATTTTCTCTAGTCTCACAGGGGAGAGGGCCACAACAGGAGCCACACCACCGACAGATGATCAAGATCACTCACCCCACTGACTGGGTATTGATCCGAGAACTACTCCTCTCAATCAATTCAAAGTGGCCTGAATACTCACCAGGAGAAACAGCTGCTCTACTTTACATAACCACATGGACTGATTATTTGAATTCCAATTTCAGGTGGGAGGGATAGACTGAGCCGGGGTCACCTTCGATTACACTCCAAAGTAGATTGTACTGTACCTACGGATTCCATTTGGAGACTCCATGCCTGGGTTTCTGTACAGCACTTTGAGATATCAGCTGATGTACGAAGGGCTATATAAATACATTTGATTTGATACCTCGTTTCACATTTTAAATATGATCATTGTCTGTTCAATGGTTTCAACAGGGGCCTGAGAAGATACTTGACATAAATGAAAATATATATATATATATATATTATATTTGAGGCCCAAATACAAGATCAAGCTTCGTTTTAAATGATTAGACAAAACCATCCATGTGAAAGTGCAACAGTAATTATCTTCAACTAATACCAACAGGATAGAGTGATTTACAGTTGGCAAATCTTCTGTCAAAAACTGCAGATCTTGTTTTGTGTATTTTCATGTGATTAGAGAGAAATCTGTTTTCCTATTCTGGGACTTGAGCCACAAAACATTAAGGCTTATTAGAATGTATAATGAGTAACAAATAAAATTAAGACCCAAAGTCTTCACGTCTCCTTTCATTAATATTAAAGTGTTTTTCGAACATTGCATGTGTGGACTAACACACCTTTGCGTCAATATTCTGACTGGTTGATATTTCTACATGCAAATTACCTGAAAACTGGGCTACCTCCTCCCACAGGTTCCAGTAAACACAAATGTCAACAATGCTTAGGCTAATTTTGTTATGCAGGTGAATGAGGACCCAAAAGCGACTTGGCGAAAACAGAGTCTTTATTCCAGTAAAGGAAATATGCAATACTCCTAGACAAATCGGAGCGGTAAACAAAGCATAAAAAACGAATTCCACTCGTAGTGACGAGGACAGACTGGAGACTCGACCATAAGCTGTAGGTTGCCTCGGGAAGGCACCGACCGTAGCAGACTCAGACACCTGCTCACACGCAGCATCTGAGGGAAACACGACACGACAGGGCGAGACAAAGACACAGCACGGTGAACAATATACAAGGATCCGACAGGACAGAAACGGAAGACAAGGGGAGAAATAGGGACTCTAATCAGAGGGCAAGATACGGAACAGGTGTGAAAAGATTAGATGATTGATTAGGGGAATAGGAACAGCTGGGAGCAGGAACGGAACGATAGAGAGAAGAGAGAGAGGGAGGGAGAGAGAAAAAAAGGGAACGAACCTAATAAGACCAGCAGGGGGAAAACGAACAGAAGGGAAAGCAAAATGACAAGACAATATAAGACAAAACATGACAGTACCCCCCCCACTCACCGAGCGCCTCCTGGCGCACTCGAGGAGGAATCCTGGCGGCAACGGAGGAAATCATCAATCAGCGAACGGTCCAGCACGTCCCGAGACGGAACCCAACTCCTCTCCTCAGGACCGTAACCCTCCCAATCCACTAAGTATTGGTGACCCCGTCCCCGAGAACGCATGTCCATGATCCTACGTACCTTGTAAATAGGTGCGCTCTCGACAAGGACGGGGGGGGGGGGGAAGACGAACGGGGGTGCGAAGAAAGGGCTTGACACAGGAGACATGGAAAACAGGATGGACGCGACTAAGATGTCGCGGAAGAAGCAGTCGCACAGCGACAGGATTGACGACCTGGGAGACACGGAACGGACCAATGAACCGCGGAGTCAACTTACGAGAAGTTGTCGTAAGGGGAAGGTTGCGAGTGGAAAGCCACACTCTCTGGCCGCAACAATACCTAGGACTCTTAATCCTACGTTTATTGGCGGCTCTCACAGTCTGTGCCCTGTAACGGCAAAGTGCAGACCTCACCCTCCTCCAGGTGCGCTCACAACGTTGGACAAACGCTTGAGCGGAGGGAACGCTGGACTCGGCAAGCTGGGATGAGAACAGAGGAGGCTGGTAACCCAGACTACTCTGAAACGGAGATAACCCGGTAGCAGACGAAGGAAGCGAGTTGTGAGCGTATTCTGCCCAGGGGAGCTGTTCTGCCCAAGACGCAGGGTTTCTAAAAGAAAGGCTGCGTAGTATGCGACCAATCGTCTGATTGGCCCTTTCTGCTTGACCGTTAGACTGGGGATGAAACCCGGAAGAGAGACTGACGGATGCACCAATCAAACGACAGAACTCCCTCCAAAACTGTGACGTGAATTGCGGGCCTCTGTCTGAAACGGCGTCTAACGGGAGGCCATGAATTCTGAACACATTCTCGATGATGATTTGTGCCGTCTCCTTAGCGGAAGGAAGTTTAGCGAGGGGAATGAAATGTGCCGCCTTAGAGAACCTATCGACAACCGTAAGAATCACAGTCTTCCCCGCAGACAAAGGCAGACCGGTAATGAAGTCTAAGGCGATGTGAGACCATGGTCGAGATGGAATGGGAAGCGGTCTGAGACGACCGGCAGGAGGAGAGTTACCTGACTTAGTCTGCGCGCAGTCCGAACAAACAGCCACGAAACGGCGCGTGTCACGCTCCTGAGTAGGCCACCAAAAGCGCTGGCGAATAGAAGCAAGAGTACCTCGAACGCCGGGATGACCAGCTAACTTGGCAGAGTGAGCCCACTGAAGAACAGCCAGACGAGTAGAAACAGGAACGAAAAGAAGGTTACTAGGACAAGCGCGCGGCGACGCAGTGTGCGTGAGTGCTTGCTTAACCTGTCTTTCAATTCCCCAGACTGTCAACCCGACAACACGCCCATAAGGAAGAATCCCCTCGGGATCAGTAGAAGCCACAGAAGAACTAAAGAGACGGGATAAGGCATCAGGCTTGGTGTTCTTACTACCTGGACGGTAAGAAATCACAAACTCGAAACGAGCGAAAAACAACGCCCAACGAGCTTGACGTGCATTAAGTCGTTTGGCAGAACGGATGTACTCAAGGTTCTTATGGTCTGTCCAAACGACAAAAGGAACGGTCGCCCCTCCAACCACTGTCGCCATTCACCTAGGGCTAAGCGGATGGCGAGCAGTTCGCGGTTACCCACATCATAGTTGCGTTCCGATGGCGACAGGCGATGAGAAAAATAAGCGCAAGGATGAACCTTATCGTCAGACTGGAAGCGCTGGGATAGAATGGCTCCCACGCCTACCTCTGAAGGTCAACCTCGACAATGAATTGTCTAGTGACGTCAGGAGTAACGAGGATAGGAGCGGACGTAAAACGTTCTTTGAGAAGATCAAAAGCTCCCTGGGCGGAACCGGACCACTTAAAACACGTCTTGACAGAAGTAAGAGCTGTGAGAGGGGCAGCAACTTGACCGAAATTACGAATGAAACGCCGATAGAAATTAGCGAAACCTAGAAAGCGCTGCAACTCGACACGTGACCTTGGAACGGGCCACTCACTGACAGCTTGGACCTTAGCGGGATCCATCTGAATGCCTTCAGCGGAAATAACAGAACCGAGAAAAGTAACGGAGGAGACATGAAAAGAGCACTTCTCAGCCTTCACGTAGAGACAATTCTCTAAAAGGCGCTGGAGTACACGTCGAACGTGCTGAACATGAATCTCGAGTGACGGTGGAAAAATCAGGATATCGTCAAGGTAGACAAAAACAAAGATGTTCAGCATGTCTCTCAGAACATCATTAACTAATGCCTGAAAAACAGCTGGCGCATTGGCGAGACCAAACGGCAGAACCCGGTACTCAAAATGCCCTAACGGAGTGTTAAACGCCGTTTTCCACTCGTCCCCCTCTCTGATGCGCACGAGATGGTAAGCGTTACGAAGGTCCAACTTAGTAAAGCACCTGGCTCCCTGCAGAATCTCGAAGGCTGATGACATAAGGGGAAGCGGATAACGATTCTTAACCGTTATGTCATTCAGCCCTCGATAATCCACGCAGGGGCGCAGAGTACCGTCCTTCTTCTTAACAAAAAAAAACCCCGCCCCGGCAGGAGAGGAAGAAGGCACTACGGTGCCGGCGTCAAGAGACACAGACAAATAATCCTCGAGAGCCTTACGTTCGGGAGCCGACAGAGAGTATAGTCTACCCCGAGGAGGAGTGGTCCCCGGAAGGAGATCAATACTACAATCATACGACCGGTGAGGAGGAAGGGAGTTGGCTCTGGACCGACTGAAGACCGTGCGCAGATCATGATATTCCTCCGGCACTCCTGTCAAATCGCCAGGTTCCTCCTGAGAAGTGGGGACAGAAGAAACGGGAGGGATAGCAGACATTAAACACTTCACATGACAAGAAACGTTCCAGGATAGGATAGAATTACTAGACCAATTAATAGAAGGATTATGACATACTAGCCAGGGATGACCCAAAACAACAGGTGTAAAAGGTGAACGAAAAATAAAAAAGGAAATAGTCTCACTGTGGTTACCAGATACTGTGAGGGTTAAAGGTAGTGTCTCATATCTGATACTGGGGAGATGACTACCATCTAAGGCGAACATGGGCGTAGGCTTCTCTAACTGTCTGAAAGGAATGTCATGTTTCCGAGCCCATGCTTCGTCCATAAAACAACCCTCAGCCCCAGAGTCTATCAAGGCACTGCATGTAGCACCCGAACCGGTCCAGCGTAGATGGACCGACATAGTAGTACAGGATCTTGATGGAGAGACCTGAGTAGTAGCGCTCACCAGTAGCCCTCCGCTTACTGATGAGCTCTGGCTTTTACTGGACATGAATTGACAAAATGTCCAGTAAGTCCGCAATAGAGGCACAGGCGGTTGGTGATCCTCCGTTCCCTCTCCTTAGTCGAGATGCGAATACCTCCCAGCTGCATGGGCTCAGTCTCTGAGCCAGAGGAGGGAGATGGTTGCGATGCGGAGCGGGGAAACACCGTTAACGCGAGCTCTCCTCCACGAGCTTGGTGACGAAGATCTACCCGTCGTTCTATGCGGATGGCGAGATCAATCAAAGAGTCCACACTGGAAGGAACCTCCCGGGAGAGAATCTCATCTTTAACCTCTGCGTGGAGTCCCTCCAGAAAACGAGCGAGCAGCGCCGGCTCGTTCCAGTCACTAGAGGCAGCAAGAGTGCGAAACTCTATAGAGTAATCCGTTATGGATCGATCACCTTGACATAGGGAAGCCAGGGCCCTAGAAGCCTCCCTACCAAAAACTGAACGGTCAAAAACCCGAATCATCTCCTCTTTAAAGTTCTGGTAATTGTTAGAACAATCAGCCCTTGCCTCCCAGATAGCTGTGCCCCACTCTCGAGCCCGGCCAGTAAGGAGTGATATGACGTAAGCAACCCGAGCTCTCTCTCTAGAGTATGTGTTGGGTTGGAGAGAGAACACAATATCACACTGGGTGAGAAAGGAGCGGCACTCCGTGGGCTGCCCGGAGTAACAAGGTGGGTTATTAACCCTAGGTTCCGGAGGCTCGGCAGACCAGGAAGTAACAGGTGGCACAAGACGAAGACTCTGGAACTGTCCAGAGAGGTCGGAAACCTGAGCGGCCAGGTTCTCCACGGCATGACGAGCAGCAGACAATTCCTGCTCGTGTCTGCCGAGCATGGCTCCTTGGATCTCGACGGCAGTGTTACGAGCGTCTGTAGTCGCTGGGTCCATTCTTTGGTCGGATCCTTCTGTTATGCAGGTGAATGAGGACCCAAAAGCGACTTTGCGAAAACAGAGTCTTTATTCCAGTAAAGGAAATATGCAATACTCCTAGACAAATCGGAGCGGTAAACAAAGCATAAAAAACTAATTCCACTCGTAGTGACGAGGACAGACTGGAGACTCGACCATAAGCTGTAGGTTGCCTCGGGAAGGCACCGACCGTAGCAGACTCAGACACCTGCTCACACGCAGCATCTGAGGGAAACACGACACGACAGGGCGAGACAAAGACAAAGCACGGTGAACAATATACAAGGATCCGACAGGATAGAAACGGAAGACAAGGGGAGAAATAGGGACTCTAATCAGAGGGCAAGATACGGAACAGGTGTGAAAAGATTAGATGATTGATTAGGGGAATAGGAACAGCTGGGAGCAGGAACGGAACGATAGAGAGAAGAGAGAGAGGGAGGGAGAGAGAAAAAAGGGAACGAACCTAATAAGACCAGCAGGGGGAAAACGAACAGAAGGGAAAGCAAAATGACAAGACAATATAAGACAAAACATGACAAATTTAGGAAATAAAATTATATTACAAGATAGTAATGCTATGCTTTGAGGCAACAGCCTAATATTATTAATTGAATGGAAACAATGTATTAAAGACATAAAATGCAACATGCAACAATTGAAATATTTTCTGAGTTACAGTTCATAGAAGAAAATCAGTCAATTTAATAAATTCATTAGGCCCTAATCTAATCTATGGATTACACATGACTGGGAAGGGACGCAGCCAGGCCCCCCTCAGACAATCCCGCAGGTGAAGAAACCGGATGTGAAGGTCCTGGGCTGGTGTGGTTACATGTGGTCTGCGGTTGTGAGGCCGGTTAGACATACTGCCAAATTCTCTAAAAATACTTTGGAGATGGCTTAAATTATCATTACATTCTCTGGCAACAGCTCTGTTGGACATTCCTGCAGTCTGCATGCCAATTGCACACTCCCTCAAAACTTGAGACATCTGTAGCATTGTGTTGTGTGACAAAAATGCACATTTTAGAGTGACCTTTTATTGTAACCAGCACAAGGTGCACCTGTGTAAAAAATAAGGAAAAAAGAGAAATGTTCACTAACAGGGATGTAAACAAAATTTGTGCACAAAATTTGAGAGCAATAAGCTTTTTGTGCATATGGAAAATGACTGGGATCTTTTATTTCAGATCATGAAACATGGGCCCACCACATTACATTTTTGTGTTTATATTTTTGTTCAGTATAATTCAGGATTTTAATTAACATTGCACTGGAATAAAATATGTCCTCATGAAGAACCTAATAAAAAAGTCATTGGTAGGCCCGTAGGTATCGTTTCAGAATACAGATGTATCAGGAAGCTAGAGCACATGCCAGAACTCTGTTCCATTAGATGTCTATCAATGAGAATGTTGTGAATAATAAAACGACAGTTGGAAGACAACATAGATATGCATTTGTAAGCTCAAAATCACTGTAAAATTCAGATTGTAGTGTCCTCTTCCAACTACAAACAACAGCTTGAGGCATGGAAAGACTTTTTATTTCATTCTCGTTGGAAGGGAATGTCCCATTAAGCGAGTCAAAAATCTTTGCTCTACATACGACAGACAAGTCCAAATTTCATAAGAGGCAGTTCACACCAAATTCCCTTAAGATAGGAGAAAGCTCACCTTGACAGTCTGATCCAAGGATGCAGTAGCTACTCGAGATTGGGGTCCCATCAGGAACAGTGGATGTCAGTGATGGGGAGAGAGTGACAGCACAGGACATGGCGAGGCTCGGGGATGAGTGACGGGTCCAGCTGAACTACACTGCAACACAGAGGGAGCGTGTGGTCATTTATTTACATATGCATAAACAAATGCTGGGATTTCACATTAAAAGTAGTAAAGGTGACTAGCACTGATTACACACTAACCTCTGAACACCAATAAAATTTCATTACAATCATTTTAATCTTTCTACCTCACATGTAAAAGTAAACCAAAACGTATTTCCTTCGTACTTCGACCATTAAAAAACTAGAATATCACTATTATTTTAGCAATAATTAGTAGTGAAAAAATATATTATTTTCCTGTATTCTTATAGTCAGAGCATTTGGGCCAAAAATGCAATTACAGCTTCCTGAGCACATAGAGCTCTGAGCTTCACTGGTTCTGGCTCAGTAGAGACAACATCTTGCCAGAGCAGGACAGGAGAAAAGAAGAGTGAGGCATATAGGTGGATGAGCAGAGACAGAGGGAAAGATATGGGGATAGAAAGCCTGCTGATTAAATGAGCAGGACCCAGGCCCCATTCTGTCAGCTCAGCAGTGAGAGGCACTCCCTGGCAGGATCTCAGGGACAACCTGTCTGCATCAACATCTGTGACAAACATCACCCGTAACAGGAACACACCGCAGCATGGGCTTCTGCTCTGGCGTGTGCTCATAAAAAGGGAGGAGAAAAGAAAAAGCCTGGGGCGTTCTGAGGAAAAATCAAACTCCTAAACCCCAGGTGCAATACTCCCTTCTGGAGCCAATTTCGGCTCAAAGTTGCTCAGGGTGTATTGCAGAGATATTACTGTGGACACGTCCGATCATTACGTCCCACTGAGAAGGGGTCGATGCAAACCACTTAATGTCGGTGCGTGGGCCCGACCGAGGCATTTCTTCACAGGTGAAAGATGAATTTCCCGATGCAGCCCGGTGGCCATTTAAAATTCCTCTCGGACCCGTAGCACTCCCTCTTTATGTTACATTTGGTTTCACATTGCCCCTTCAAAAAGGGGAAGGTCAGAGAAAGTAGCAAACACTGGACTTCAAACTTTAATTGGGAATTAAAGTCAAGACAAAGAGAGTGGATCTATTTGTGATACTGGAAAGATACGGGGATAGGAAGCCTGAGTGTACAAAACATTGCACCCCCTTTTGTCCGTACGTCAGGGTATGGACTACAAGGTGTCGAAAGCGTTCCACAGGGATGCTGGCCCATGATGACTCCAATGTCTCCCACATTTGTGTCAAGTTGGCTGGATGTCCTTTGGGTGGTGGACCATTCTTGAGTGTGAAAAACCCAGCAGTATTGCAGTTCTTGACACACTCAAACCAGTGCGCCTGGCACCTACTACCATATTCCGTTGAAAGGCACTTAAATATTTTGTCTTGCCCATTCACCCTCTGAATTGGGCACACATACACAAACCATGTCTCAATGCTTAAAAATCGTTCTTTAACATGTCTCCTCCCCTTCATTTACACTGTGGATTCCACAAGCGTTCATAGATTTCACGTGGTCAGTCTATACCATGGAAAGAACAAGTGTTGATAATGTTTTCTACACCCAGTGTATAACTATGTATGTTGTATTGGATAGGTGCAGTGCAATGTGTTGTTTTACAGGGTCAGCCATAGTAGTACAGCACCCCAGGAGCAAACTAGGGTTAACTATCTTCGACAGATTCTCTCACCGTGTTGTCTTGGGTACTCGAACCAGCGACCTTTCAGTTACTGGCCCAACGCTCTAACCGCTAGGCTACCTGCCACCTTATACAGTGGGCTCCAAAATTACTGCCAACCCTGACTGGCAATGCACAAACAATACTTTAAAAAATATCAACAATATAATTATAGAGAAACTCCATAACAAAGTACAGTATTTCTCACGTTGGTATTTTGAGTTTTTCTCTATAATTATATTGTTTTATTTGTTTAAGCATTGTTTGTGCATTGCCAGTAAGGGGTGCCAGTAATTTTGGAGCCCACTGTATATAGTCGTAGCTTCAGTCATGTCAATAAGATCCTCCTCTCCGCCTTCTCAGGGCTGGGCATATCAGGCTCTCCACACTCCTGGATTAGATCCTACCTGGCAGACCGCTCCTACCAGGTGACGAAGAGATGATCTGTGTCTGCACTAGGGCAGTCAAATTCCACGTGACCGTTTAGTCACACTAATTAGGCTTCTCCAAGCTCAGATGCTGCTGCTGGTCATTAGTAGTCTACCAAACTTGCTAATTGCCTGGTACTCAGCCCTCTATTGTCCCTCTAACATCAATGCAAATATATTTGAAAATTTAATCAAACACTTAATGGAGAGCCCATGAGCTCATGTTGCGCAACATTTCTATAGGCTATGCAACTGCTGGAGAAAACAGAGTGATGACCTCTATTAAAAGAGGATCCCATCAGCTCTCTATAGGTTAGGCCTACTATATTTATTTCTCAACATTCCTAATAATTTAGCACATTGCTTCTCTTTAGAACAGGAGTATAGCTTACCTGGCTGGCATGAAAATTAATCACAGGAAAAGGGTCCTCCATTCGGTATTTAAGTGCATAGATGACATGTATTTTTTCCCCTACCCCTGTTACGATACAGGTGCATGATAATGGTCCAGTCTAAATTGAAACAAATTTCACATATATTATGTAGTAAACCAAAAGTTGTAGAACACCTACTCAAATGGGGGGGGGGGTGATGAAATTGTCAGGGAGTTGGGGGGGGGTGATGAAATTGTCAGGGAGTTGGAGGGGGTGATGAAATTGTCAGGGAGTTGGGGGGTGATGAAATTGTCAGGGAGTTGGGGGGTGATGAAATTGTCAGGGAGTTGGGGGGGTGATGAAATTGTCAGGGAGTTGGGGGGGGGTGATGAAATTGTCAGGGAGTTGGGGGGGGGTGATGAAATTGTCAGGGAGTTGGGATGGCAGAATTGCATGGCTGAAAGGCTGTGGGGGAAGAATAAAAGATGGTCCACCTTCAAAGTGCCATTGAATTGGAGCGATGATGCATTATTCATCTCCAGGCAGTATTATGTACTTTCCAGCTTTTCCCCCATGTATTATTACTCAAGCACTGTCCTTTATGAGATGTGTTTGTCTCATCGCAGGACATCAGACAAACGAGGAGCTACAAACTTGTTTGACATTCAGCTTAATTTCACACCTGAAAATATTGCTGTCAGTCTCTCCTCTGCCTTTAGCAAAGCGCACTCCTTTGTCGACAAAAGACCAGTGCCTTGGTGCACTTAAAGATATTTCAAAGCATAAGATAGGAAAAATATTTATTTTCAGATAAGAATAAGATACATTTTGCCTGACTGACACAGATTAAGCTCCGACAACAAAAAAAACCCAGGTGGCCAGATTAAATCTCTGACCACCTGGATACAGAAGATGATATTGTGTTTGTGAGATAACATTGGTATTGCTGAGAATTTGACAAGCATTTTCCATTTTAAAGTATGGTGGTGTAAGCCTCTGCTTTGAGGGTGAAATGGTTGCTACAAAGATGTAGGCAGGAGGACCTGTCAAGAACTTTGATACATCAAAAGCTAAATTGGAGTTGAGAGATGTCTCGCTCTCCCCCTGATGTTGACTGCTGATAAAGGCATAGGGAAGTTCCATTTCAAACTGTATACTGGGCCATACGGTTGACACCATTTCTTTAGTAGTATTTGACTTCCTTGCTGCCTCCCTTCAGGATATTGAGCATCTTTTGCTGAATCTTATCCTCATTTCATCATCTAAGTCAAGGCCTGGCAGACATGGAGCATGTAGCAGAAAGCCTTGCTGATGGTAGTACCGTGACAGGTTCATTGACAACATAACATGCTCTACAAGAAAAAGAGAATAATTTATTATTTTGGAAAGTAGCCAGTCGTATACATTCATAGTCAATCCAAAGCATCAACATATCATTTTCACTGGCAGGTAGAAGGACTGAGGAAGACTGACTAACAGTCGAAATCAATTCCATTTCAATTAGCTAACCTCATTTCTGAGGCAAATGAGAAAATATGAGAACATGTTTACATTTGTTAAACTATCTTGCTTACCACAATCTGTACATTTCCATTCCCCTTCAGTGCTGACAACCACTAGGAATGGAAGTCACACATTGCCACCTATTGGAGAAGAGTTTCACTATCATTCAGCCCAGAGGAAATCGAATCACAATGATGAGTCACTGAGTAGGCAAAACGGACTGATCAACAAATCATAATGAGTTGTAATCAATTGAAAGAGGCCAACCATCAGTCATATTTCTTGCACAATTCAACTCACATCCAATCTGTTCAATTTGTTATCAGAATAGTTAAGAAGCCTTGTATTGCTCCGATGATGACAATCCACTCAACAAAAATCTGACTCAGAGGAGTAGATGTCAGTGTTTCATAGCTCTACATGTCGTCTTGATTAAATACTCAAACTCAGTAAACCAGTTCATTACTCTCCCTACCAATGATCAAAGTAGTAATCACATTTTCTCCTGAGATTAACAGATCTGAAACGCCTTAGAAATATTCAGATCCTAAGGGCTTGTGATCAAAATCACAATTGGGTTTCGGTCCCCTTTTTGAAAAGGTTTCAGAGAATGCAGTGGAACCCATTTCTCGATTTCTCAAGTTGACAAGCACAAAATTGGATAATGTCACAGCGGATAACATGGCACAAAATGCATCAGTCTAACAGAGTCACTGTTACAAGCCCAGTCTAAATCAAACGTTACCTGTCACTTCAAAGCTAGGTGCGTCCAACCATGAGTCAGTGTAATGTAGTAATGTAATTACTACATTGAGAGAACAATTCCATTTGCCCACAGTAACTTGATGACAGGTGTTAAAGACACTAATTCTGGCAGAGGTTTGAATGTATTTCTGGCAGCTGATTTTAAACCTTCCTGCAAAAGTCTCTCCCCTAGTACAAGAAAACTCAAATAATCCTGATGAAGTCTAAATGAAACTTAATGTAGCATATTTGCATTAACATCTAACTGAAATTATGATAACAATATTCTGTAGCACTTTAGTTGAACTTTCCATCTTAAGGCCTACATAAACTAGCTAGTTTGTATTAATTAGGGGACCTAAATGGCTTGTCAACTCAGTTATCATAAGCTGACATCAGCTGCCATGACATTTGTTATGTAGATCCTATCACCGCAGGTTCAAGTACAATGTTAGCAAATACTCTGTGTTACAGTGAGCAGAATCCAGTGTAAAAGCGGTTTGTACCTGGCCAGACTCCAGACCAGTGCCAGGTTGTCTTTGCATCCTGAGATAAAATGGCTGCTGTCGTCAGTGAAGCGAAGGCAGGTCAGGTCTTGGTAATGGCGATTCAAGATGGCTAGCAAATTCCCAGTGGAAACCTGGATTGACAATAATTACATAAACATCAAATGCTGCCACTTAATCTAGAGTAGATGACAAGCTCATTATATCACTGTATGACCATATATTTCACTGACTAAAGGAATATCGCCTTCAAGTCATGCTGTTACAATAGAATTTTTGAAATCCCCACTTTCACTTAGGAAAAAAAAAGGTACTTAGCTAAACATAACTTGTGTTTGTTTATCGATGTGTAAAACAGAGATGGCGAGGAAATCAAACAGAAAATTAAGTATTTACAGTCATTAAATATGTGAATAAAATTACATTTCATGAGAGTAGTAATCTCACGTCTCATCATTAAAAAAAAGACACACAAAAACTGGCCATAATGAGGGCATAAACAGCCGCTTGGAACTGGTGAGGCAAAGATGGCCTGATTGCCGATATGCTGCCTAACAGCATCAACAGCAGCTACTAAAAGGCAATTTCACGATAACAGAATGATGCCGAGACTGATTTTTCACTTGAAAATGTATGCCAAACAAAAACCAATGATTAAAATGTATGTCAAACTGTGCAAAGTCTCTGCATCTTTCGGTTACTCTGGAAATGATCAAACGTTAGGTCCGACTGTACCTTCCTGACAACTCAAGTCAGCACCATTCATTCTATCCTCAAAGTAGTACTGAGGCATTTAGAAAAAGATTATGCATTAGGGATGTAACATTTACCAATACACTCATAATTGAAACATTTGATGGTATCATCTGTGGGACACCAAACCGATCTAAATGTAGCATGCGTCGGTCAGAAATTAGATTCAAATGTTACGAATCACTAGCTCAGTAAAATGTTTTGCTCTAATGACTTTCTACATTCTAAAGATACCTCATCTTTTGAGATCACTGCGTCCTCTACTTCAGTGTCGAACTAAGCATGTAATTGTGTTGACAGTCATTGATCTACAAGTCCATTTGCATGTCGAACAACCCCAGTCAATATCAGTAGCCTAGTCAAACTGCGAGCACTGCACAGACCAACAAGGTAGGCCTATTCCTGATCTGCGCATCACCGTCAACATTCTAATATTTGTAAATTGCTTGTGCAATATTAGTTGAGTGACAACAAATGTAATTTGCTAGATATATTTTTGTTGAAAAGGGTGTTTTAACAGAATAAAAGTAGCCTAAACTACAGCAGGAGACAACTCTAATCCAGGGTGGGAAATTTACTTGGCTGGTGGATGCCCAATATTTACCAGCCAAAAGAACACAGAACATGAGACAAACAGACAGAAGTAGATACCAGAGATACCCAGGTGGTGAGGGTAGGCAACAACATTTCCACCCCGCTGATCCTCAACACTGGGGCCCCACAAGGGTGCGTTCTGAGCCCTCTCCTGTACTCCCTGTTCACCCACGACTGCGTGGCCAAGCACACCTCCAACTCAATCATCAAGGACAACAACCACCCGAGCCACTGCCTGTTCACCCCGCTATCATCCAGAAGGCGAGGTCAGTACAGGTGCATCAAAGCTGGGACCGAGAGACTGAAAAACAGCTTCTATCTCAAGGCCATCAGACTGTTAAACAGCCACCACTAACATTGAGTGGCTGCTGCCAACACACTGACTCAACTCCAGCCACTTTAATAATGGGAATTGATGGGAAATTATGTCAAATATATCACTAGCCACTTTAAACAATGCTACCTAATATAATGTTTACATACCCTACATTATTCATCTCATATGTATAAGGTGAATGCACCAATTTGTAAGTCGCTCTGGATAAGAGCGTCTGCTAAATGACTTAAATGTAATGTAAATGTAATATGTATATACTGTACTCCATATCATCTACTGCATCCTTATGTAATACATGTATCACTAGCCACTTTAACTATGCCACTTTGTTTACATACTCATCTCATATGTATATACTGCACTCAATACCATCTACTGTATCTTGCCTATGCCGCTCTGTACCATCACTCACTCACATATCTTTATGTACATATTCTTTATCCCCTTACACTTGTGTCTATAAGGTAGTAGTTTTGGAATTGTTAGCTAGATTACTTGTTGGTTATTACTGCATTGTCGGAACTAGAAGCAAAAGCATTTTGCTACACTCGCATTAACATCTGCTAACCATGTGTATGTGACAAATACAATTTGATTTGATTTGATTTAGAGCTGTTCCAGTGGTCTCCATCTTTCTCTCCATTGTTTGAACCAAATATAAAACCTATGCTGTACCCCACCCTGCTTTCACCACTGTAGCATTGAGATTATCTCCTACATAGCTGACGCACAGAAATATATATATCATTCTTTAACTGTGGGCTTTGGATTAGGGGGTGGGGCGGGGAACTGTTCCCAAATGCTCTGTGTGACCACCCGCAAAAAGTGGCTGGTAAGAATAGACATTCTAAGAAAAAATACATTCTACCAGCCAATGCAGATCAGGGCTTACGTTATAAAATGCAGATCAGGGCTTACGTTATAAAATGCAGATCAGGGCTTACGTTAGAAAATGCAGATCAGGGACTACATTACTTTATTTTGAATGTTCGGGTTTCACCATCAGCAATAGTTTTAGTAGTTTTGCTTGAAACCATCAGTATACAGTGCATTCAGAAAGTATTCAGACCCCTTGAGTTTTTCTACATTGTTACATTACAGGCTTATTCTAAAATGGATTAAATTAATAATTTTCCTCATCAATCTACACACAATAACATTCCAGATTAAAAGTGTGTTCGGGGGAGGGGGGACAAAAAAAGCTAACTGACAGTGGGGTGGTAGTTTCCCTTATGGCTCAGTTCAGGTGCTTACATACACCATAGACATATACATAGTTCACACACACACCTCAGAGGCCCAGCTCATGAGTTCCATCAGCTGAAGATTTTAATTTAGAATTGAATGTGTAAATGCATCGAATCGTATTGCATCGAACCAAAACGCATGACAGTTTCATGTTATATAAATTAGATATTAAAACTTTTTGTAGTGGGTGTTAACTGTTTGGCTAATTATCTTCCGTATATATGCACACCTATATATTTCTCAGCTAACGTTAACTGTAGCTCAATAAATCAAATTCTGCATGTCAGAAAAATAGCAAATTCAGCTAGCTAATCATTCAGGACCACACATCGGAGAGAACTATTTGTTTCCTCAAAGACCTAGAAAATGGATGTGCATGGATGAATCACATTTGTATGAATTAATGTACTCTCTACAGTACTGCATTGTTACACCTCAAGAGCTGGAACCAGGTGTTGGAACCAAAATTACTTTACAATCGTTTTGAACAGAACCATTACCAGGCGGACATTGGAATTTTTTTCTGAGTGACATTGAGGACAAAGCAATGTTCACCCAACTCGCGGGCTGAATTTGGCACAAGGGTGGCTTTGTTTGGCCCCCCAAAGTTGAGGCAATTTAAAATATATATTTTTTGTTGTACTGGACTGGAAAAACACCAGGAAATCAGCTCCAAGATATTTTTATTTAAGAATCTATTCATGTATTCCTATGCATAATAGACACCTGACCGTACACAAATGTAAACAAGGATTAAATTATTATTTTCAAATATTTGTTCTGGCTTCCTCCAGACAATTTACAGTCTACGAATTATTTGTATCCGGTGAAAAACTTCAGTTTTCGCTGTGTTATGGTTTTTGGTTTGTTAACTTCAACATTTATTTTTCTAAGCTGTCTCGCATTCTATACATGGTGCATTTCTTTATAATGTTTTCTACACTGCTCAAAAAAATAAAGGGAACACTTAAACAACACAATGTAACTCCAAGTCAATCACACGCAGAAGGTTCTCCACAGCGTCTTCAGACTCTGTCACGTCTGTCACATGTGCTCAGTGTGAACCTGCTTTCATCTGTGAAGAGCACAGGGCGCCAGTGGCGAATTTGCCAATCTTGGTGTTCTCTGGCAAATGCCAAACATCCTGCACGGTGTTGGTCTTTAAGCACAACCCCCACCTGTGGACGTCGGGCCCTCATACCACCCTCATGGAGTCTGTTTCTAACCATTTGAGCAGACACATGCACATTTCTGGCCTGCTGGAGGTCATTTTGCAGGGCTCTGGCAGTGCTCCTCCTGCAGTGCTCCTCCTGCTCCTCCTTAGAAGAAAGGTGGAGGTAGCGGTCCTGCTGCTGGGTTGTTGCCCTCCTACGGCCTCCTCCACATCTCCTGATGTACTGGCCTGTCTCCTGGTAGCGCCTCCATGCTCTGGACACTACGCTGACAGACACAGCAAACCTTGCCACAGCTCGCATTGGTGTGCCATCCTGGATGAGCTGCACTAACTGAGCCACTTGTGTGGGTTGTAGACTCTGTCTCATGCTGCCACTAGAGTGATAGCACCGCCAGCATTCAAAAGTGACCAAAACATCAGCCAGGAAGCATAGGAACTGAGAAGTGGTCTGTGGTCCCCACCTGCAGAACCACTCCTTTATTGGGGGTGTCTTGCTAATTGCCTATAATTTCCACCTGTTGTCTATTCCATTTGAACAACAGCATGTGAAATGTATTGTCAAACAGTGTTGCTTCCAAAGTGGACAGTTTGATTTCACAGAAGTGTAATTGACTTGGAGTTACATTGTGTGGTTTAAGTGTTCCCTTTATTTTTTTGAGCAGTGTATAATACATATTGGATGTTCTTATAGGCACTTTAGTATTGCCAGTGTAACAGTATATTATCCAAGATGGCGTAGCAGTGAAGACGTATTTTGTTCGTCCTCTTGTGTACTTTTGTATTTTTGAATGTATATTTCAATTTTATTTTCAATCTCTTTTAGATTTTTAATTCGATTATACCTTCCAGTAACCTGCCTCAGCCACTGTGATACGGAATCCCTATTATTTTTAATTTTAGAATACATTCAAGAACGTCCAGAAGCTAACCAGCTAATTAGCTACAAGCTATTTAGTCATTGTTAGCCACTGCTAGCGGCTTTTACCTTCGGCACAGATACCAGTCCTGTTTTTAGCCTGGATAATACTCGCCAGTCTACCAGTATCGGACTGTCTCTCCACAACAACGCCGGATTCCTGACGTAATCCCTGGACCACTACTTCTGATCTTCACAGCTAGCTCGCAGCTAGTTAGCTCACAGCTAGCTTGCACTCACCGTGGCACCCAGTACCGAAGCTATCCCTGAGACCCACCTCCCGGCTTACTCAGCTGTTCACCCGAACCCCACTCATGCATGGCTAGACCCATGTACTCCACCGGATCCTTGCTGTAAACTCTGGACCTTGGCACCGGATCACCGCTGCTACCGATTGGCTATATTGGCTAACGCCACTGCCACGAAGCTAGCACCAGTTAACCGTGACTAGTCTGCCGACGAATACTCCATCCGCTGTGCCTTCAACCGGCCTCCATCGGAGCAGACGCTCCTACTAGCCCCGGACTACTAACTTTAAATGCGTGTCACCCGCGTGCAAGCGTAGTGGCGGCTTCCCCATTCCATCTACTGCTGCCTTCTGGACACTATGATCACTTGGCTACATAGCTGATGCCTTGGACTGTGCATTAATCACGGTACTCCATTCTGTTTATCTATTTTTTATCTGTCGGCCCCAGCCGCGAACTCGACCCTCTCTGCCTAGTCATCGCCATTTTACCTGCTGTTGTTGTGTTAGCTGATTAGCTGTTGTTGTCTCACCTGTTGTTTTAGCTAGCTCACCCAATCAACACCTGCGATTACTTTATGCCTCGCTGTATGTCTCTCTCAAATATCAGTATGCCTTGTATACTGTTGTTCAGGTTAGTTATCATTGTTTTAGTTTACAATGGAGCCCCTAGTTCCACTCTACATACCTCTGATACCTCCTTTGTCCCACCTCCCACACATGCGGTGACCTCACCCATTACAACCAGCATGTCCAGAGTTACAACCTCTCTTATCATCACCCAGTGCCTGGGCTTGCCTCCGCTGTACCCGCACCCCACCGTACCCCCATCTGCGCATTATGCCCTGAATATATTCTACCACGCCCAGAAATCTGCTCCTTTTATTCTTTGTCCCGAATGCTCTAGGCGACCAGTTTTGATCGCCTTTAGCCGCACCCTCATCCTACTCCTCCTCTGTTCCGTGGGTGATGTGGAGGTAAACCCAGGCCCTGCATGTCCCCAGGCACCCTCATTTGATGACTTCTGTGATCGAAAAAGCCTTGGTTTCATGCATGTCAACATCAGGAGCCGCCTCCCCAAGTTGGTTTTACTCACTGCTTTAGCACACTCTGCCAACCCTGATGTCCTTGCCATGTCTGAATCCTGGTTTAGGAAGGCCACCAAAAATTCTGAGATTTCCATACCCAACTATAACATTTTCCGTCAAGATAGAACTGCCAAAGGGGGAGGAGTTGCAGTCTACTGCAGAGATAGCCTGAAAAGTAATGTCATACTTTTCAGGTCCATACCCAAACAGTTTGAACTTCTAATTTAAAAAATTATAATAATCTCTTCAGAAACAAGTCTCTTACTGTTGCCGCCTGCTACTGACCCCCCTCAGCTCCCAGCTGTGCCCTGGACACAATTTGTGAATTGATCGCCCCCAATCTAGCTTCAGAGTTTGTTCTATTAGGTGACCTAAACTGGGATATGCTTAACGCCCCGGCAGTCCTACAATCTAAGCTAGATGCCCTCAATCTAAAAAAAATAATCAAGTAACCCACCAGGTACAACCCTAAATATGTAAACATGGGCACCCTCTTGGACATTATCCTGACCAACTGGCCCTCCATATACACCTCCAATGTCTTCAATCAGGATCTCAGCGATCACTGCCTCATTGCCTGTATCCGCTATGGGTCCGCGGTCAAACGACCACCCTTCATCACTGTCAAACGCTCCCTAAAAACACTTCTGCAAGCAGGCCTTTCTAATCGACCTGGCCCGGGTATCCTGGAAGGATATTGACCTCATCCCGTCAGTTGAGGATGCCTGGTCATTCTTTAAAAGTAACTTCCTCACCATCTTAGATAAGCATGCTCCGTTCAAAAAATGCAGAACTAAGAACAGATATAGCCCTTGGTTCACTCCAGACCTGACTGCCCTCGACCAGCACAAAAACATCCTGTGGCAGACTGTAATAGCAGCGAATAGTCCCCGCGATATGCAACTGTTCAGGGAAGTCAGGAACCAATACACACAGTCAGTCAGGAAAGGAAAAGCCAGCTTTTTCAAGCAGAAATGTGCATCCTGTAGCACAAACTCCAAAAGGTTCTGGGACACTGTAAAGTCCATGGAGAACAAGAGCACCTCCTCCCAGCTGCCCACTGCACTGAGGCTAGGTAACACGGTCACCACCGATAAATCCATGATAATCGAAAACTTCAACAAGCATTTCTCAACGGCTGTCCATACCTTCCTCCTGGCTACTCCAACCTCGGCCGACAGCCCCCTCCCCTCCGCAGCTACTCGCCCAAGCCTCCCCAGCTTCTCCTTTACCCAAATCCAGATAGCAGATGTTCTGAAACAGCTTCAAAACCTGGACCCATACAAATCAGCTGGGCTTGACAATCTGGACCCTCTATTTCTGAAACTATCCGCCGCCATTGTCGCAACCCCTATTACCAGCCTGTTCAACCTCTCTTTCGTATCGTCCGAGATCCCCAAGGATTGGAAAGCTGCCGCGGTCATCCCCCTCTTCAAAGGGGGAGACACCCTGGACCCAAACTGTTACAGACCTATGCCCATCCTGCCCTGCCTATCTAAGATCTTCGAAAGCCAAGTCAACAAACAGATCACTGACCATCTCGAATCCCACTGTACCTTCTCCGCTGTGCAATCTGGTTTCCGAGCCGGTCACGGGTGCACCTCAGCCACGCTCAAGGTACTAAACGAAAAATCATAACCACCATCAATAAAAGACAGTATTGTGCAGCCGTCTTCATCGACCTGGCCAAAGCTTTCGACTCTGTCAGTAATCATATCCTTATTGGCAGACTCAGTAGCCTCGGTTTTTCTAATGACTGCCTTGCCTGGTTCACCAACTACTTTGCAGACAGAGTTCAGTGAGTCAAATCGGAGGGCATGTTGTCCGGTCCTCTGGCAGTCTCTATGGGGGTGCCACAGGGTTCAATTCTGGGGCCGACTCTTTTCTCTGCATATATCAATGACGTTGCTCTTGCTGCGGGCGATTCCTTGATCCAACTCTATGCAAACTACACCATTCTGTATACTTCTGGCCCTTCCTTGGTCACTGTGCTATCTAACCTCCAAACGAGCTTCAATGCCATACAACACTCCTTCCGTGGGCTCCAACTGCTCTTAAACGCTAGTAAAACCAAATGCATGCTTTTCAACCTATCGCTGCCTGCACCCGCACGCCCGACTAGCATCACCACCCTGGATGGTTCTGACCTAGAACATGTGGACATCTATAAGTACCTAGGTGTCTGGCTAGACTGTAAACTCTCCTTCCAGACTCATATCAAACATCTCCAATCTAAAATCAAATCTAGAGTCGGCTTTCTGTTTCGCAACAAAGCCTCCTTCACTCACGCCGCCAAACTTACCCTAGTAAAACTGACTATCCTACCAATCCTCGACTTCGGCGATGTCATCTACAAAATAGCTTCCAATACTCTACTCAGCAAACTGGATGCAGTTTATCACAGTGCCATCCGTTTTGTTACTAAAGCACCTTATACCACCCACCACTGCAACTTGTATGCTCTAGTCGGCTGGCCCTCACTACATATTCGTCACCAGACTCACTGGCTCCAGGTCGTCTACAAGTCCATGCTAGGTAAAGCTCCGCCTTATCTCAGTTCACAGGTCACGATGGCAACACCCACCCGTAGCATGCGCTCCAGCAGGTGTATCTCACTGATCATCCCTAAAGCCAACACTTCATTTGGCCGCCTTTCCTTCCAGTTCTCTGCTGCCTGTGACTGGAACAAATTGCAAAAATCGCTGAAGTTGGAGACTTTTATCTCCCTCACCAACTTCAAACATCTGCTATCTGAGCAGCTAACCGATCGTTGCAGCTGTACATAGTCTTATTCAAATCAAATCAAATCAAATCAAATTTTATTTGTCACATACACATGGTTAGCAGATGTTAATGCGAGTGTAGCGAAATGCTTGTACTTCTAGTTCCGACAATGCAGTGATAACCAACAAGTAATCTAACTAACAATTCCAAAACTACTGTCTTATACACAGTGTAAGGGGATAAGGAACATGTACATAAGGATATATGAATGAGTGATGGTACAGAGCAGCATACAGTAGATGGTATCGAGTACAGTATATACATATGAGATGAGTGTGTAGACAAAGTAAACAAAGTGGCATAGTTAAAGTGGCTAGTGATACATATGTTACATAAGGATGCAGTCGATGATGTAGAGTACAGTATATACATATGCATATGAGATGAATAATGTAGGATAAGTAACATTATATAAGGTAGCATTGTTTAAAGTGGCTAGTGATATATTTACATCATTTCCCATCAATTCCCATTATTAAAATGGCTGGAGTTGGGTCAGTGTCAATGACAGTGTGTTGGCAGCAGCCACTCAATGTTAGTGGTGGCTGTTTAACAGTCTGATGGGCTTGAGATAGAAGCTGTTTTTCAGTCTCTCGGTCCCAGCTTTGATGCACCTGTACTGACCTCGCCTTCTGGATGATAGCGGGGTGAACAGGCAGTGGTTCGGGTGGTTGATGTCCTTGATGATCTTTATGGCCTTCCTGTAACAACGGGTGGTGTAGGTGTCCTGGAGGGCAGGTAGTTTGCCCCCGGTGATGCGTTGTGCAGTCCTCACTACCCTCTGGAGAGCCTTACGGTTGAGGGCGGAGCAGTTGCCGTACCAGGCGGTGATACAGCCCGCCAGGATGCTCTCGATTGTGCATCTGTAGAAGTTTGTGAGTGCTTTTGGTGACAAGCCAAATTTCTTCAGCCTCCTGAGGTTGAATAGGCGCTGCTGCGCCTTCTTCACGACGCTGTCAGTGTGAGTGGACCAATTCAGTTTGTCTGTGATGTGTATGCCAAGGAACTTAAAACTAGCTACCCTCTCCTCTACTGTTCCATCGATGTGGATAGGGGGGTGTTCCCTCTGCTGTTTCCTGAAGTCCACAATCATCTCCTTAGTTTTGTTGACGTTGAGTGTGAGGTTATTTTCCTGACACCACACTCCGAGGGCCCTCACCTCCTCCCTGTAGGCCGTCTCGTCGTTGTTGGTAATCAAGCCTACCACTGTTGTGTCGTCCGCAAACTTGATGATTGAGTTGGAGGCGTGCGTGGCCACGCAGTCGTGGGTGAACAGGGAGTACAGGAGAGGGCTCAGAACGCACCCTTGTGGGGCCCCCGTGTTGAGAATCAGCGGGGAGGAGATGTTGTTGCCTACCCTCACCACCTGGGGGCGGCCCGTCAGGAAGTCCAGTACCCAGTTGCACAGGGCGGGGTCGAGACCCAGGGTCTCGAGCTTGATGACGAGCTTGGAGGGTACTATGGTGTTGAATGCCGAGCTGTAGTCGATGAACAGCATTCTCACATAGGTATTCCTCTTGTCCAGGTGGGTTAGGGCAGTGTGCAGTGTGGTTGAGATTGCATCGTCTGTGGACCTATTTGGGCGGTAAGCAAATTGGAGTGGGTCTAGGGTGTCAGGTAGGGTGGAGGTGATATGGTCCTTGACTAGTCTCTCAAAGCACTTCATGATGACGGAAGTGAGTGCTACGGGGCGGTAGTCGTTTAGCTCAATTACCTTAGCTTTCTTGGGAACAGGAACAATGGTGGCCCTCTTGAAGCATGTGGGAACAGCAGACTGGTATAGGGATTGATTGAATATGTCCGTAAACACACCGGCCAGCTGGTCTGCGCATGCTCTGAGGGCGCGGCTGGGGATGCCGTCTGGGCCTGCAGCCTTGCGAGGGTTAACACGTTTAAATGTCTTACTCACCGCGGCTGCAGTGAAGGAGAGACCGCATGTTTCCATTGCAGGCCGTGTCAGTGGCACTGTATAGTCCTCAAAGCGGGCAAAAAAGTTATTTAGTCTGCCTGGGAGCAAGACATCCTGGTCCGTGACTGGGCTGGATTTCATCTTGTAGTCCGTGATTGACTGTAGACCCTGCCACATGCCTCTTGTGTCTGAGCCATTGAATTGAGATTCCACTTTGTCTCTGTACTGACGCTTAGCTTGTTTGATAGCCTTACGGAGGGAATAGCTGCACTGTTTGTATTCAGTCATGTTGCCAGACACCTTGCCCTGATTAAAAGCAGTGGTTCGCGCTTTCAGTTTCACGCGAATGCTGCCATCAATCCACGGTTTCTGGTTAGGGAATGTTGTTATCGTTGCTATGGGAACGACATCTTCGACGCACGTTCTAATGAACTCGCACACCGAATCAGCGTATTTGTCAATATTCCCATCTGACGCAATACGAAACATGTCCCAGTCCACGTGATGGAAGCAGTCTTGGAGTGTAGAGTCAGCTTGGTCTGACCAGCGTTGGACAGACCTCAGCGTGGGAGCCTCTTGTTTTAATTTCTGCCTGTAGGCAGGGATCAGCAAAATGGAGTCGTGGTCAGCTTTTCCGAAAGGGGGGCGGGGCAGGGCCTTATATGCGTCGCGGAAGTTAGAGTAACAATGATCCAAGGTTTTACCACCCCTGGTTGCGCAATCTATATGCTGATAAAATTTAGGGAGTCTTGTTTTCAGATTGGCTTTGTTAAAATCCCCAGCTACAATGAATGCAGCCTCCGGATAAATGTTTTCCAGTTTGCAAAGAGTTAAATAAAGTTCGTTCAGAGCCATCGATGTGTCTGCTTGGGGGGGATATATACGGCTGTGATTATAATCGAAGAGAATTCTCTTGGAAGATAATGCGGTCTACATTTGATTGTGAGGAATTCTAAATCAGGTGAACAGAAGGATTTGAGTTCCTGTATGTTTCCTTCATCACACCATGTCCCGTTAGTCATGAGGCATACGCCCCGCCACTCTTCTTACCAGAGAGATGTTTGTTTCTGTCGGCGCGATGCGTGGAGAAACCCGTTGGCTGCACCGCCCTGGATAGCGTCTTTCCAGTAAGCCATGTTTCCGTAAAGCAGAGAACGTTGCAGTCTCTGATGTCCCTCTGGAATGCCACCCTTGCTCGGATTTCATCAACCTTGTTGTCGAGAGACTGGACATTGGCAAGAAGAATACTGGGAAGTGGTGCGCGATGTGCCCTTTTTCGGAGTCTGACCAGAACACCGCCGCGTTTCCCTCTTTTTCGGAGTCGTTTCCTTGGGTCGCTGCATGCGATCCATTCCGTTGTCCTGTTTGTAAGGCAGAACACAGGATCCGCGTCGCGGAAAACATATTCTTGGTCGTACTGATGGTGAGTTGACGCTGATCTTATATTCAGTAGTTCTTCTCGACTGTATGTAATGAAACCTAAGATGACCTGGGGTACTAATGTAAGAAATAACACGTAAAAAAACAAAAAACTGCATAGTTTCCTAGGAACGCGAAGCGAGGCGGCCATCTCAGTCGGCGTCTATCGGTAAATAGCCCACCCAATTTACCTAACTCATCCCCATACTGTTTTTATTTATTTACTTTTCTGCTCTTTTGCACACCAGTATCTCTACCTGCACATGACCATCTGATCATTTATCACTCCAGTGTTAGCCTGTTACTCCTACACCCTACTTTTTCGAACATTCTGTTAAAAATCGCACAACATTTCAGCGCCCTGCTGCTCATGCCAGGAATATAGTATATGCATATGATTAGTATGTGTGGATAGAAAACACTCAGACATTTATAAAACTGGTTCAATCACGGCTGTGACTATAACAGAACGTGCGTTTCATCGAAAAGCGCAGGAAAATCTGATCACTGAAAATGGAAATATATATCCATCCGCCACTTCAACCCATTGATAAAGGCGAACCACAATAAATGGGGCTGAGGTTGCAATACCTACAGCCTCCACACGATGTCAACAGTCTTGTCATTTGCCTAGGCTTTGTTTCTTGGTCAAACGAAGAAGAGACAAGCCATTTGTTCAGGTCTCCGACCAGATATTTTGGTTGAGATTTACCCGGACATTATTTCCAGACGGACAGCTAAAGAATATACATCGCCTCGTGATCAATTTGATCGCTTATTAACGTGTACCAATACCTAAAATTGCATTACAAAAGTATTTTGAAGTGTTTTGTGAAAGTTTATCATCGACTTTTTTAATTTAAAAAAATGACGTTACGTTATAAGACGCTATTTTTTTCCATTTATCACACAGTCTTCATAGATCGATATCTAGGCTATATATGATTATAGCCGATTTAATCGGAAAAAAGACCCAATAGTGATTATGGGACATCTAGGAGTGCCAACAAAGAAGATGGTCAAAGGTAATGAATGTTTTATATTTTATTTGTGCGGTTTGTGTAGCGACGACTATGCTAATTATTTTGTTTACGTCCCCTGCGGGTCTTTTGGGGTGTTACATGCTATCAGATAATAGCTTCTCATGCTTTCGCCGAAAAGAATTTTAAAAATCTGACTTGTTGCCTGGATTCACAACGAGTGTAGCTTTAATTCAATACCCTGCATGTGTATTTTAATGAACGTTTGAGTTTTAACTAGTACTATTAGCATTTAGCATAGCGCATTTGCATTTCCAGATGTCTAGATGGGACGCCTGCGTGTCAGGTAGGAGCAAGAGGTTAACCTGCTAAATTGTAATTATTTGCCTACCTCCTCATGCCTTTTGCACACAATGTATATAGACCTTTTTTCTACTGTGTTCTTGACTTGTTTATTGTTTACTCCATGTGTAACTCTGTGTTGTTGTCTGTTCACACTGCTATGCTTTATCTTGGCCAGGTCGCAGTTGCAAATGAGAACTTGTTCTCAACTAGCCTACCTGGTTAAAAAGCCTACCTGGTTGAATTTTTTTTTTTTTAAGAAAAGTTTTAGCCTCAAATAAAATGAAACGTTCAATTTGGTTGAAATAATGCAAAAACAAAGTGTTGGAGAAGAAAGTAAAAGTGCAATATGTGCCATGTAAAAAAGCTAACGTTGAAGTTCTTTGCTCAGAACATATGAAAGCTGGTGGTTCCTTTTAACAGGAGTCTTCAATATTCCCAGGTAAGAAGTTTTAGGTTATAGTTATAGGATTTATAAGACAATTTCTCTCTATACGATTTGTATTTCATATCCCTTTGACTATTGGACGTTCTTATAGGCACTTTAGTATTGCCAGTGTAACAGTATGGTTTCCGTCCCTCTCCTCGCCCCTACCTGGGCTCGAACCAGGAACACATCGTCAACAGCCACTCTCGAAGCAGCGTTACCCATCGCTCCACAAAAGCCGAGCAAGGGGATCAACTAATCCAAGTCTCAGAGCGAGTGATGCCGACCCTGGAGATCGGAACACACAGAGGAATTCAGATGTTTATTTTATATCTCAAATATTTCAAATAATAAAGTACCTGATAGCTCCGTTCTGTATATTGTGCAAATGTTTTAACACTGGTAACACATGGGTCATTGTTTGCTATGCTAATTGTTTACTCCATGTGTAACTCTGTGTTGTCTTTTCACACTGCTATGCTTTATCTTGGCCAGGTCGCAGTTGCAAATGAGAACTTGTTCTCAACTAGCCTACCTGGTTAAATAAAGGTGAAATAAAAAAATAAAAAATAAATAAAACACAGTAGCCTAACTAGTGTGCCACAGTGTTAATTATTTTATAGAAATCAGCCCAACTTACTTTAGTAGTTGAAGAACAAGATGAAATGACCCCAGGACAGTGTTCGCTCACCTTTTTGTTACATAAAACAGGAAGTGAGTTAACCACCATAGCCTATAGGCCTTAGTCATGATCTGACCGATTAATACGATTGGCTGTGATAGGAGATACTCTCTGAAGACTGGGAGACGAGTAACCTGCCTCGCACAAAGCACTTTTTGCTTCTGCTATTTCAGCCCTTTTTTTCTCTCTGTTTTTTTGGAGAAGTCTCAGTAAAAAAACATCATGATGATGAGGTCAGGGCTACATTTCTCCCAGACAGACAGAAGGCTGCTGTCTCTCGGGAGAAATTAGCAGATCTTCTTTATGGAAAAAAAACTCTGTGAAGATTCATCATACAAACAGTATAAGCAGGGAGTGAGGTTTTTGTATTTAGCCTTTTGTGTTCAAATAGGCCTATAGTATGTCTGAAGATATTTTGGCTATAAAATTATTAATCTCAATGAATTTGGTCTCCAGGGTAGAGGTCGACCGATAATGATTTTTCAACACCGATACCGATTATTGGAGGACCAAAAAAAAGTTGATACCGATTTAATCGGCCAATTTTTAAAAATTATATAAATATATTTGTAATAATGACAATTACAACAATACTGATTGAACAATGACCACTTATTTTGAATACTCCGAATGTTCCGCAATGGAGCAAATCGACACTTTTATGAAAAACGTTCAGGTGTTGCTGGATGCAGCAAATTACATTGAAACCTAACAGGTTAAGCTTATATGTAATTAGTCAGTTCTGAAAGTGGAACCTACCCAGGCTCAGCGACCTTGACTACCTTGTGTAAATGTAACATAGTAAATCTTTCCCTCTCCATTTAGTATGATACACAAATTAATACATATATTACGTTTCATAATGTATGTCCATCCATTTCATATGATATGTTACAAATAGCCATTTGTACAATGTGTTATGAATTTGCAATACGTATAAAATGTTACAAATTCCGACTTGTTGCCGCTAATGTTAGCTGGGCTAATAATAACAGCGCAAGCCTATAGATACACTTTCCTACTCATTCATTACTGCTGCACTGCTTGTTGTAGCCCTGAGAGGAAATAGGAAGAACACACATTTTATGGCTTATAAAAGTGTTGAATACAAAGTGTTGACAGTGCTGAGTAAGAAATTAAACAAACTCACTCGTAAAAACAGCAGCTCTTTGCTGTATTCATTGACATTCTCTCTCTAGTCATGGTTTTAAACATTTTGAAATCTCACAGTATTAATTTAGCTGTTGCCTTTAAAAAAAATGCCTGCTACTTTAATGCAGACTCGGTCATCTGAGCAATCTGATTGACCAGCGGTAGCATAGTGCACTTGATTTCTTCACCAGGCCCACCGGGAAGGCAGAATTGGTACTTTCACACACATGAAATGGCAACAGTTTGCCTACCTGGCATGCAGGGCAGCGGAATTGGCTGCACCTACCACCAACAGCCCGAGACTAACAAAATGAAATAGGAACACAAGGTTTAATCGTTAGGTTTTTTACAGAATTGTTTGGCATTCAAAAAGAAATGCCTTGGAAATCGACAAGTCGATCGCGATCAACTGGTTGGTGACCACTGAGTTTGGAGAAGTGTTACCCAACATGCTGCATAGTTGCAAAGTAGCGAAAAAGTTGTAGCTAAGTGCTAATTAGTGCAAATGTTAAAGTTGTCCTTGATCAGATTCGAACACGCAACCTTTGGGTCGCTAGACGTTCGCATTATACGCCCACACATCCACCTCTCCTTTCTGTAACCATACCAAACGTAACATACAGTATCATACTCATTTGAGTGTCCCGGATTTAACTTTACTATGTTACGTCTAGTTTATGAGACCAGGCTGGGCTCAGTGGTTTCATAATAGCATATACAGACACTCCCTGCCATTCTACAACCTGAGTATCGGGCGACTAAGACTAGTTTAATTACATGGTTGTAGCTGTGTTAATGCGGGTCAGGCTAAGAGGTTGTTTTAAGAGAAGGATTCAAACTGAAACTGGAAAGCACAGATTAAAGGGATGGGCTGAAAAACTCACTCCCACAACTAGACAATATTACTTGTGTACTCGTAATGAAAGAAATCTATTTTCAGTTAATAAGTAACTTGCAGGTAAATAATTGACAGGTTCCATTATGGATCGGTCACTGTTGGAGGTACTTTTTGTAATGTCAAATCAAATCAAATCAAATCAAATCCAATTTTATTTGTCACATACACATGGTTAGCAGATGTTAATGCGAGTGTAGCGAAATGCTTGTGCTTCTAGTTCCGACAATGCAGTGATAACCAACAAGTAATCTAACTAACAATTCCAAAACTACTGTCTTATACACAGTGTAAGGGGATAAGGAACATGTACATAAGGATATATGAATGAGTGATGGTACAGAGCAGCATACAGTAGATGGTATCGAGTACAGTATATACATATGAGATGAGTGTGTAGACAAAGTAAACAAAGTGGCATAGTTAAAGTGGCTAGTGATACATGTGTTACATAAGGATGCAGTCGATGTTGTAGAGTACCGTATATACATATGCATATGAGATGAATAATGTAGGGTAAGTAACATTATATAAGGTAGCATTGTTTAAAGTGGCTAGTGATATATTTACATCATTTCCCATCAATTCCCATTATTAAAATGGCTGGAGTTGGGTCAGTGTCAATGACAGTGTGTTGGCAGCAGCCACTCAATGTTAGTGGTGGCTATTTAACAGTCTGATGGCCTTGAGATAGAATCTGTTTTTCAGTCTCTCGGTCCCAGCTTTGATGCACCTGTACTGACCTCGCCTTCTGGATGATAGCGGGGTGAACAGGCAGTGGTTCGGGTGGTTGATGTCCTTGATGATCTTTATGGCCTTCCTGTAACAACGGGTGGTGTAGGTGTCCTGGAGGGCAGGTAGTTTGCCTCCGGTGATGCGTTGTGCAGTCCTCACTACCCTCTGGAGAGCCTTACGGTTGAGGGCGGAGCAGTTGCCGTACCAGGCGGTGATACAGCCCGCCAGGATGCTCTCGATTGTGCATCTGTAGAAGTTTGTGAGTGCTTTTTGGTGACAAGCCGAATTTCTTCAGCCTCCTGAGGTTGAATAGGCGCTGCTGCGCCTTCTTCACGACGCTGTCAGTGTGAGTGGACCAATTCAGTTTGTCTGTGATGTGTATGCCGAGGAACTTAAAACTAGCTAACCTATCCATTACTGTTCCATCGATGTGGATAGGGGGGTGTTCCCTCTGCTGTTTCCTGAAGTCCACAATCATCTCCTTAGTTTTGTTGACGTTGAGTGTGAGGTTATTTTCCTGACACCACACTCCAAGGGCCCTCACCTCCTCCCTGTAGGCCGTCTCGTCGTTGTTGGTAATCAAGCCTACCACTGTTGTGTCGTCCGCAAACTTGATGATTGAGTTGGAGGCGTGCGTGGCCACGCAGTCGTGGGTGAACAGGGAGTACAGGAGAGGGCTCAGAACGCACCCTTGTGGGGCCCCCGTGTTGAGGATCAGCGGGGAGGAGATGTTGTTGCCTACCCTCACCACCTGGGGGCGGCCCGTCAGGAAGTCCAGTACCCAGTTGCACAGGGCGGGGTCGAGACCCAGGGTCTCGAGCTTGATGACGAGCTTGGAGGGTACTATGGTGTTGAATGCCGAGCTGTAGTCGATGAACAGCATTCTCACATAGGTATTCCTCTTGTCCAGGTGGGTTAGGGCAGTGTGCAGTGTGGTTGAGATTGCATCGTCTGTGGACCTATTTGGGCGGTAAGCAAATTGGAGTGGGTCTAGGGTGTCAGGTAGGGTGGAGGTGATATGGTCCTTGACTAGTCTCTCAAAGCACTTCATGATGACGGAAGTGAGTGCTACGGGCGGTAGTCGTTTAGCTCAGTTACCTTAGCTTTCTTGGGAACAGGAACAATGGTGGCCCTCTTGAAGCATGTGGGAACAGCAGACTGGTATAGGGATTGATTGAATATGTCCGTAAACACACCGGCCAGCTGGTCTGCGCATGCTCGGAGGGCGCGGCTGGGGATGCCGTATGGGCCTGCAGCCTTGCGAGGGTTAACACGTTTAAATGTCTTACTCACCTCGGCTGCAGTGAAGGAGAGACTGCATGTTTCCGTTGCAGGCCGTGTCAGTGGCACTGTATTGTCCTCAAAGCGGGCAAAAAAGTTATTTAGTCTGCCTGGGAGCAAGACATCCTGGTCCGTGACTGGGCTGGATTTCATCTTGTAGTCCGTGATTGACTGTAGACCCTGCCACATGCCTCTTGTGTCTGAGCCATTGAATTGAGATTCCACTTTGTCTCTGTACTGACGCTTAGCTTGTTTGATAGCCTTACGGAGGGAATAGCTGCACTGTTTGTATTCAGTCATGTTGCCAGACACCTTGCCCTGATTAAAAGCAGTGGTTCGCGCTTTCAGTTTCACGCGAATGCTGCCATCAATCCACGGTTTCTGGTTAGGGAATGTTTTTATCGTTGCTATGGGAACGACATCTTCGACGCACGTTCTAATGAACTCGCACACCGAATCAGCGTATTCGTCAATATTCCCATCTGACGCAATATGAAACATGTCCCAGTCCACGTGATGGAAGCAGTCTTGGAGTGTAGGGTCAGCTTGGTCTGACCAGCGTTGGACAGACCTCAGCGTGGGAGCCTCTTGTTTTAATTTCTGTCTGTAGGCAGGGATCAGCAAAATGGAGTCGTGGTCAGCTTTTCCGAAAGGGGGGCGGGGCAGGGCATTATATGCGTCGCGGAAGTTAGAGTAACAATGATCCAAGGTTTTACCACCCCTGGTTGCACAATCGATATGCTGATAAAATTTAGGGAGTCTTGTTTTCAGATTGGCTTTGTTAAAATCCCCAGCTACAATGAATGCAGCCTCCGGATAAATGTTTTCCAGTTTGCAAAGAGTTAAATAAAGTTCGTTCAGAGCCATCGATGTGTCTGCTTGGGGGGATATATACGGCTGTGATTATAATCGAAGAGAATTCTCTTGGAAGATAATGCGGTCTACATTTGATTGTGAGGAATTCTAAATCAGGTGAACAGAAGGATTTGAGTTCCTGTATGTTTCCTTCATCACACCATGTCCCGTTAGTCATGAGGCATACGCCCCTCCACTCTTCTTACCAGATAGATGTTTGTTTCTGTCGGCGCGATGCGTGGAGAAACCCGTTGGCTGCACCGCCCTGGATAGCGTTTTCCCAGTAAGCCATGTCTCCGTAAAGCAGAGAACGTTGCAGTCTCTGATGTCCCTCTGGAATGCCACCCTTGCTCGGATTTCATCAACCTTGTTGTCGAGAGACTGGACATTGGCAAGAAGAATACTGGGAAGTGGTGCGCGATGTGCCCTTTTTCGGAGTCTGACCAGAACACCGCCGCGTTTCCCTCTTTTTCGGAGTCGTTTCCTTGGGTCGCTGCATGCGATCCATTCCGTTGTCCTGTTTGTAAGGCAGAACACAGGATCCGCGTCGCGGAAAACATATTTTTGGTCGTACTGATGGTGAGTTGACGCTGATCTTATATTCAGTAGTTCTTCTCGACTGTATGTAATGAAACCTAAGATGACCTGGGGTACTAATGTAAGAATTAACACGTAAAAAAACAAAAAACTGCATAGTTTCCTAGGAACGCGAAGCGAGGCGGCCATCTCAGTCGGCGCCGGAAGTTGCCTTAGTGAGCCTCAGCCTAGTGCGTCAGCTTAGTGCTACATTCAATTGCACCACCCACTTCCTGTATGGTCAACATGCTATGCAGCTGATGTGTGAACAGAAGCCTCAAATTACTAGCATCAGTGACATAAAGAGTTACAATAAAATGCCATAAAGTACAAAAAGAAGTACAAAAAAGTATCAGTGAACTAAGAGTATCACAATTTGATAAAATATAATTTATGTTTAATCTTCAATTAATTAATCTCCAATAAACTACAGGCTATATACAGTTGAAGTCGGAAGTTTACATACACTTAGGTTGGAGTCATTAAAACTTGTTTTTCAACCACTCCACAAATTTCTTGATAAACTATAGTTTGGGCAAGTCTGTTAGGACATATACTTTGTGCATGACACGTAATTTTTCTAACAATTGTTTACAGATTATTTCACATATAATTCACTGTATCACAATTCCTGTGGGTCAGAAGTTTACATACAGTGCCTTGCGAAAGTATTCGGCCCCCTTGAACTTTGCAACTTTTTGCCACATTTCAGGCTTCAAACATAAAGATATAAAACTGTATTTTTTTGTGAAGAATCAACAACAAGTGGGACACAATCATGAAGTGGAACGACATTTATTGGATATTTCAAACTTTTTTAACAAATCAAAAACTGAGAAATTGGGCGTGCAAAATTATTCAGCCCCCTTAAGTTAATACTTTGTAGCGCCACTTTTTGCTGCGATTACAGCTGTAAGTCACTTGGGGTATGTCTCTATCAGTTTTGCACATCGAGAGACTGAAATTTTTTCCCATTCCTCCTTGCAAAACAGCTCGAGCTCAGTGAGGTTGGATGGAGAGCATTTGTGAACAGCAGTTTTCAGTTCTTTCCACAGATTCTCGATTGGATTCAGGTCTGGACTTTGACTTGGTCATTCTAACACCTGGATATGTTTATTTTTGAACCATTCCATTGTAGATGTTGCTTTATGTTTTGGATCGTTGTCTTGTTGGAAGACAAATCTCTGTCCCAGTCTCAGGTCTTTTGCAGACTCCATCAGGTTTTCTTCCAGAATGGTCCTGTATTTGGCTCCATCCATCTTTCCATCAATTTTAACCATCTTCCCTGTCCCTGCTGAAGAAAAGCAGGCCCAAACCATGATGCTGCCACCACCATGTTTGACAGTGGGGATGGTGTGTTCAGGGTGATGAGCTGTGTTTCTTTTACGCCAAACATAACGTTTTGCATTGTTGCCAAAAAGTTCAATTTTGGTTTCATCTGACCAGAGCATCTTCTTCCACATGTTTGGTGTGTCTCCCAGGTGGCTTGTGGCAAACATTAAACAGCACTTTTTATGGATATCTTTAAGAAATGGCTTTCTTCTTGCCACTCTTCCATAAAGGCCAGATTTGTGCAATATACGACAGATTGTTGTCCTATGGACAGTCTCCCACCTCAGCTGTAGATCTCTGCAGTTCATCCAGAGTGATCATGGGCCTCTTGGCTGCATCTCTGATCAGTCTTCTACTTGTATGAGCTGAAAGTTTAGAGGGACGGCCAGGTCTTGGTAGATTTGCAGTGGTCTGATACTCCTTCCATTTCAATATTATTGCTTGCACAGTGCTCCTTGGGATGTTTAAAGCTTGGGAAATCTTTTTGTATCCAAATCCGGCTTTAAACTTCTTCACAACAGTATCTCGGACCTGCCTGGTGTGTTCCTTGTTCTTCATGATGCTCTCTGCGCTTTTAACGGACCTCTGAGACTATCACAGTGCAGGTGCATTTATACGGAGACTTGATTACACACAGGTGGATTGTATTTATCATCATTAGTCATTTAGGTCAACATTGGATCATTCAGAGATCCTCACTGAACTTCTGGAGAGGGTTTGCTGCACTGAAAGTAAAGGGGCTGAATAATTTTGCACGCCCAATTTTTCAGTTTTTGATTTGTTAAAAAAGTTTGAAATATCCAATAAATGTCATTCCACTTCATGATTGTGTCCCACTTGTTGTTGATTCTTCACAAAAAAATACAGTTTTATATCTTTGTTTGAAGCCTGAAATGTGGCAAAAGGTCGCAAAGTTCAAGGGGGCCAAATACTTTCGCAAGGCACTGTACACTCAGTTGACTGTGCCTTTAAACAGCTTGGAAAATTACTGAAAATGATGGCATGGCTTTAGAAGCTTCTGATAGGCTAATTGACATCATTTGAGTCAATTGGAGGTGTACCTATGGATGTATTTCAAAGTCTACCTTCAAACCCAGTGCCTCTCTGCTTGACATCATGGGAAAATCAAAAGATATCAGCCAAGACGTCAGAAAAATCATTGTACACCTCCACAAGTCTGGTTCATCCTTGGGATCAATTTCCAAACGCCTGAAGGTCCACGTTCATCTGTACAAACAATAGTACGCAGGTATAAACACCATGGGACCACGCAGCCGTCATACCGCTCAGGAAGGAGACGAGTTCTGTCTCCTAGAGATGAACGTACTTTGGTGCGAAAAGTGAAGTAAAGTGCTGTTTTAATTAGAGGTCGACCGATTATGATTTTTCAACGCCGATACCGATTATTGGAGGACCAAAAAAAACGATACCGATTAATCGGACGGTTTTTGTAATTATTTTTTTATTTGTAATAATGACAATTACAACAATACTGAATGAACACTTATTTTAATTTAATATACATCAATAAAATCAATTTAGCCTTAAGTAAATAATGAAAGATGTTCAATTTTGTTTGGTTCAATTTGGTAATGCAAAAACAGTGTTGGAGAAGAAAGTAAAAGTGCAATATGTGCTATGTATAAAGCTAACGTTTCAGTTCCTTGCTCAGAACATGAGAACATATGAAAGCTGGTGGTTCCTTTTAACATGAGTCTTCAATATTCCCAGGTAAGAAGTTTTAGGTTGTAGTTATTATAGGACTATTTCCCTCTATACCATTTGTATTTCATCAACCTTTTGACTATTGGATGTTCTTATAGGCACTTTAGTATTGCCAGTGTAACAGTATAGCTTCCGTCCCTCTCCTCGATCCTCCCTGGGCTCGAACCAGCAACACAACGACAACAGCCACCATCGAAGCAGCGTTACCCATGCAGAGCAAGGGGAACAACTACTAGAAGGCTCAGAGCGAGTGACGTTTGAAACGCTATTAGCGTGCGCTAACTAGCTAGCCATTTCACATCGGTTACACCAGCCTAATCTCGGGAGTTGATAGGCTTGAAATCATAAACAGCTCAATGTTTGAAACACAGCGACGAGCTGCTGGCAAAACGCACAAAAGTGCTGTTTGAATGGATGCTTACGAGCCTGCTGGTGCCTACCATCGCTCAGTCAGACTGCTCTATCAAATCATAGACTTAATTATAACATAACACACAGAAATACGAGCCATAGGTCATTAATATGGTCGAATCCGGAAAATATAATCTCGAAAACAAGACGTTTATTCTTTCAGTAAAACCGGAACCGTTCCGTATGTTATCTAACGGGTGGTCCTGCCGTACATACCTACACGTACGCTACGGTCACAAGACGCAGGCCTCCTAATTGTCCCTAGAATTTCTAAGCAAACAGCTGGAGGCAGGGCTTTCTCCTATAGAGCTCCATTTTTATGGAACGGTCTGCCTACCCATGTCAGAGACGCAAACTCGGTCTCAACCTTTAAGTCTTTACTGAAGACTCATCTCTTCAGTGGGTCATATGATTGAGTGTAGTCTGGCCCAGGAGTGGGAAGGTGAACGGAAAGGCTCTGGAGCAACGAACCGCCCTTGCTGTCTCTGCCTGGCCGGTTCCCCTCTTTCCACTGGGATTCTCTGCCTCTACCCTGTTACGGGGGCTGAGTCACTGGCTTGCTGGGGCTCTCTCATGCCGTCCCTGGGGGTGCGTCACCTGGGTGGGTTGATTCACTGTTGTGGTCAGCCTGTCTGGGTTGGCGCCCCCCCCCCTTGGGTTGTGCCGTGGCAGAGATCTTTGTGGGCTATACTCGGCCTTGTCTCAGGATGGTAAGTTGGTGGTTGAAGATATCCCTCTAGTGGCGTGGGGGCTGTGCTTTGGCAAAGTGGGTGGGGTTATATCCTTCCTGTTTGGCCCTGTCCGGGGTGTCCTCGGATGGGGCCACAGTGTCTCCTGACCCCTCCTGTCTCAGCCTCCAGTATTTATGCTGCAGTAGTTTATGTGTCGGGGGCTAGGGTCAGTTTGTTATATCTGGAGTACTTCTCCTGTCCTATTCGGTGTCCTGTGTGAATCTAAGTGTGCGTTCTCTAATTCTCTCCTTCTCTCTTTCTTTCTCTCTCTCGGAGGACCTGAGCCCTAGGACCATGCCCCAGGACTACCTGACATGATGACTCCTTGCTGTCCCCAGTCCACCTGGCCATGCTGCTGCTCCAGTTTCAACTGTTCTGCCTTACTATTATTCAACCATGCTGGTCATTTATGAACATTTGAACATCTTGGCCACGTTCTGTTATAATCTCCACCCGGCACAGCCAGAAGAGGACTGGCCACCCCACATATGCTCTCTCTAATTCTCTCTTTCTTTCTCTCTCTCGGAGGACCTGAGCCTTAGGACCGTGCCCCAGGACTACCTGACATGATGGCTCCTTGCTGTCCCCAGTCCACCTGACTGTGCTGCTGCTCCAGTTTCAACTGTTCTGCCTTATTATTATTCGACCATGCTGGTCATTTATGAACATTTGAACATCTTGGTCATGTTCTGTTATAATCTCTACCCGGCACAGCCAGAAGAGGACTGGCCACCCCACATAGCCCGGTTCCTCTCTAGGTTTCTTCCTAGGTTTTGGCCTTTCTAGGGAGTTTTTCCTAGCCACCGTGCTTTTACACCTGCATTGTTTGCTGTTTGGGGTTTTAGGCTGGGTTTCTGTACAGCACTTTGAGATATCAGCTGATGTACGAAGGGCTATATAAATAAATTTGATTTGATTTGATTTTGATTTGGCATCCATAAGTCTAAATATTCCTGTTACATTGCACAACCTTCAATGTTGTGTCATAATTACGTATAATTCTGGCAAATTAGGCAGTGAGCGCAAGAGACGTGACACTATTTCACCTGGTTAATATTTCCTGCTAACCTAGATTTCTTTTAGCAAAATATGCAGGTTTAAAAATATATACTTCTGTGTATTGATATTATGAAAGGCATTGACGTTTAATGTTAGGTACAGTCGTGCAACGATTGTGTTTTTTTCGCAAATGAGCTTTTGTTAAATCATCCCCCGTTTGGCGAAGTTGGTTGTCTTTGTTAGGAAGAAATAGTCTTCACAGAGTTCGCAAAGTGCCAGGTTAGCAGGCAATATTAACTAAATATGCAGGTTTAAAAATATATACTTGTGTACTGATTTTAAGAAAGGCATTGATGTTTATGGTTAGGTACACATTGGAGCAAGACAGTCCTTTTTCTAGAATATGCACTGCATCGATTATATGCAACGCAGGACATTAATATCATCAATGTGTAGTTAACTAGTGATTATTATTGATTGATTGTTTTTTATAAGATAAGTTTAATGCTAGCTAGCAACTTACCTTGGATTCTTACTGCATACTGCATTCGCGTAACAGGCAGTCTCCTCGTGGAGTGCAATGTAATCAGGTGGTTAGAGCGTTGGACTAATTAAAAAGGATAAATAAAGGTGTTAAAAAAATAAAGTTAAAAAATAAAAATAGGCCAAATCGGTGTCCAAAAATACCTGAAAAAAACCTGAGAATCGGCCCTAATTAAACCGGCCATTCCGATTAATCGGTCGACCTTTAATATTGAAGCAACATCAAGACATGTCAGGGCGTTAACTAGAGGTCGACCGATTGATCGGTATGGCCGATTACTTAGGGCCCATTTCGAGTTTTCATAACAATCAATTTTACACCTATTTTGCCGATTATTTTTAAATATTTTTTTACACCATTATTTAACAAGGCAAGTCAGCTAAGAACACATTCTTATTTTCAATGACGGCCTCGGAACGGTGGGATAACTGCCTCGTTCAGGGGCAGAACGACAGGTTTTTACTTTGTCAGCTTGGGGGATCCAATCTTGCAACCTTACAGTTAACTAGTCCAACGCAATAACGACCTCAAATCAAAATCTAATCTAATTTGATTTGTCACATACACATAGTTAGCAGATGTTAGTGCGAGTGTAGCGAAATGCTTGTGCTTCTAGTTCCGACAATGCAGTAATAACCAACAAGTAATCTAGCTAACAATTCCAAAACTACTACCTTATAGACACAAGTGTAAGGGGATAAAGAATTTGTACATAAAGATATATGAATGAGTGATGGTACAGAGCGGCATAGGCAAGATACAGTAGATGGTATTGAGTGCAGTATATACATATGAGATGAATATGTAAACAAAGTGGCATAGTTAAAGTGGCTAGTGATACATGTATTACATAAGGATGCAGTAGATGATATAGAGTACAGTATATACGTATACATATGAGATTAATAATGTAGGGTATGTAAACATTATATTAGGTAGCATTGTTTAAAGTGGCTAGTGATATATTTTACATCATTTCCCATCAATTCCCATTATTAAAGTGGCTGGAGTTGAGTCAGTGTGTTGGCAGCAGCCACTCAATGTTAGTGGTGGCTGTTTAACAGTCTGATGGCATGGGATAGAAGCTGTTTTTCAGTCTCTCGGTCCCAGCTTTGATGCACCTGTACTGACCTCGCCTTCTGGATGATAGAGGGGTGAACAGGCAGTGGCTCGGGTGGTTGCTGTCCTTGATGATCTTTATGGCCTTCCTGTGACATCGGGTGGTGTAGGTGTCCTGGAGGGCAGGTAGTTTGCCCCCGGTGATGCGTTGTGCATACCTCACTACCCTCTGGAGAGCCTTACGGTTGTGGGCGGAGCAGTTGCCGTACCAGGCGGTGATACAGCCCGACAGGATGCTCTCGATTGTGCATCTGTAGAAGTTTGTGAGTGCTTTTGGTGACAAGCCAAATTTCTTCAGCCTCCTGAGGTTGAAGAGGCGCTGCTGCGCCTTCTTCACGATGCTGTCTGTGTGGGTGGACCAATTCAGTTTGTCTGTGATGTGTACGCAGAGGAACTTAAAACTTACTACCCTCTCCACTACTGTTCCATCGATGTGGATAGGGGGGTGTTCCCTCTGCTGTTTCCTGAAGTGCACAATCATCTCCTTAGTTTTGTTGACGTTGAGTGTGAGGTTATTTTCCTGACACCACACACCGAGGGCCCTCACCTCCTCCCTGTAGGCCGTCTCGTCGTTGTTGGTAATCAAGCCTACCACTGTTGTGTCGTCTGCAAACTTGATCATTGAGTTGGACCTGCCTCTTGTTGCACTCCACAAGGAGACTGCCTGTTATGCAAATGCAGTAAACTAAGGTAAGTTGCTAGCTAGCATTAAACTTATCTTATAAAAAACAATCAATCAATCATAATCACTAGTTAACTACACATGGTTGATGATATTACTAGATATTATCTAGCGTGTCATGCGTTGTGTATAATCTGACTGAGCATACAAGCATCTAAGCATCTGACTGAGCGGTGGTAGGCAGAAGCAGGCGCATAAACACTCATTCAAACATCACTTTCGTGGGTTTTGCCAGCAGCTCTTCGTTGTGCGTCAAGCATTGCGCTGTTTATGACTTCAAGCATATCAACTCCGGAGATGGGGCTGGTGTAACCGAAGTGAAATGGTTGGCTAGTTTGCGCGCGCTAATAGCATTTCAAACGTCACTTGCTCGCTCTGAGCCTTGGAGTGGTTGTTTCCCTTGCTCTGCATGGGTAACGCTGCTTCGAGGGTGGCTGTTGTCGTTATGTTCCTGGTTCGAGCCCAATGAGGAGCGAGACGGAAGCTATACTGTTACACTGGCAATACTAAAGTGCCTGTAAGAACATCCAATAGTCAAAGGTTAATGAAATACAAATGGTATAGAGAAATAGTCCTATAATTCCTATAATAACTACAACCTAAAACTTCTTACCTGGGAATATTGAAGACTCATGTTAAAAGGAACCACCAGCTTTCATATGTTCTCATGTTCTGAGCAAGGAACTTAAACGTTAGCTTTCTTACATGGCAAATATTGCACTTTTACTTTCTCCAACACATTGTTTTTGCATTATTTATGTTCGTGGGTGAACAGGGAGTACAGGAACGCACCCTTGTGGGGCCCCAGTGTTGAGGTTCAGCGGGGTGGAGATGTTGTTACCTACCCTCACCACCTGGGGGTGGCCCGTCAGGAAGTCCAGTACCCAGTTGCACAGGGCGGGGTCGAGACCCAGGGTCTCGAGCTTGATGATGAGTTTGGAGGATACTATGGTGTTAAATGCTGAGCTATAGTCGATGAACAGCATTCTCACATAGGTATTCCTCTTGTCCAGATGGGTTAGGGCAGTGTGCAGTGTGGTTGAGATTGCATCGTCTGTGGACCTATTTGGGCGGTAAGCAAATTGGAGTGGGTCTAGGTTGTCAGTTAGGGTGGAGGTGATATGGTCCTTGACTAGTCTCTCAAAGCACTTCATGATGACGGAAGTGAGTGCTACGGGGCGGTAGTCGTTTAGCTCAGTTACCTTAGCTTTCTTGGGAACAGGAACAATGGTGGCCCTCTTGAAGCATGTGGGAACAGCAGACTGGGATAAGGATTGATAGAATATGCCCGTAAACACACCAGCCAGCTGGTCTGCGCATGCTCTGAGGGCGCGGCTGGGGATGCAGTCTGCGCCTGCAGCCTTGCGAGGGTTAACACGTTTAAATGTTTTACGTCGGCTGCAGTGAAGGGGAGGCCGCATGTTTTGGTTGCGGGCCGTGTCAGTTGCACTGTATTGTTCTCAAAAGCGGGCAAAAATTTATTTAGTCTGCCTGGGAGCAAGACATCCTGGTCCGTGACGGGGCTGGTTTTCTTTTTGTAATCCGTGATCGACTGTAGACCCTGCCACATACCTCGTGTCTGAGCCGTTGAATTGCGACTCTACTTTGTCTCTATACTGATGCTTAGCTTGTTTGATTGCCTTGCGGAGGGTATAGCTACACTGTTTGTATTCGGTCATGTTTCCGGTCACCTTGCCCTGTTTAAAAGCAGTGGTTTGCGCTTTCAGTTTCACGCGAATGCTGCCATCAATCCACGTTTTCTGGTTTGGGAATGTTTGGGAACGACATCTTCAATGCACGTTCTAATGAACTCGCTCACCGAATCAGCGTATTCTTCAATGTTGTTGTTGGACGCAGTGCGGAACATATCCCAGTCCACGTGATGGAAGCAGTCTTGGAGCATGGAATCAGATTGGTCGGACCAGCGTTGAACAGACCTGAGCGCGGGAGCTTCTTGTTTTAGCTTCTGTCTGTAGGCAGGGAGCAACAAAATGGAGTTGTGGTCAGCTTTTACGAAAGGAGGGCGGGGGAGGGCTTTATATGTGTCACGGAAGTTAGAATAGCAATGATCCAAGGTTTTACCAGCCCTGGTTGCGCAATCAATATGCTGATACAATTTAGGGAGTCTTGTTTTCAGATGAGCCTTGTTAAAATCCCCAGCTACAATGAATGCAGCCTCAGGATATGTGGTTTCCAGTTTGCAAAGAGTCAAATAAAGTTAGTTCAGAGCCATCGATATGTCTGCTTGGTGGGGAATATATACGGCTGTGATTATAATCGAAGAGAATTCCCTTGGTAGATAATGCGGTCGACATTTGATTGTGAGGAATTCTAAATCAGGTGAACAGAAGGACTTGAGTTCCTATATGTTGTTGTGACCACACCACGTCTCCTTAACCATAAGGCATGCGCCCCCGTCCCTCTTCTTTCCAGAAAGATGTTTGTTTCTGTCGGCGCGATGCATGAAGAAACCAGCTGGCTGCACCGATTCCGTTAGAGTCTCTCGAGTGAGCCATGTTTCCGTAAAGCAAAGAACGTTAGTCTCTGATGTCCCTCTGGAATGCTACCCTTGCTTGGATTTCATCAACCTTGTTGTCAAGAGACTGGATATTGGCGAGAAGTATGCGATGTGACCGTCTCTGGAGCCTGACCAGAAGACCGCTTCGTTTCCCTCTTTTACGACATCTTTGTTTTGGGTCGCAGGCTGGGATCCATTCCGTTGTTCTGGGTGAAAGGCGGAACACAGGATCCGCTTTGGGAAAGTCATATTCCTGGTCGTACTGATGGTGAATTGACTTTTCTCATATATTCAGTAGTTCTTCCTGACTGTATGTAATGAAACTTAAGATTACCTGGAGTACCAATGTAAGAAATAGCACGTAAAAAAAACTGCAGTTTCCTAGGAACGCGAAGCAAGGCGGCCATCTCTGTCGGCGCCGGAAGTAGAACCCAGTCATCAGAGGATTTGCAATAATCTGTATTATTTTCCAGTGGAGGAGTGCAAAGGGTATGAATGTGGGGGGTGTTCATAGACAAAACAAAGGCCTTAAAAATGTCCACAATCTTCTCGGCCACATGTCATTAGTACACACCACCTCAATACAGCTCAACTAACAATACACAACTTGCAAGCAACCTCCCTTTTAATTAAAATGTCAACCCAAATACTTCTGGCAGGGCAATAATAGTCCAGCACTAATGAACGTCAACAGGAAGTGCATTTGAAAAATAGAAAGTCTGCTGGAGTGTAAAGCACTGGAACGATAGAGGGAAGCAAAAGAGAGAGAGAGATCTTAGCTGTGGTCTTCGGACTTGCAGTTGTCCTGTCTGACCGCCCGATGGTTTGTATGTCAAAGCTTCGAAACAATGTTGCTACTAATCCATTGATCCACAACCGGTGCGGTCCCAAACCATGACAACCACGACCTAGAGCGGTCACACCGATGAGTGAGTTAAATACTTTATTAACTATTGTGAAAATAAACAAAACGTATGCAGCATAGCATACACAATTAAACTGTCGCACCAACCCAGAGCTCCTCCCATGAAAAAGCTGTCTTTATTTCCTCCTTCCTTACTGCTGATGCGCTCTTAAAGTGGCAACGCACAGTGAACGCTCCATGCAGGATTTCGCCACAGTATTGCCTCGGAGGACAGTGTCTTCCAGAAAAGTATCATATGACTGAAATGCATTTTTTGACAAAAATGGTCAATAATCAGGATAAAACGCTCTTCAAAGTGCTCCTCGCACACAGCGCAACCCCCTTTCTTCAGGTCCTCAAAGAACTTCTGCAGACTAATGTTTCTCAGACTGCAGACACCTCTTCAATCAAAACTGATACTCCTCTGAGACACCAGCTTAACCATTGCCTGATTAGCAAAAGTCCCAATAACGGAGAACATATTATAGAATAAAAAGACCCACACTTTATCCTGCCCTATGAAACATTACAACAAAGACCCAAACTTTATCCTATGAATGATTCAGTTGCTGCCCTCTTAAACCTTATAGATGTGTTAAAGCTCTGCTCGAATGTTACACATGAAGCTCTACACTCAAATGAAATGTATTTTTCACCATTATCCTATTGAGGGGTGCATGCACAATGTGATCAAATGCTCTACTATCATGGTTCTGATAGGTTCTATATTTTTCACCATTTTAACAGGCATTTAATAAACGTACAACCTTTAGAGTTGTGTCCATTTCCTGAAGATGCATATCATTATAGTAGACTATATTTTGTGGTATTCTTACTTAATCTGATCATAGGGCAACAGAACATAAGTAGTTGCCTGTCATGTATTGTCATATATTGTCATGTCTTGTCCCTGTGCTTTCTCTTCTATTCGTTTCCCCCTGCTGGTCTTATTAGGTTTCTTTCCCTCTCTCTATCCCTCTCTCTCTCTATCGTTCCGTTCCTGCTCCCAGCTGTTCCTCATTCTCCTAACGACCTCGTTTACTCTTTCACACCTGTCCCCTATTTTGCCCTCTGATTAAGTCTCTATTTCTCTCTCTGTTTCTGCTTCTGTCCTTGTCGGATCCTTGTTTGCTGTGCTGTGTTCTTGTTCCGTCCTGTCGTGTTTTGCCTTCATCAGATGCTGCGTGTGAGCAGGTGTCTCTGTCAGCTACGGCCTGCGCCTACCCGAAGGGACCTGCAGTCTGTGGCCGCTTATCCTGTTATTCCCCTCTACAAACTAGAGGATTTCTGTTATCCCCGTTTGGACATTTCCTGTTAAGGATTCAGGATTTGTTATTTTCTGTTTGGACTTGAATAAACTCAGTTTCTGTTAAGTCGCTTTTGGGTCCTCACTCACCTGCATAACAGTTGCCTATAATATGTTTTACAGACATCTACAATACTTTAAGAGGTACTTAATGGTGTTCCACAACTCAATAAAATACTTTGGAAAGACCCAGTGTCACAAATGGCTTCTATTGATTGTGCAGCATACCCTGGGATGGCCCTGGATGTAATATGGCTGGGCACATTAGTTTACCAATGTTAGCTAGCCATGCTGCCTCATGCTAGTTGTGTTAAACCCAGCGATAGATTTGTTTCATTACTGGTAGCTAGCATGTTTTATCTATCAGTGAACATTGCTTTGGTGATTGATTCAATGGATAGTCATGGATACAGCACTCTACTGATTATACAACCAAAGACGTGTGCCTCAACATGCAATAATTACTCCAAATGCACCTTTATTATTTATTACATACCTTTCAACGTCTGTTGGAAACTGGAAAAGGGATTTTCCTCCCTTCCATTTACAGTAAACAAGGTATTTATTGATGACATGTTTCTTATCGGGGAAAAAAGTTGATTCACAGAAGAGGTACTAGTAGTGGGAAAACATGCAAAGAAATCAAATTCTCGATTTTTAAGTCCAGTACGTTGGGGTGAATTAGCTAACCAGCTACCGCCAAGAAGAGGATGGAGACCATTTGTGCCTTACTGAATATGCATTATGTTCATTAGGAAAACACCCACTATCTAGTGCACTCATCCTACACAAAGTAATCTCTATAAACAATTAGGTAAGTCAAGTCTACTGAACTTTGTGCACTATGTTATAGATTCTAGTTTTGGAAATCAAATGTTTGAGAAAATTAGCCAAATGTCAGCCAAAATCCATCTAGCTCAATCTTCTCCCACGGCCGGCAAACGGGCTTCCTATCACTGTCATATTTGGTAGTGAGAGGAAACGCAAACCGGATGTCTCACATTTATACATATCCCTCTCATCTATCTTTGGCTGTGCCACTTGGGAGATGCTAACCGTACTATTTGTGACGTGAATTTAATATATCCTTATGGATCATAGTGTGAATATAGTTAGTATACCAAACGTTTCCGGATGCGGTACTAAATTCGCCAAAACATGAGCTATACACGCAGAGGACACTATTTTCGTACTTTAGGGCCCATAATGCAATTCTTCAGGAAATTGCCGTGGCTTCACCGCAGTCGAAGTACAACGAGAGCGGATACAAATTCATTGCTTTAACCAATTATGACAAATGTTAAGAAAATGTTGAGCAATGTAATAAAGTAATTATAAAGTAATTACTTTTCAAATAAGTTACCTTACACGTTATATTGGTTTACAATGTCAGCTACGCTGTCCTTACGAACCACATAGCGTATCAGTACAGCAGCATTAGGTACCGGTATGTTGTTAGCTAGCACCTAACGTTAGTTAATATAACTATAGGCTAACTAACTACCCAACGTTTATTTACTTGATTATTCCCGTCACTCTTAGATTCGCTGAATGGTATAGTCGTTGGGCGTTCCCAATGGACATTGCGGGGCTTTCGTAAGTTCGCTCTGGCTATCTACTCCGATTTCAGAACACTCGTCTGAGTGTACCAGAGCGCAGAATAATGAATTTACGAGCTCTCAACACCTGTTGAATATGGCTGGTGTCGGTAAACGTCGGCAAAAATAGCTCAATTAAATTGCTGCCAGCAGCACAGTTAATCACCTACGCTCTGGATAACAAACTGCCGAACCAGCTCTGATAGGACGGCTAAAGTAGTAGCTAGCTAACGTTAGCGTTGGTGCTTGACTCCCGTTGTAACTTGGTCAGGACGCTCAAATCAACCCTACTACTCCGCCCGAACGTAGTGTGCGCTCCGAACGTGAAACGCTCTGCATTTACATACCAACAATGCTCTGAATTTACGAGCGCACTCTTGCAGTACAGATTGAATTTAACACACCCGAAGTCGTAAAATATATCTAGTAAATGTGTTATGCTAACAAGAGGTTGCATAGCAACTGCATCAACTTCCGGTAGACAGTCTAACCGCTTGTACGCTCAAATGAATTTGAAAACTGAAAGCATGCTATTCGTTTACAGTATAACGTTACTAAAATGAATAGTATGTTGTATATACTCGTTAAATATGTAGTATACAGTATTGTAATGAAACAGCAGGGAGCAGATCTCGACCCCAAGGTCTGGCGCGCTATCGACTGTGCTGCAAAAGCATGCTCGTGCGGCAGAGTCGATTTCCTCGCTTAGAAACCCAGGGTCATTACAGTATGTTTGTCTGGGTAATCGAACAGTTTAGGACTCCCATTTACAACCGGAAATGACTTTTCGTAGGTTTGGAGAGCATGTGTCACCCTAAGTGGTGTGTTTTTAGGGAATTGTTGATGAATAACTACCAGAGAGGGAGACCAAATCAAGAAGCTGGACAGAGTGGAATCAAGTATAGCAAAAAGGCAGTTTATTTAGTCAAAAGATATCTTGTCCTACAGTTTTAGCGTGCACGGACCTAATCATATGGGGCGGCAGGGTAGCCTAGTGGTTAGAGCGTTGGACTAGTAACCGAAAGGTTGCAAGTTTGAATCCCCAAGCTGACAAGGTACAAATCTGTCGTTCTGCCCCTGAACTGGCAGTTAACCCATTGTTCCTAGGCCGTCATTGAAAATAAGAATTTGTTCTTAACCTTCTTGCCTAGTAAAATAAAGGTAAAAATATGGCTCGGAAGGAGTCAGCTGAAAAGGGTCCCTAAACAGAGTGTGTAGCGGATTTTGTATATAGAATGACGTAGGTTGATTCTTGTAGTTCTGTCTTCTGACTGGTTGGTGAAGGTTGGGGGCGGGTCCTGACCGAGCCTGTGCAGGAGCCTCATTGGTGCCCCGTGAAGTCGTCCGATCCTGGCTCCTGCCCAGTTGAAGAGGGGGTGGAGTGTGTGTGTGTGCTTATGCAAGAAGGTGTTTGTGTGTCAGGGAATCGTGAGATAAGGGGAACTGAGAGGGGCAGTTTATGGCTGGGTGTGTTGTGCAAGCTTTAATCCTATGGTCAAAAACAGGCTCTTAAAGCAGCCTATATGTGCTTGATATATGAGCTATGTGTATGAATATATGTATATATGACAGAATCTCTTGTTCTAAACGTAGCCATGTCCAAATACATTTCAGTTATATCTTCAGACAGCTATGAACAGAGCATACGCCGCTAGCAAGGTAGACAGCTTTTAAACGTTTGCAAGTTAGCTAGCTACCTTTCTCTGGATTTCCCACACGTTGATGAAGTTTTTCCCGAGTTGGGCTCCGAGGATGTACTCTCCATTCAAAACTGTGAGGGACCTCGAAGAAGTATTACCACCTCGATAGGCCAAGAGATTTGTACCAGAATGGAGTTCAAGAATGGCACAGTTCCATAGCTGTCCAGCCGAATCGGCACATAAAACTATTTCCATAGGCGCTGACATCTTGGAAGAGAGCGCGTGTTGTTTTCACTGGTTGGATTGAAAGTGAAGATTATGTACTGCGCATGCGTTCATTATGTACTAAAGCGAAGCTATATAAGCCTTAGGTATCATCAGGTATCACCAGTTTACGTGATGAAGCCAAGTGGCTATAAATAAGTAGGCTGAGGGTTGCCCCTTTGGCTAATCATTAGCTAGATCATAAACTCAAGTCTAAATATTGCTAGTTAGCAACATATTGATGACTTGAATGTCCCCTGAAAAAACATTGCACTGGCACTTAGGCAACCAAGGACCATGTACTGTGAATATAATGTAGGACTACCTTTGTTACATTTAGCCCCAGTCTTACCTATGCATCCAACGCCTTTAGAAAGCCCTAACACGCATTAACCATTCCGCTGCTAAAAACTGATTCTAAAATTGTGCATTTGACAAATTTGTTGGATTTAAGTGTAGACTGGTACTAGAAAGCTCCAGGATCCTCCTCTTTTAACAGTGGCCATCAAAACTGCTCTCAAAGGTGTTTTCCTGCAACTGCATTAAGAACGTTGTACAATGACTGGGCATATATATTTCTCTCCATGTGAGGTACTGTTGGAGGAAATTATAGTTGAAATGATTAATAATGTATACATTTCAATTAGAACCATTTCTTCTAATTCTATTATGTATGGGCTCTTGGTTAAGCTGTTACTGAAAATGTAAGCAAAACGAATTAATTGTCTGTACCTCTCGGGCGGTTTAAGGGAGAGAGAGCACGTATCTTTTCTGACAGATAAGAATGGTCCTTGACGTACCATTTGTGGAAGAGAAGATATCTTTTAGACAGATTGGAATGTCTGGTTTATGAGGGGAGTAGAAAAATCTCCAGACCTAAAAACCCTGGGCTATTGTGAGAATCGGAGAGAGTGTGGGAAACTGATGATGTCATTTTCAGTTTATAACCTGTGGAAATATGTGTATGTGGTTAGTACTCTCTTGAAATAAACGCTGTTACCTTTGGCTTTTAAGACTGGTCTCAATCTACTTCATGCATAATTAATGAACTTACAACTCATTAATGAATTAGAATGAGTGAGAATCTGGTTTTGGCTACAAAACATACAGGAATTTAGAAATTCCACTATCAGGTACTTGCAATTTCAATGCGACTCGACAGGAGTATTATTTTCTTGCATATATGCGACAGGCTGAACAATTACTTACGTCAACTATGTGGTTGTCTGATTTTGTTGTCGCTTACTCATGTTGTTGGCTGTGGAAAATTAAATGTGGACAACTATTAGATCATTCAAATAACCAAAAGGTACAGAGTCTCAGCTCCGCCTGGTGCCAGTTCTCGACCCCGGAGGGACCCGGTCCAATTCAACTCACGGGCCTAGCTCAACAGTATGTAAGCAATGTGTGAGTTAGCTATTCTCTGCTTCAGATGACAAGGGTTGGGATGGACAACTGGTGGCCCGCAATGTGGCCCCCCTTTACTCAGTACTTTGTAGGAGAAACTTTAGCAGTGATTACAGCCTCAAGTGTTGGCGCCCCCGGCCCCCCGGGTTGTGCCGTGGCGGAGATCATTGTGGGCTATACTCGGCCTTGTCTCGAGATGGTAAGTTGGTTGTTGAAGATATCCCTCGAGTGGTGTGGTGGCTGTGCTTTGGCATAGTGGGTGGGGTTATATCCTTCCTGTTTGGCCCTGTCCGGGGGTGTCCTCAGATGGGGCCACAGTGTCTCCTGACCCCTCCTGTCTCATTCTTCTGTATTTATGCTGCAGTAGTTTATGTGTCGGGGGGCTAGGGTCAATGTGTTATATCTGGAGTACTTCTCCTGTCCTATTCGGTGTCCTGTGTGAATTTAAGTGTGCTCTCTAATTCTCTCTCTCTCTCTTTCTTTCTCTCTCTCTCGGACCATGCTTCAGGACTACCTGACATGATGACTCCTGGCTGTCCCCAGTCCACCTGGCCGTGCTGCTGCTCCAGTTTCAACTGTTCTGCCTTATTATTATTGGACCATGCTGGTCATTTATGAACATTTGAACATCTTGGCCATGTTCTGTTATACTCTCCACCCGGCACAGCCAGAAGAGGACTGGCCACCCCACATAGCCTGGTTCCTCTCTAGGTTTCTTCCTAGGTTTTGGCCTTTCTAGAGAGTTTTTCCTAGCCACCGTGCTTCTACACCTGCATTGCTTGCTGTTTGGGGTTTTAGGCTGGGTTTCTGTACAGCACTTTGAGATATCAGTTGATGTACGAAGAGCTATATAAATACATTTGATTTGAAGTGTTCTTGGGTATGATGCTACAAGCTTGGCACACCTGTATTTGGGCAGTTTCTCCCATTCTTCTCTGCAGATCCTTTCATGCTCTGTCAGGTTGGATGGGGAGCATCGCTGCACAGCTATTTTCAGATCTCTCCAGAGATGTTTGATCAGGTTCAAGTCCGGGCTCTGGCTAGGCCACTCAAGGACATTCAGAGACTTGTCCCGAAGCCACTCCTGCGTTGACTTGGCTGTGTGCTTAGGGTCGCTGTCCTGTTGGAAGTTGACCCTTTGCCGCCAGTCTGAGGTCCTGAGTGCTCTGGGGCAGGTTTTCATCAGGAATCTCTGTTCAGCTTTTCCTTGATCCTGACTAGTGTCCCCGTCCCTGCTGCTGAAAAACATCCTCACAGCATGTTGCTGCCACCACCATGCTTCACGTAGGAATGGTGCCAGGTTTCCTCCAGACGTTACACTTGAGCATTCAGGCAAAATAGTTCAGTCTTGGTTTCATCAGAACAGAGAATCCTGTTTCTCATGGTCTGAGACTCCTTTCGGTGCCTTTTGGCAAACTCCAAGTGGGCTGTCATGTGCCTTTTACTGAGTAGTGGCTTCTGTCTGGCCACTGTACCATAAATGCCTGATTGGTGGAGTGCAGCAGATATGGTTGTCTTTCTACAGAAGGTTCTCCCATCTACACAGAGGATCTCTGGAGCTCTGTCAGAGTGACCACCGGGTTCTTGGTCACCTCCCTGACCAAGCCCTTCTCCCCTGATTGCTTAGTTTGGCCGGGCGGCCAGCTCTTGGAAGAGTCTTGGTGGTTCCAAACTTCTTCCAATTTAGGAATGATGGAGACCACTGTGTTATTGGGGACCTTCAATGCTGAATACATGTTTTGCAACCCTTCCCCAGATCTGTGCCTCGACACAATCCTGTCTCGGAGCTCTACGGACAATTCCTTCAACCTCATGGCTTGGTTCTTGCTCTGACGTGCTGTCAACTGTGTGACCTTATATAGACAGGTGTATGCCTTTCCAAATTATGTCCAATCAATTGAATTTACCACAGGTGTTAGGGAAACACCTGGTTAACAGGCCACAATAGGTCTGCAGGTCAAATTATGCTGGCTTGCAAAGTGATGCGTAATTCCTATTGGAATCCAGACAGCGTTAGGATATCCAACAAGTGGAATTGTTAAAATCACCTGCATTCATAACTGCCAGGGTACGGTAGTTTGAATACTGAGACTACCTCAGTCATCTAAGCAGGAACAACTATCTCCGTAACGAGTCCAATAAATCAAATTACTATCTAATTGGATTAGTTTAGAAAAGTGTATGTTATTTATCTTCCTGTAGCAGAAAAGTAATCAACCAATCAATGTACATGGAAAAACACATATTACAGTAAAACAAACAGTTATGAAAATTTCCTTGCAATAGAGCATGCTGGGAAATATTATTATAAGGTTCTACAGTATGTAAAACCCTTCTTGCCTTCCAAAGAATCTTTCTTGCCTTCCAAAGAATCATCAAAGAGCCATTTCTTCCAAAAACGGTTCTTAGGATGTTAAAAGGTCTAGGTAGAACCCTTTGCCTTACAAAATAACAATCTTCCAAAAACGGTTCTGTTAAAGGGTCTAGGTAGAACCATTTTGGAACCCTTTTTTTCCTAAGAGTGTTGTTGTCTAAATTGTGCTATAGAGTTTACAGGTTGCGGTTTCTCATTGCGATTGGTTATTCCCATAATTTGCAACAATGCTAATGAGCGTCATCACTATCTTTTCTGCGGTACCTCAAACTGTTGTGATTACCAGTTGAGATAAGCCTTTATGAAAACCTACTCTGAACTGGGAGTTTTTTTCTCTTAAAACATGTTTCTGAGATGATTTGTGGATATGTGCCCAGGGCCTTCCGCTATTTTCCTTGCTCGTTTCTTGCTCTTCAGGGGCCAATGGTAACTTTTTGGATGTCCTGGGGTATCCTAACACCGGAGTGCTGCTGGTCTCTCCTGAGGGGAACAAATCCCTTACCAAGCGCTGTGAACGCTGGTATTTCAATTTTCTCATTGGTTCTCACCCATGATCACCTGCGAGAGGGTGAAAGATACTATTGTTGTTATCGGGAGATTTAATACGGACATTCTATGCAAACACACATGATCATGTTATAGATAACGACCAGTGGAGGCTGCTGAGGGGAGAACAGCTCATAATAATGTCTGGAACGGCGCAAATGGAACGGCATCAAACCATGTGTTTGATACCATTCTGCTCCAGCCATTACCACAAACCCATCCTTCCCAATTAAGGTTGCACCAACCTCCTGTGCAACGATCACAGTTTCAAACAAGGCAACATTGTAGTAAACATGTGTCATCTCATTTGAACATGTGGGCTTACTGTCTGTGTTAGCATCTGTACTCTTATATCATCCCATGATGTCCAAGCGATCTGCCCTTTACACTAGACTATCAATCATGCCAAAGAACTAGGCTGCGTCATTTCATTTTAACTTGTTGAACTTTTTTCTATTGCAAAATCAAGAGCTCTGCCTTTGCACCAGTATTACAAGTATGGCAGTAAGTTGACTAACATACTGAGTTTGCAATTGTGGATTCCATTCAACTGTACAACCCTTTGTCCCACAAGTGCTCAAATAACTCAGGATCTACTTCTGGGAAGTCACTCTATAATCTGAAATGGTATCTGAAAATAATGTAAACGGCAGTACGTGAGCCAGGTTTACAATGACAACAACTGTATCTCAACAGGACAAATTTAAGTTGAACAGAATGTTGACTAGAGAAAAGCCAACACCCAATCATCCCTGCTGCAGATGGCTTGTGGGTGATATGGGAGGTGAAGTTGGTCAGAAAGTATCAAAGTGTCAAACTGCACATCTGAAAAGGAAATGAACCTCATTGTACACAAACAGAGCTACTAAAAACACCTCTACTCTTGTGACATGAGATAGCGCACAGTTAGGAGGAAGAATTGACTGGCATTAGTTAATAAAGATGTGTTGACAGAAGTGTGTGCCTGCGGGACTTACTCAGATGTATTCTTGGATCAGTGTTTGTTTCCTTCTACACCGAACACTCTGCAAAACAAAATACACAGCCCAGCTAGCACACACCGTTCTGAGAATCATATGTTTCTTAGTGCTTGATGAGAGTGTGGTTGTCCTATGGTTATTTTGCATACAACCTTCCCACAACATTCTGAGAATCATATCTTCAGCTGTAAACTATGAGAATGTGAATGACCATCAGCTACGTGAATATTGACCAACAGTCTATGTTAATATAGTGTCTTCCAGCCGATATAAGTTTCTTATGTGGGAATTTCAGTACTTCAGCATAACGTTTCTTACCGCTTTCCTCATGGTTCTATTTAAAGTAATGTTGTCAAATTGTTTCAGAAAACATTAAGAATCAACGTTCATCTGTGGGAATTTCAGTACTTCATTATGACATTTTCTGCAGGTTTCCTCATGGTTCTATTTAAAGTAATGTTGTCAGAACATTAAGAACACTTTCTATAAAAACAACATGTAAACATGAATAATAATCAAGATTGTTATTTAAAAACATGTACACAGGGTCGGCTCCAGGCATAAGCGATATAAGCTGTTGCTTAGGGTCCTAGGCCACTATGGTGCCCGACCCAAAAAACAAAAGAAAAGTACATTTTTTTATTTTTAGGAACTCAGTTGAGGTCTCAACTTACTGTTAGAATAGTAGAATACACAAGGTGCAAGTTATAAATTTGGTTGTGCATCAGTAATTTTTCTCTTGTTATGTCAGTGACTGACAGTCAGCTAACAATTTTTTAATTGATAAATTAATCTAGCCAGCTATCATTACCGAATATCGACCCGGCACTCAGGGCACATGCCCAGGGCCCCTGACCTGCAGGGTGCCCCTGTTGATTTTGTTAGCCATTCTCACTCAGCTGTCATTAACATGGCATAATGGTGGTTTCATGTGCTTGTACATTCAGTTCAGTGTCAACAAAACTCTCTCTATCCTCTATCTTGTAAAGAGTGTACAGATGTGTTGGCTGCGCCCACTAATTGGCCACACGTGATCTTAATGTGTGTTTGATTCCTTTGAAATGGGGTCTGTTTGAATAGATTAAAATGAATCGCTATGTATGAGTAAAACAAAACATGGCATGCTAGTTGAATCGGTGTTAAATGGCTAGCTAGTTAGTGGTGCACACATGTAGCGTTTCAATTGGTGATGTCACTTGCTCTTAGACCTTGAAGTAGTTGTATCACTTGCTCTTAGACCTTGAAGTAGTTGTATCCCTTGCTCTAAAGCTTGAAGTAGTTGTATCCCTTGCTCTAAAGCTTAAAGTAGTTGTATCCCTTGCTCTAAAGCTTGAAGTCGTTGTATCCCTTGCTCTAAAGCTTGAAGTCGTTGTATCCCTTGCTCTAAAGCTTGAAGTCGTTGTATCCCTTGCTCTAAAGCTTGAAGTCGTTGTATCCCTTGCTCTAAAGCTTGAAGTAGTTGTATCCCTTGCTCTAAAGCTTGAAGTAGTTGTATCCCTTGCTCTAAAGCTTGAAGTAGTTGTATCCCTTGCTCTAAAGCTTGAAGTAGTTGTATCCCTTGCTCTAAAGCTTGAAGTCGTTGTATCCCTTGCTCTAAAGCTTGAAGTCGTTGTATCCCTTGCTCTAAAGCTTGAAGTAGTTGTATCCCTTGCTCTAAAGCTTGATGTAGTTGTATCCCTTGCTCTAAAGCTTGAAGTAGTTGTATCCCTTGCTCTAAAGCTTGAAGTCGTTGTATCCCTTGCTCTAAAGCTTGAAGTCGTTGTATCCCTTGCTCTAAAGCTTGAAGTCGTTGTATCCCTTGCTCTAAAGCTTGAAGTCGTTGTATCCCTTGCTCTAAAGCTTGAAGTAGTTGTATCCCTTGCTCTAAAGCTTGAAGTAGTTGTATCCCTTGCTCTAAAGCTTGAAGTAGTTGTATCCCTTGCTCTAAAGCTTGAAGTAGTTGTATCCCTTGCTCTAAAGCTTGAAGTAGATGTATCCCTTGCTCTAAAGCTTGAAGTCGTTGTATCCCTTGCTCTAAAGCTTGAAGTAGTTGTATCCCTTGCTCTAAAGCTTGAAGTCGTTGTATCCCTTGCTCTAAAGCTTGAAGTCGTTGTATCCCTTGCTCTAAAGCTTGAAGTCGTTGTATCCCTTGCTCTAAAGCTTGAAGTAGTTGTATCCCTTGCTCTAAAGCTTGAAGTAGTTGTATCCCTTGCTCTAAAGCTTGAAGTAGTTGTATCCCTTGCTCTAAAGCTTGAAGTAGTTGTATCCCTTGCTCTAAAGCTTGAAGTAGTTGTATCCCTTGCTCTAAAGCTTGAAGTAGTTATATCCCTTGCTCTAAAGCTTGAAGTAGTTGTATCCCTTGCTCTAAAGCTTGAAGTAGTTGTATCCCTTGCTCTAAAGCTTGAAGTCGTTGTATCCCTTGCTCTAAAGCTTGAAGTCGTTGTATCCCTTGCTCTAAAGCTTGAAGTCGTTGTATCCCTTGCTCTAAAGCTTGAAGTAGTTGTATCCCTTGCTCTAAAGCTTGAAGTAGTTGTATCCCTTGCTCTAAAGCTTGAAGTAGTTGTATCCCTTGCTCTAAAGCTTGAAGTAGTTGTATCCCTTGCTCTAAAGCTTGAAGTAGATGTATCCCTTGCTCTAAAGCTTGAAGTAGTTGTATCCCTTGCTCTAAAGCTTGAAGTAGTTGTATCCCTTGCTCTAAAGCTTGAAGTCGTTGTATCCCTTGCTCTAAAGCTTGAACTAGTTGTATCCCTTGCTCTAAAGCTTGAAATAGTTGTATCCCTTGCTCTAAAGCTTGAACTAGTTGTATCCCTTGTGTAACGGCTAGCTTAGTTAGCGGTGCATGCTAAATAGCGTTTCAATCGCTTACGTCACTTGCTCTGAGACCTTGAAGTAGTAGTTCCCCTTGCTCTGCAAGGGCCGCGGCTTTTGTGGAGCGATGGGTAACGATGCTTCGAGGGTGACTGTTGTTGATGTGTGCAGAAGGTCCCTGGTTCGCGCCCGGCGAGGGGACGGTTTAAAATTATACTTTTACATTGATGCTGTTGACCCGGATTACTGGTTGCTGCGGAAAAAGGAGGAAGGTCAAAAGGGGGGTGAGTGTAACGGATGTGAAACGGCTAGCTTAGTTAGCGGTGCGCGCTAAATAGCGTTTCAATCGGTTACGTCAATTGCTCTGAGACCGTGAAGTAGTAGTTCCCCTTGCTCTGCAAGGGCCGCATATTTTGTGGAGTGATGGGTAACGATGCTTCGAGGGTGACTGTTGTTGATATGTGCAGAAGGTCCCTGGTTCGCGCCCGGGTATGGGCGAGGGGACGGACGTAAAATTATACTGTTACACTTGCTCTGCAAAGGGCCACAGCTTTTGTTGTGCGATAGGTAGCGATGCTTCGTGGGTGACTGTTATTGATGTATTTAGAGCAGGGATGGGCAACTCCAGTCCTCAGGGGCCTGATTGGTGTTACACTTTTGCCCTAGCCCCAGGTAATACACCTGACTCCAATAATCAACTAATCATGATCTTCATTTTAGAACACAATTAGTTTAATCCCCTTGTGCTTGCTGTGGATGGGTGAAAAAGTGTGACACCAGTCCGGCCCCTGAGGACTGGAGTTGCCCACCCCTGGTTTAGAGGGTCCCTGGTTCAAGCCCACGTTGAAGAAGGCCGGAAGCAAGATACACTGGCTCCATCTTGGTGGTACTTTGGACTAATTACATGGCAAGAGAACAGAAGATCATAGTTTCAAATCTCACTGATGCCGTTTGACAATAAAACATTTGAAATGTTTGCATGATTAATGCCTAAGCCAGTATTTCCTTGAGTACCCCAACACTAAACATTTTTGTTGTAGCTTTTGGACAAGCACACCTGATTTAACTTGTCAACTAATTATCAAGCCATCAATGAGTTGAATCAGGTGAGATTGTCAGGGGCAACAACAAAAATGTGCACTGTTGTGGGTACATGAGTTGGGAAATTCCGGCTTAAGCAAATTAATTGTGTTTTCTGTGCTTTGAGTTCAAATGAGTTAAGACAAAATGTTATTAAAAGTCTAATTGAAACATGTTCGCAGAACGGTATTTAATTACCTTAAAATAACCTATAATTTCCATTCTCAGAATGTTAATAAAACCTCCCAGGAACACCTTCAGGGAACCATACATAGTAAAACATTCTCAGAACCCCCCTGCAACCTAAAAGTGTAAGTTCCCAGAACAGGCAACATTTTCACTTCAGTTCTCAGAACGTTAAACCAATGGGAAACCAAAAACATATGTTCCCACAACTTCCAAGGAACCAAATGTGCTAGCTGGGAGTCCTCCACCAATGGCTACTGATGAATGTATCCCAGTCAGAGCAAGAAAAGAGTACTGAGTTTGGCAATAACAAGAGGGCCTGCCTGTGATATTCTCCCAACATTTCCACTTCCATATCCTTCCTCCTTTGGAATTGCTAGTGTTGAGCAAATAGTCGATTTTGAGGTCAGTCCGGTTTCAGTTCAATTATAAAACAATTCTCACGATTTTCCGTTTTAATTCTTTTTTAAACATTAAATGCATTATGTGGGTTGAATGCTGTAACACAGAATAAAACAATGAATAAAAGTCCCATGATGGTAGTGACTGCCCATGACTCCTTAATCACTAATTAACCATCAGTTTATTCACATTACTTTAATAAAATATTTCAGTTGTTGTGTCAGTTACATTTGGTTTATTTGATGATTTTATTATTTTACTCCAAGTTATCATCTTATTTCTATAGAGCTGCTGCCTATGCTGTCTGACAAAATCACAATTTTAGTAGTTCTTCAAAGTATACAAGGTATACTTTTACTCGGATGGGGCCACAGTGTCTCCTGACCCCTCCTGTCTCAGCCTCCAGTATTTATGCTGCAGTAGTTTATGTGTCGGGGGGCTAGGGTCAGTTTGTTTATCTGGAGTACTTCTCCTGTCCTATTCGGTGTCCTGTGTGAATCTAAGTGTGCGTTCTCTAATTCTCTCCTTCTCTCTTTCTTTCTCTCTCTCGGAGGACCTGAGCCCTAGGACCATGTCCCAGGACTACCTGACATGAGGACTCCTTGCTGTCCCCAGTCCACCTGGCCATGCTCCTGCTCCAGTTTCAACTGTTCTGCCTTACTATTATTCAACCATGCTGGTCATTTATGAACATTTGAACATCTTGGCCACGTTCTGTTATAATCTCCACCCGGCACAGCCAGAAGAGGACTGGCCACCCCACATATGCTCTCTCTAATTCTCTCTTTCTTTCTCTCTCTCGGAGGACCTGAGCCCTAGGACCGTGCCCCAGGACTACCTGACATGATGGCTCCTTGCTGTCCCCAGTCCACCTGACTGTGCTGCTGCTCCAGTTTCAACTGTTCTGCCTTATTATTATTTGACCATGCTGGTCATTTATGAACATTTGAACATCTTGGTCATGTTCTGTTATAATCTCTACCCGGCACAGCCAGAAGAGGACTGGCCACCCCACATAGCCCGGTTCCTCTCTAGGTTTCTTCCTAGGTTTTGGCCTTTCTAGGGAGTTTTTCCTAGCCACCGTGCTTTTACACCTGCATTGTTTGCTGTTTGGGGTTTTAGGCTGGGTTTCTGTACAGCACTTTGAGATATCAGCTGATGTACGAAGGGCTATATAAATCAATTTGATTTGATTTGCTGAGTACCAATACCTTGCAAAGCAACTGCTCTCTATGTATCCCCTCTTGATCACAGCATTCGTCGGTCTCTTATGTAGCAGGCATAAAAGGAACACAGACTGGATAAGTAGCCGCATAATGGATTATGGTTATTGTAGTTCATTATCAAAAAATGTTTTGCTCTAAACTATGTAGAACAGTGGCCTGTTAGAAACTACAACTCCCTACTACATTGCACAGTTTGGTTATGATCTAATTTATCTCTCAAGAAACTGCAGCTCAATGTGGCATTGTGTTCACAGAAAAAAACTGAACAAAATAGAATTCAAATAATTGAACTGATGTTGGTCAATTCAACAAAAAATAACCAACGTTTTGGTTAATCGCTTAGCACTAGGAATTGCACACCTGTCTCAAAACCTTGCACAATTGAAACAAGGTGAAGTATGTGAAAAGGATAGAAATTACTGCACCCCTTCCCTCCAAAACACAGTAGGAAGAGATGGTTAGCTTTTCTAAAAACATGCACAGATTCCACATGTGTTTACAAATCCGTCCGATATCGAAAGGGATGTGTGTACATTAGTGTATATGTGCCCTTATTCAAAGTATGTTAGCAGAGTGCAAATTGTACCTTGACATTTGGGGAGCCCCTATTGTGCCTAATAGTTAAGACATGTCATTTAACGGTAACAATGTATTACATTTTAATGTGGCATGAACACAACCAGTCATGATGTTTTCATCTGATTGTTGAACAAATTACTTCAAAAAGTAGGCTACCTGCAGCACTTTCATCCATTCCAAAATCATTTCAGCATCCAAACCACCTGATTAATGGAAAGAAACATCTGTTACAAACACCATCAGTGTAAGGACATTTGGCCATTGTCATTAGACCTACTGCAGTGGGTGTATTCATGGGTGCCAAGGGAAGCCATGCTTCCCCAAAAATGTGAACAAGAAAAAATAAAACAAATATGTAACGGCGTTCGTCTGTTGAAGGAGAAGCGGACCAAAATGCAGCGTGGTGGTTACTCATGTTCTTTAATGAAGAATCGCGATACATGAAATAACTTATAAATATACAAATACAACAAACGGAACGTGAAAACCTATACAGCCTGTCTGGTGAACAACTACACAGAGACAGGAACAATCACCCACGAAATACACAGTGAAACCCAGGGTCCCTAAATATGGTTCCCAATCAGAGACAACGAGAATCACCTGACTCTGATTGAGAACCGCCTCAGGCAGCCAAGCCTATGCTAGACACTCCCCTAATCAGCCACAATGCCAATGCCTACAAAAAAACAATACAACAACACAATAAACCCATGTCACACCCTGGCCTGAACAAATAATTAAAGAAAACACAAAATACTAAGACCAAGGCGTGACAGAACCCCCCCCCCCCAGGGTGCGGACTCCCGGACGCACCTCAAAACCATAGGGAGGGTTCGGGTGGGCGTCTGTCCATGGTGGCGGCTCCGGCTCGGGACGTGGACCCCACTCCATTAATGTCATAGTTCCTCCCCCTCGCGTCCTGGGATAATCCACCCTCGCCACCGACCATGGCCTAATAGTCCTCACCCAGAACCCCACTGGACTGAGGGGCAGCTCGGGACTGAGGCAGCTCGGGACTGAGGGGCAGCTCGGGACTGAGGGGCAGCTCGGGACTGAGGGGCAGCTCGGGACTGAGGGGCAGCCCGGGACTGAGGGGAAGCCCGGGACTGAGGGGAAGCCCGGGACTGAGGGGAAGCCCGGGACTGAGGGGAAGCCCGGGACTGAGGGGAAGCCCGGAACTGAGGGGAAGCCCAGGACTGAGAGGAAGCCCAGTACTGAGATGAAGCTCAGGCAGGTAGTTGGCTCCGGCAGATCCTGGCTGGCTGGCGGATCTGGAAGAGTCTGGTTGACTGGCAGATCTGGAAGAGTCTGGTTGACTGGCAGATCTGGAAGAGTCTGGTTGACTGGCAGATCTGGAAGAGTCTGGTTGACTGGCAGAATCTGGTTGACTGGCAGATCTGGCTGCTCCATGTAGACTGACAGCTCTGGCTGCTCCATGCAGATTGGCAGCTCTGGCTGCTCCATGCAGACTGGCAGCTCTGGCTGCTCCATGCAGACTGGCAGCTCTGGCTGCTCCATGCAGACTGGCAGCTCTGGCTGCTCCATGCAGACTGGCAGCTCTGGCTGCTCCATGCAGACTGGCAGCTCAGGCTGCTCCATGCAGATTGACAGCTCAGGCTGCTCCATGCAGATTGACAGCTCAGGCTGCTCCATGCAGACTGACAGCTCTGGCTGCTCCATGCAGACTGACAGCTCTGGCTGCTCCATGCAGACTGGCATCTCTGGCTGCTCCATGCAGACTGGCAGCTCTGGCTGCTCCATGCAACCTGGCAGCTATGGCTGCTCCATGCAGGCTGGCAGCTCTGGCTGCGCTGAACAGGCAGGAGGCTCTGGCAGCGCAGGAGAGGAGAAAGGCTCTGGCTGCGCTAAACAGAAGGGAGACTCCAGCAGCGCTGTAGAGGAGGAAAGCGCTGGCTGCGCTGAACAGGCGGGAGGCTCCGACAGCGCTAGAGGGAAGGAAGGCTCTGGCTGTGCTGAACAGGCGAGGCGCACTGAAGGCCTGGTGCGTGGTGCTGGAACTGGATCGAGAACACGCACAGGAAGCCTGGCGCGGGGAGATGCCACCGGAGGACTGGTGTGTGAAGGTGGCACAGGATGGACTGGACCGTGAAGGTTTACTGGAGAGCCTGAGAGCAGGGCTGGCACAGGACGTGCAAGGCTAGGTAGGTACACAGGAGGCCTAGTGCGTGAGGCTGGCACAATTTTCACCAGCCGACTAACACGCACCTCAGGACGAGTATGGAGCGCTGACCCAGGTGCCATCAAATCCCCGACACGCTCCGTCGGACGAATCTTGTACCTAAAGCACCAAGCTAGCAACTCCCTCAATACTCTCTCCTCCACTTTCCCCATTAACTCCTTCACAGTCTCTGCTTCGCTCACCTCTAACACCGGCTCTGGTTCTGGTCTCCTCCTTGGCTCCTCACGATTTACAAGGAGAGTTGGCTCAGGTCTATCTCCTGACTCTGCCACTCTCTCCCTGAGCCCCCCCCCCCAATACATTTTTGGAGGTGACTCACGGGCTTTCTTCTGCGCCGTCGTGATTGTCTCTCCAACTCCATTCTCCTATAACCCTCCTCGCACTGCTCCAGTGAATCCCAGGCGGGCTCCGGCACTCTCTCTGGGTCGACCGCCCACCTGTCTCCATGGGAGGCGATCTCTTCCGGCCAGTATCTCCTCCCAAGTGTAACAACCTTTGCCATCCAACACGTCTTCCCATGTCCAGAAATTCTTGTCGCGCTGCTCCTGCTGCCGCTGTTGCCTGTTACCACGTTGCTTGGTCCATTTGTGGTGGGTGATTCTGTAACGGCGTTCGTCTGTTGAAGGAGAAGCGGACCAAAATGCAGCGTGGTGGTTACTCATGTTCTTTAATGGGGAATCGCGACACATGAAATAACTTATAAATATACAAATACAACAAACGGAACGTGAAAACCTATACAGCCTGTCTGGTGAACAACCACACAGAGACAGGAACAATCACCCACAAAATACACAGTGAAACCCAGGGTACCTAAATATGGTTCCCAATCAGAGACAACGAGAATCACCTGACTCTGATTGAGAACCGCCTCAGGCAGCCAAGCCTATGCTAGACACACCCCTAAACAGCCACAATCCCAATGCCTACATTAAAAAAAACAATACTACAACACAATAAACCCATGTCACACCCTGGCCTGAAGAAATAATTAAAGAAAACACAAAATACTAAGACCAAGGCGTGACAAAATAAAGAAATATTTTTTTCATTTTGCTCCAATTCGTAAGTAGCTGAATCTCATAGGAAAAAGCATCCAAGCGAGAGAAACAGCGCCCCTCTGTCTCAGTATCTGCAGCCAATATATCAGATTCAGAATTGCCAAAAAGAGTACGTCATGTTAACATTACTTTATTGGTTTACTGTTACTTCGTATCAAAACATAACCACTTTCGCATTTGCACAGAGGAACAGCTAACGTAAGTCATCATTGGTTCTAGCTAGCAGTCACTACTTTGGCCATGTTCATTTGCCTAAATATGTTCTTAAACGTTGCAGATAGAAATACCATGAATAGAGCAGGCGTGATACCTTATTCTACATGCCAGAGAGGGATGTTTGTTCTACATAACAAGCACATTTCTATGTGAATGTTCCAAAATGTTACTTCCTTCTGAATGTGCCTTTTGTTTGAAAAATCTGTTCACACTGGTAGCCCAATTTTGATACATTTTCGACTAATTGGTCTTTTGACCAATCACATCACATAAAATAAAGATCAGAACTGGGTTGCCTGTCTAAATGCAGCCTAAGTTAGTTAGCCCATCCTACCAACAATGCCAACAATGAATGTCACCCGACACACCCCGAAAACTCAGTATACTTAGTCACTTGATTGAAGGTGTAACATCAATTTGTGGATCCAGTTACCACACCAGCTAGACAACAATTTGGTTAAAATGAGAAGAGTTGCTAAAGTAGCTAGTTGCTACAGCACTAGATAGCTAGTTAACTAGCTACCTATCAGATTGGTATTTTACAAAACTGGATCAATGAGTTAGCCAGTTAACTTTGATAAACAAACAGAATTAAGTTTACATTTTCTTAAGAAAGCTCAATTTAGATACAGTATGTGTTTTTTGTTGTTGAGTCAATTAGACAATAACTGTGACTCACTTATCCTGCTTTGTCATATACCCCTCTGGGATAGCTCGGAATGAAACATTCATCATAGGCCGCACATGACCACAGATTTGCATTGGGGAAGAAGCAGGCTAATGGTGGCTATGTTGATTCAAAGTTGTACTAAGCCACCACAATCAGTCTGTGAGGCTAATATAATATTTCCAGACTCCACTTGTAGCGAGAGGGGTTTTGCTTTGCTAAAACTTCAACAAATTGTGCTCTGCAAGTTGACCTTGTAATAGCATACACTTTTAAATGCATCTGTCCAAGGGCTGACTGGGACCAGAAATGAGCCCGGGCATTCCTAACACACCAGCAATTGTTTTTTCTTGAGGCCACCATTATTAGCCAAAATGGCTGGACTCTGGCATGGGTGGACTGGCCATCTGGCATTTTGGGTAAAAGCCAGATGGCTAAAATGTCCCATTGTCTCTGTCAGGTCCACATTGGGTAGACATCAATAGAAAAATAGAAAATTACTATGAAATAATACAATATTTCAGTTGTGTATATTATTTGATGACTTTATTATTATTTTTCCTTAAAGTCATAATCTCATCACTGCTCAGGAATTAGCAGCCAAACAGCCAGACAACGTCATCTCTGTACTCCCCATGCTGTTCTGTCTTTAGTCATTATATTTAGCAAGGCTAGCTGCAAGGTTGTCTGACGTTATCATTTTACTAGTTCTTCAAAGAAAATAAGGCGTAGTTTCACAAACTTCCTCAATCCCTCTCTGAGGTCTTTGTGTTGTGTACATTCCTCTCTCATGCGGTCTATGCGGTCTGTATATATCTAACCTAACATAGCAGGAGTAAAAGTGTTTCTGTCTCTGAATGAGACAGGAAAATAGGCGCAATAGATTATGGTCACTGTAAATAATTAACATGTTTCTACAATGAACTAGGTTGAATATTTTCTTAAAGGAAACTCCCTTCAGCCCAGCGTCCCACACATTTCTTGAGTTGATTTATCTTGTGAATCATTTGATTTCTCTCTAGAGAAACAGCAAGTTGGGCTCCCAAAAATAAAATGAAATGAAATTCAAGTAATTGAACCGAGGTTGGTCAATTATTTGTTTAAACCTTCTTCGGGATAGGGGGCAGCATTTTCACTTTTGGATAAATAGCGTGCCCAAATTCAACTTCCTGCTACTCATCCCCAGAATATAAGATATGCATATTATTAGTAGATTTGGATAGAAAACACTGACGTTTCTACAACTGTTTGAATCATGTCTGTGAGTATAACAGAACTTATGTAGCAGACAAAACCCAGAGGACAAACCATTCAGATTTTATTTTTAAGGTCACTGTCTATTCAATGAGTTTTCATTGTGAAATCAGATTTCTAAGGGACTTGTTTGCAGTTCCTCCTGCTTCCACTGGATGTCACCAGTCTTTCGAAATTGGTTGATGTTATTCCTTTGTGTAAGGAAGAAGTACGGCCATCTTGAACGAGTGTCATTTGAAGTGTACTTTTTGAGAGAGGTGCATCACTCGAAAAGTAGCGTCAGTTTGTTGTCTTCCTGTATTGAACACAGATAGTCCCGTCTTCAATTTGATCGATTATTAACGTTTAGAAATACCTAAAGTTGTATTTCAAAAGTAATTTGAAATGTTTTGGCAAAGTTTACAAGTAACGTTTGAGATATTTTGTAGTGACATTGCGCAAATTGGAAGCTGTGTTTTTCTGGATCAAACGTGCCAAATAAATTGACATTTTGGATATATATCGACGGAATTAATCGAACAAAAGGACCATTTGTGATGTTTATGGCACATGCTGGAGTGCCTACAAAACTAGCTCGTTTTATTTCTGTGTTTTGTGTCGCGCCTGCAGGGTTGAAATATGCTACTCTCTCTTTGTTTTCTATTGTGCTATCATCAGATAATAGCATTTTATGCTTTCGCCGAAAAGCCTTTTTGAAATCTGACATGTTGGCTGGATTCACAACGAGTGTAGTTTTTACTTGGGGTCTTACATGTGTAATTTAATGAAAGTTTGATTTTTATAGTATTTTATTTGAATTTGGCGCTCTGCATTTTCCCTGGCTATTGGCCAAGTGGGACGCAAGCATCCCGCCTATCCCAGAAAGGTTAACCTCTTGAAACTAGGGGGCACGATTTTCATTTTTGGAAAAATAACGTTCCCAAAATAAACGGGCTATTTTGTCAGGACAAGATGCTAGAATATGCATAGAATTGACAGCTTAGGATAGAAAACACTCTAAAGTTTCCAAAACTGTAAAAATATTGTCTGTGAGTATAACATAACTGATATTGCAGGCGAAAACCTGAGAAAAATCCAATCAGGAAGGGACTCTTATTTAGAAACCTCTGCGTTCCTATGCAACCCTATTGAGCAGTGAATGGGATATCAACCAGATTCCTTTTTCTATGGCTTCCCTAATGTGTCTAGTGTCACAAGACATAGTTTCAGGCTTTTATTTTGAAAAGCTATTTCGGCTACAAAAATAATCTTTATGGAAAAAAGGAACATTTGCTATCTGACTGGGAGTCTCGTGTGTGATAACATCCGAAGCTCATCAAAGGTAAACGATTTAATTTGATTGCTTTTCTGATTTTCGTGACCAAGTTGCCAGCTGCTAGCTAGGCATAATGCTATGCTAGGCTATTTATAAACTTACACAAATGCTTGTCTTGCTTTGGCTGTAAAGCATAATTTCAAAATCTGAGATGACAGGGTGATTAACAAAAGGCTAAGCTGTGTTTCAATATATTTCACTTGTGATTTCATGAGAATGAATATTTTCTAGTAAGATTTTTTGTCAGTTGCGTTATGCTAATTAGTGTTAGTTGATGACAATTCTCCCGGATCCGGGATGGGTAGTTCCAAGAGTTAAGCAAACCATATGGCACCATTTTCTTGTTTTTTAAATTACGGATAGCTCCAACCCACAGACATAATTTACAAACGAAGCATGTGTTTAGTGAGGCCGCCAGATCAGAGGCAGTAGTGTCATGACGTGACTTTCATTAATGTGATGACTGTAATTTATCGGATCAACTAACTATGTTTAATTGTTACCAGATTAAATTAATCTGGTAACAATGAACTCATTAGGAATTTGGGGCACCACGGAAGAAGTTATTCATAGAGTTTTCATCTCCCGAACTCTAAAAGATATATATATATATGTATATATGTGTATGTGTGTTATATTTACATTTACATTTACATTTAAGTCATTTAGCAGACGCTCTTATCCAGAGCGACTTACAAATTGGTGCATTCACCTTATGACATCCAGTGGGACAGTCACTTAACAATAGTGCATCTAAAACTTAGGGGGGGGGTGGGGTGAGAGGGATTACTTAACCTATCCTAGGTATTCCTTAAAGAGGTGGGGTTTCAGGTGTCTCCGGAAGGTGGTGATTGACTCCGCTGTCCTGGCGTCGTGAGGGAGTTTGTTCCACCATTGGGGGGGCCAGGGCAGCGAACAGTTTTGACTGGGCTGAGCGGGAGCTGTACTTCCTCAGTGGTAGGGAGGCGAGCAGGCCAGAGGTGGATGAACGCAGTGCCCTTGTTTGGGTGTAGGGCCTGATCAGAGCCTGGAGGTACTGAGGTGCCGTTCCCCTCACAGCTCCGTAGGCAAGCACCATGGTCTTGTAGCGGATGCGAGCTTCAACTGGAAGCCAGTGGAGAGAACGGAGGAGCGGGGTGACGTGAGAGAACTTGGGAAGGTTGAACACCAGACGGGCTGCGGCGTTCTGGATGAGTTGAAGGGGTTTAATGGCACAGGCAGGGAGCCCAGCCAACAGCGAGTTGCAGTAATTATATATCGATAACAGTCACTTATTAATCATTACCTGAACGTTGCAGACTTGAATCCACAAGAACCCCCGCCGTTTCTAATTATTCAGTACTACACAACTGTATTTAATTATAAATTTACTAACTAACTAAATAATAACACAGAATATAAGATATGACGGCTTGTTACACATATGGAGAGGGAGTGGGGAAAGAGAGAGATGGAGAAAGGGGACATTTATTATGGATACGTTCCAAGACGAATGTTCTCACATTAATCCGATACCTTGCTCACGAACTGCCGCCCGTTTGGGTAAGAAGTGCAATGTACTTACGTGTAGATGTCTTTGTTCGTCGCCTCTCTCTGTTGAAACCAACCAATCCTTCTATGGGAAGGGCTCAATGGGTGTAAGGCTCTGGTTGTCCACCAGAGGTCACAATGTACTTCTTCTTAGTTGACTGTGGCTTCAATGATCCACCAGTGATTGTCTGAGTTGAGCTTCTCCTCTCTTCCTCGGGTAGATAGTCAAAGTTCCTAACTCACTTTACATGCACAGCTGCAGACTGACGGAGTCCTGGTCTAGTAAGTTAATCTTTTAAAGCACTCTGGTCAAAAATGGGGGCTCCATCACACTGATATTCATCTTCTGACCTCATTCAGGGCATGGCTTAGTTAATGTGCAAAGGATATAAAGACTATGATCTCATTAGAAAACTAAAATCACATTAATATCTTAACAAAAATAGTTTTGTCATATTGTATTAACATCATATTGGATGGAAACTTAACAGCCTAAGGGGGTTTCCTTCCTAAGTTACTGTATTTGGTTCATACAGTTTTTAATAACATCACAAAATGAAAAGCAATATGACATGATTATTCTTCAGATCCCCACTGACAATTCATAATATTCAAAATATTCTTCAAAATATTGTTCCAAAGTTCAAACTTTGGACATTAGAGTTTTTGGGCGGCAAAATGTCTCTGTAACAAAGACATTCCAATCTTGACACTAAAAAGCAAGAGAGTGTTCTCTGCTGCACAAAATGTACGATTGGTGTGAGGTGTCATAAACCGGCCCTGCCCCCCCTCTCCTCTCCTGTGGGAGAGAGGGGGGTCTGATTATCTGTCAGCCATTTGCCAAGCTGATCTGAGGCCTTGGATCCTTGACCAGGAGAGTCATGACTGTAGGGATGACCAGGGATGTTCTCTTGATAAGTGTGTGAATTAGACCATTTTCCTGTCCTGCTAAGCATTCCAAATGTAACAAATAATTTGGGGTGTGAAGGAAAATGTATGGAGTAAAAATATCATAATTACGTTCAGGAATGTAATGAAGTAAAAGTATAAAGTACTCATAAATATAAATAGTAAAGCACAGATACCAAAACAAACTACTTAAATAAAAATACTTGAAAGTGCTATTTAAGTACTTTACATCACTGCATATAATATGAATTGTAATTTGTTTACATATCATACAAAATGGGTGATGGACATCCACAAATTAATACATACCATACAAAACGTAACAGATCATACTAAATGGAGTGTCTCAGATTTACTTACAAAATAATATGAAATGCTCTGAGACCAGGTTGGATTCATGTGAAGCAGAAGGGGGACAGATTACAATTAAAGCTTTTTTCACAGGAGATTTATCAGATGTGATTGGTGAAAAGACAAATATGTAAGTGGAAAGAATATCAGAATTGGGCTGCCTGTGTAATGAGAACTAGGGATGTCCTATTTTGATCTATCAAAGAAGATGTCAAAAACATCCCTAACTACCAATAGTATGCCTTAGCATCAAATGGCACTGTTATTGCACTTCAAAACTGATTATGGTCAACATGGATTCAAGATTTTATTTATGTCACTAAATGTTTTGTTTTCGCGCCTTATGATTTCAGAGCACATCAAATTCCTTCAGGATAACTTGACATGGACATCTCATAAGTGGGTGTCCTGCAAGGCTTTGTACTCAGCTGCTGAAAGTCAGCGGATAGCAGCTGAGAGCAAGGCCAAGGACTGCGAGTCCAACAAGCAGTATTTACAGAAGCAGCTGTAAGTATCAATAGAGTGACACTGACCTGGTACAGAGTTATACTGAACTGATATACACCTTCAGCTTGACTACTGTTATGAATCAGCTAAACATGCCTGGCTGGTTTAACTTTCATGAGGGTTGATATCGTTTTTGCACCATGGTTATATTTGCAGGCAGATGTGCAAAGTGAACCATCACAGCGAGCGGAGTTGCCGCACCCCAGAGTAGCATTCTTGCCCTGTCTGTTGTCCTCTTCGTCAGTCTGCATTTGATAACATGTGAGTGTAATATCACTAAGCGCTAACTAAGCATCATTATTCAATGCCATGGACGCTTACTGTATATAGGCAGTGGCTGTGATAGCAGTGTGGAAAATAAACCAAAGATCATAACAACAAACATATCATAAATCTTAGTTTGTTTGATTTGATATTCATAGACACTGTCTGTAACTGTCTATAATCTATATATCAATGTGATTAAATATTTGCCTTCCACATGGTTTCCAGGAACATGATGCTGAGCCTGTGTGGTCATTGAAGACAATTACGACAATAAGATGGACCTGGACTTGGTATTATATGGTTATTAGAGCTGAGCGATTAACCATCATAAAAAAGTAAGTAATTAAGGAATTTGAAATTATGTATAATTTTACTTTTGATACTTAAGTATATTTAAAACCAAATACTTTTAGACTTTTACTCAAGTAGGATTTTACTGTGACTTTCCCATTTACTTGAGTAATTTTCTATTAAGGTATGTTTACTTTTACTCAAGTATGACAATTGGGTACTACTTCCACAACTGATTATATGTTACCAATTTTCAAAACGTACAATATGTTCCAAATTTGCAAAAATTACTATATGTTCTGAATTTGAAAAACGTATGATATGTTATGAATTCTAACTAGGTGGCTAACGTTAGCTAGTTGGCTAATGTCAGATAGGTTAGGGGTTAGGGTTACGTTTATAAGTTAGGTTAAAGGGTTAAGGTTAGGGGAAGGGCTAGCTAAAAGGGTTAATGTTAGGTTTATGGTTAGGAGAATGGTTAACTAGCATTTTAAGTATGTGAAAAGTAGCTAAAAAGTAGTAAGTAGTAACAAAATTGCTAAGTTTGCCTTAAGTAACCATCTGTCTTATGTAACCATGCCAAACGTTACATATAATACTCATTGTAGTGTCCCGGATTTGCTTTTACTATGTTACGTCTAGTCTTTGAGACCAGGCTGATTAACCTATTTACTCTGAAGTATGTGACCGGTCGCTGACTCGCTGACTCGCTTATGAAGTTATACCCTACATATATCGGAATTTTAATACCAGACTTAACAACTATTTTCTTACAGCCTACTATGTTGTGTGGTGATTAATTGTTAGAGAACAGACCATTTGGGAGGCCTACAGTAAAGTGAGTAACTGAATTAACTTGGTAACTTGTTAAGCTAAGTAAAAAAATGTGTGAGTAGTGATCATTATTAGAGACAAGGTCATTTGGGAGTCCACTATTTCATTTGAAAGTAGCCTGTGTGACAGCTTTTAAGGAATGGTAAACAGATGGGATGGCTATTAAAGAAATTCACTTTACTAGAACTTTCACTTAAATCATAATTTGTCATCATTTTGAACAGCTGTAAGCACAGCCTTTTTTAACAATAACTAACCATTCATGTGTATTCATTTATCCTAATTTGGGCGGTTTCTATAGTTACAGGGGGAAATGCTGCTAGCAATATTGTTGGTGAGAAAGAGCTCCTTTCATGGTAGCCAATACCAGAGACAAAAATCCCATACCTCCCACTGTGACAGCAATTTTCCTACCTTGGTGTAGCGTGATTTCTGAAGTGAGATTTGCCTCGATTTCTTTATGCATCTCAATCTCTTTTTCCAGGACAGTAATGTTTACACCCAAAATAACCTGAAAAAAGACAATGGTGGTCATTGAGTAACTCCTCGGGACTTTAAAGTTACCAGAAGTGGTTGATACAACTTCTGTGACCATTGGCACAGTCATCCCAAGGTCCCTCCTATCACATATTTGAAGTATGCTTGTGCCAGCACCAGATTTGGCTATAAGAACGGCCTCTGAAAATATTCCTTTCATCCAGCGTTTTATGTAAAACGACACAGATGAATACTCTGCTAAGATATCTGCTAATATCTGCTAAGAAAAGTCCAAATCAATGGTGGAAGATTGAGACCTTTGTGCTTAAAGGACATGGACTGCAGTCAAAATGGCACCCTATTGCCTACATATTTCTGGTCAAACAGGACTGACAGGACTGTTTTGGTTTCGTTTATTCTCTTTGTTATTTTGTTAGAGTGTTCAGTTTAGTATGTGCCAGCTGTTAAGACTACAGTTATAAATGGTATATTTGCGAGATTTACTTGTCATTTCAATAGGCATATGGCCTATGCTACTGACTACAATCTGGATTTATGATTGTATGTAGCCTATAGCCCCGATTTTTCTCATAACAGAAGCACGCAAGGGAGTTCCATAATAACTTCCATTTCAAATTCATTCGCGCAGTGCACGAGACCCAATAACCGAGCATGCTTAAAACTTTGACTTGATACGATTTTTCATAAGTATGGTTGACATTAGAATGCAGTTTAAACCACCTCTGAGTGAATGTATCTAATTCACTCTAGTGTATCTGAAGTAGGTTTCCAGTACTTTGTTGCTGTTATTTCTGGATGCACATCAGTTCTTGCGTGTTAAACTGTTTTATGAAAAAGGGTTGGAAATACACTATATATACAAAAGTATGTGGACCCCCTTCAAATTAGTGGATTCGGCTATTTCAGCCACACCCTTTGCTGACAGGTGTATAAAATCGAGCACACAGCCCTGCAATCTCCAGAGACAAACAGTGGCAATAGAATGGCCTTACTGATGAGCCACACAAGCTCACATAACGGGACCGCTAAAGTGCGTAAAAACCATCTGTCCTCAGTTGCAACACTCACTACTGAGTTCCAATCTGCCCCTGGAAGCAAAGTCAACACAATAACTGTTAGTTGGAAGTTCCTTGAATTGGGTTTCCATGGCCAAGCAGCCGCACACAAGCTTAAGATCACCATGTGCAATGCCAAGTGTCGGCTGTAGTGGTGTAAAGCTCGTCGCCATTGGACTCTGGAGCAGTGGAAACGCATTCTCTGGAGTGATGAATTACGTTTCACCATCTGGCAGTCCGACGAACAATTCTGGGTTTGGCTGATGCCAGGAGAACGCTACCTGCCCCAATGCATAGTGCCAACTGTAAAGTTTGGTGGAGGAGGAGTAATGGCCTGGGGCTGTTTTCCATGGTTCAGGTTAGTCCCCTTCATACCAGTGGTGGGAAATTTTAACGCTACAGCATACAATGACATTCTAGACAATTCGGTGCTTCCAACATTGTGGCAACAGTTTGGGGATGGCCCTTTCCTGTTTCAGCATGACAATACCCTGTGTACAAAGCAAGGTCCATACAGAAATGGTTTGTCGAGATCGTTGTGGAAGAACTTGACTGGCCTGCACAGAGCCCTGACCTCTAACCCATCGAACACCTTTGGGATTAATTGTAACACCAACTGTGAAACAGGCCTAATCACCCAACATCAGTACCCGACCTCACTAATGCCCTTGTGGCTGAATGGAAACAAGTCCCTGCAGCAATGTTCCAACATCTATTGGAAAGCCTTCCCACAAGAGTGGAGAGGGGGGGGGGGGGCAACTCCATATTAATGCCCATGATTTTTGGAATGAGATGTTGGAATGAGAGTAGGTGTCCACATATTTTTGTATATAGTATATGTATGTAGTGTATATATACAGTGCTTTCACAAAGTATTCAGACCTTGACTTTTTCCACATTTTATGTTACAGCCTTATTCTAAAATTGATTAAATAATCTACACACAATAACCCATAATGACAAAGGGAAAACAGTTAAAACCATTTTTTAAACAGAAATACCTTGTTTATGTAAGTATTCAGACCCTTTGCTACGATACTTGAAATTGAGCTCAGTTGCATCCCGTTTCCATTGATCATCCTTGATATTTCTACAACTTGACTGGAGTCCACCTGATGTAAATTCAGTTGATTGGACATGATTTGGAAAGGCACAAACCTGTCTAAATAAGGTCCCACAGTTGTTAGTGCATGTCAGAGAAAAACCAAGCTTTGAGGTCAAAGGAATTGTCCCGAGAGCTCCGAGACAGGATTGTGTTGAGGCACAGATCTGGGGAAGGGTACCAAAAAATGTCTGCAGCATTGAATGTCCCCAAGAACAGTGGCCTTCATTATTCTAAAATGGAAGAAGTTTGGAACCACCAAGACTCTTCCTAGAGCTGAGCAATCGAGGGAGAAGAACCTTGGTCAGTGACATGACCAAGATCCCGATGGTCACTCTGACAGAGCCTGCACAGAGCCCTGTCAGACAGAGTTCCTTTGTGGAGATGGGAGAACCTTCCAGAAGGACAACCGTCCTTGCAGCACTCAACCAATTAGGCCTTTATGGTAGAGTGGTCAGACGGAAGACACTCCTCAGTAAAAGGCACATGAGAGCCCTTTTGGAATTTGGCAAAAGGCACCTAAAGACTCTCAGACCATGAGAAACAAGATTCTCTGGCCTGATGAAACCAAGATTTAACTATTTTTGGCCTGAATGCCAAGCATCACGTCTGGAGTAAATCTGGCACCATGCCTATGTTGAAGCATGGTGGTGGCAGCATCATGCTGTAGGGATGTTTGTCAGCAGCAGGGACTTGGAGATTAGTCAGGATCAAGGCAAAGATGAACGGCGCAAAGTACAGAGAAAACCTTGATGAAAACCTGCTCCAGAGTGCTATGAACCTCAGATTGGGGTGACGGTTCACCTTCTAACAAGACAACAACCCTAAGCACACAGCGAAAACAAGACAAGAGTGGCTTCGGGACAAGTCTCTGAATGTCCTTGAGTGGCCTAACCAGAGCCCGGACTGGAACCCGATCAAACATCTCTGGAGAGACCAGAAAATAGCTGTGCATTGACGCTCCCCATCCAACCTGACAGAGCTTGAGAGGATCTGCAGAGAAGAATGGGAGAAACTCTCCAAACACAGGTGTGCCAAGCTTGTAGTGTCATACCCAAGAAGACTCTAGCCTGTAATCGCTGCTAAAGGTGCTGCAACAAGCTACTTTTTATTTATTTATTTCACCTTTATTTAACCAGGTTTGGCAAGTTGAGAACAAGTTCTCATTTACAATTGCGACCTGGCCAAGATAAAGCAAAGCAGTTCGACAGATACAACGACACAGAGTTACACATGGAGTAAAACAAACATACAGTCAATAATACAGTATAAACAAGTCTATATACAATGTGAGCAAATGAGGTGAGAAGGGAGGTAAAGGCAAAAAAGGCCATGGTGGCAGAGTAAATACAATATAGCAAGTAAAACACTGGAATGGTAGTTTTGCAATGGAAGAATGTGCAAAGTAGACATAAAAATAATGGGGTGCAAAGGAGCAAAATAAATAAATAAATTAAATACAGTTGGGAAAGAGGTAGTTGTTTGGGCTAAATTATAGGTGGGCTATGTACAGGTGCAGTAATCTGTAAGATGCTCTGACAGTTGGTGCTTAAAGCTAGTGAGGGAGATAAGTGTTTCCAGTTTCAGAGATTTTTGCAGTTCGTTCCAGTCACTGGCAGCAGAGAACTGGAAGGAGAGGCGGCCAAAGAAAGAATTGGTTTTGGGGGTGACCAGAGAGATATACCTGCTGGAGCGTGTGCTACAGGTGGGAGATGCTATGGTGACCAGCGAGCTGAGATAAGGGGGGACTTTACCTAGCAGGGTCTTGTAGATGACATGGAGCCAGTGGGTTTGGCGACGAGTATATGAAGCGAGGGCCAGCCAACGAGAGCGTACAGGTCGCAATGGTGGGTAGTATATGGGGCTTTGGTGACAAAACGGATTGCACTGTGATAGACTGCATCCAATTTTTTGAGTAGGGTATTGGAGGCTATTTTGTAAATGACATCGCCAAAGTCGAGGATTGGTAGGATGGTCAGTTTTACAAGGGTATGTTTGGCAGCATGAGTGAAGGATGCTTTGTTGCGAAATAGGAAGCCAATTCTACATTTAACTTTGGATTGGAGATGTTTGATATGGGTCTGGAAGGAGAGTTTACAGTCTAACCAGACACCTAAGTATTTGTAGTTGTCCACGTATTCTAAGTCAGAGCCGTCCAAAGTAGTGATGTTGGACAGGCGGGTAGGTGCAGATAGCGATCGGTTGAAGAGCATGGATTTAGTTTTACTTGTATTTAAGAGCAATTGGAGGCCACGGAAGGAGAGTTGTATGGCATTGAAGCTTGCCTGGAGGGTTGTTAACACAGTGTCCAAAGAAGGGCCGGAAGTATACAGAATGGTGTCGTCTGCGTAGAGCTGGATCAGGGACTCACCAGCAGCAAGAGCGACCTCATTGATGTATACAGAGAAGAGAGTCGGTCCAAGAATTGAACCCTGTGGCACCCCCATAGAGACTGCCAGAGGTTCAGACAGCAGACCCTCCGATTTGACACACTGAACTCTATCAGAGAAGTAGTTGGTGAACCAGGCGAGGCAATCATTTGAGAAACCAAGGAGTGAAGGGTCAAAATAATTATGTAAATGTCATATTTACTTTTTAAAATCATATATACATTTGCAAAGATTTCTAACCCAGTTTTTGCTTTGTCATTATGAGGTATTGTGTGTAGCATGAAGAGAGAAATTATTTAATTCATTTTAGAATAAGGTTGTAACGTAACAAAATGTGGAAAAAGTCAAGGGTTCTGAATACTTTCCGAATGCACTGTATATCATTTTTTTTACGACTCCCTGCAGTACCGCTGCGGCCCCCAGTTGTATACCCGTGTTCTAGATCTTATATTGTGAGAACATGGCAACCATGTTCTATGTAAGTTTATGGGATGTTGATGGAATGTTCTACTAAACCTCAGAACTGGACACAGAGTTCACATGAAACATGTCTAGAACATTAATATTGAATATTTTTAGAACATGGTAATGACGTTCTGGGTTAGTTCTGGTTGACATTAAGGGAATGGTCTCTTAAACAGTCCTTGCAATTCACTGGAACATTACTATGAAAACATTTGGCGCATTCTCTAAAGTTGTGGGAACATTTGTTGTTAGCTGGGTAAATTTGATAAAACTACAGCTGAAGCATTAGGGTCTTATGTCAGCATCTCATTTGTAGATGGATGCACGATATATCGGTGACCCGATCGAGCGATGTCTAGTTTAACACCGGTGTGCAAACCCGATGTGAAAGCTGACGTGCATACTTATATAACGTAGGTACATGATGTAATGGCGCCAGGTAAAATGTTGCGCTACGTGTGCAGCACAGCATTCCTAACCTAGCCCACAGTGTCTGCTGTGTGGATCGAGCAGTCAACAAGTGAAGCAGTCATTTGAAAGAGTAAGAAAATTTCAGCGAGACAACTCAAAAGCCAAAATCCATTAAAGCCAAGATATTGGAATTCATTGCTCTTGACAATCAACCGTTCTCTGTCGTGGGTGATGTTTGCTTTCGCCGACTGGTCGAGCACAGGTACACACTACCACATGCGTTATTTTTCATATGTTGCCCTACCGGAGTTACACAATAATAGCTTCACGACGGACATTTGGACCAGCATATCAGCTCCATGAGCATGCTGAGTCTAACAGCACAGTGGGTCGTCGAGAATTTTGTACTGAGCAAAGTCATATTGCATGCTCAAGAATATGCTGGTTGTCATACCGCTGCTGCCATTTCAATGGCATTTGAGAACATGTTTTGAACTTGGAAACATGAACACACTAGATAGCTCCATTCGAACAACTGACTCGAGAAATAAGCTCTACTGCGCCTGCAACAGATGTGATACCCTCTCATGGCATTGAAACACCTGCTCAACAAAACTGTCGACAGGCTGTGAACAAGCGATTCGGTGGCATTCTCTCTTTACTGTGTCGCCACCATGATCGATGCTATGTACAAGGACCGCTATGTCGATTCAGACAAGAAACCGGGTTTACGTGAAATGTTACATACACAAGATGGAAACGGACACAGGGACAGTGCGCACCGAGAAAGAGAGGCCACGGACAGACAGAGCTGAAACTTCACTGCTTGACATTTCTGATGAAATTCTGGTTGAGAATAAAACGACTGAACAACGAAACAGCACAGCAAGTAAGTGAAAGAAATAGGTTTTGATTATGTTTTACTGGTAATGGGGACATGCGTAAATGCCAACTAAATACATTTTTGGTGTGTGTAACCTTTATTTAACTAGAACACATTTTTATTTACAATGACGGCCAAACCCGGACGATGCTGGGCCAATTGTGCTCCGCTCTATGGGACTCCCAATCACGGCCGGATGTGATACAGCCTGGATTCGAACCAGGGAGTGTAGTGACACCTCTTGCACTGAAATGCAGTGCCTTAGACCGCTGTGTCCTTGTGTGTATTTTACTGTACCAAAATGCTTAAGGCATCTAAAATGTTTAATAACGGTTATCGGGTTTTTGACAAGGAAAATATCGGTATCGGCCAAAAATGTAATATCGGTGCATCACTACTCATTTGTGTTTTTCCTCAGACTACCCCTACTGAGAAGAAACGTGATCCCCACCATGAACCCCAAACTGACCCAGGAACAGGAGAAACAGCTGTGTTCCTTACTGGGAAACATCAAACTCAGCCTGCTGTTCAAGGCCAGTATACATGGTTACACAGGAGCAGCCTTTCACCAGAAATGTGACCACCAAGGTCCCACAGTCTCTGTAGGATATAACTCCACAGGGTTTGTTTTTGGAGGCTACACAAGTAAAGATCATGACCTAGCCAAGCAAGGCAAGTACATACAGGATGACAAAGCCTTTTTGTTTAGTTTAACTGGTAGAAATCCTGTCAGGTATCCCGTCACAAATGCCCAATGTGCGGTCAAAATGCTTAACACAACTGGCCCTTACTTTGGGGAGGCTTTGGTGTTTATGAACGCTAACACAGCTACAGTGATCAGCACTCCAGGAAACTACTACAACTTCAATGCTGCAGAAATGCATGGCAATAACCTTAACCTAACTGAGTGTGAGGTGTATAAAGTGGAAGGTAAGTGTAGAATCAATTCTCTTCTCTCTTTAATGTGTATTTTTTTATTGTGCATGTTATGATTATTTTTTTTTTAACAGAAGGTGGTAACATCATCGAAAAGCCATGGAGGACAATTCTTTGGAAAGCTGAGTAAGCTCCAACCAGAAATGACCATTTATTTTTTGTGATGCTGTAATGCCTATATTAAAGTTGACTACAAATTGCATCATTTGATTCTCACATGGGCCACATATACTGAATGTTATACGTTTGATGAGTACAGTACATTAAAGCATTTGCATATTAAATTGAGGTTCTTGTTATCCACAGGAGGAGAAAGGAGCTGATGGATTCTGTTAAGCTCTTCAGGCCCACGATCAGTTCTGTGGGTCAGGCTAGAGTTCTACTCATCGGCCCCGTCGGAGCTGGAAAGTCCAGCTTTTTCAACTCTGTCAACTCCATCTTCCGAGGCCATGTGACCAGCCAGGCCATATCGGGCAATTCTGGAACCAGTCTGACCACTCAGGTATGTGGTCTACCATGTTAAACAACTGGTCTTCTTCTTCTTTTGTCTCTGCTTCAACAGTTTGAATGAATTTCATCATTTATGTGGACAAAATCAGTTATGTAGTAGAGGGTAAACACAGTTTACCTACTTTTTGTTGTTGTTGCTCAACAGTCTACACACCTTTTGAATGTACAGGCAGCATTAGTTTTTCCACCGCAACCAATGATTGGAGTTTGCTTACCTATTTATTTTTTACTACTGCATCACTGGACAAAATGAAGATGCATTAATTATATTTCACAGTTTCGCACCTACTCAGTTAAGGCTGGACGCGATGGCAAACCGCTGCCAATCATTTTGTGTGACACGATGGGAATGGAGGAGGCCACAGGGGCGGGGCTAGATGTGGATGACATCAGCAGCATTCTGAAAGGCCATGTGCCAGACAGATACCGGGTGAGGGGCACTACATACATACCATACATACATGCATACATGCATACATGCATACATGCATACATGCATACATGCATATACTTTGATTCTCCTTAGTGTGACCCAAACCCCTCATCTTTCCCTTCCCCAGTTCAACCCATCAGTCCCTCTGCAAGCAGATGCCCAGGAATTCCAGCAGTCAGTGAACCTGCATAAAAGGATCCACTGTGTGGTGTACGTCATGGACACCTGCAAAGTCTCCATTATGTCAACCAAACTAGAGGAGAAACTGGCAGCCATTCGCAGGAGGGTCAACCTGCTAGGTCAGTCAGTCAGAGAAAAACCTGGGTTAAAGATGATGGATTATACAGACTATACTAGCGCAATCCCTGGTTAGTGACACTAATGGAGGGTTGTTGTTCCACAGGCATCCCACAGCTGGTTCTTCTTACCAAGGTGGATGAGGCCTGTCCCTGTGTGGCTGACAACTTGAGGAATGTGTATAACAGCCAGTACATAAAGACCAAGGTGAGCTCTGCACTCCCCCTGTATTAGATGACCATGAACAGTCACATTAATGTTTGGTAATGCTTGGTGTGTCCCGACTCCTATAGGCCCAGGAGGTGAGTGGCCGTCTGGGGGTACCCATGTCCTGCATTGTCCCAGTAAAGAACTACAGTGAAGAGCTGGAGCTGGACATGAGCTGTGACATCCTGCTCCTCAGTGCCCTGATCCAGATGCTCCGCTTCGTAGACAACTACTTTGATGATGTCAACGACCAAGAGAAGCACGACTAGACCAAGTGGAGGAGATCACCCAGCATGGTGGTGGTATTTCCTGTCTATGCCACCTTGTTTAGCCCTCTCTCTGCTTCATTCTGTATATCTTGTTCTATGGTGTTCACGTAATCATAATTATGATGACTAGTTATCCATTACACAAAACTACAGAATGATAAGAATATCTTAACATGCCTCATTGAGCCTACATCTTGAATATTTGATTCGATTGCTAGAAATAATCTGTATTAGGCCTAGATTGAAAGTTAGTTCACTAGCGTTGCTAATTCTGTTTACATCATTGTGATTGTTTGGATTACATGGGATAGGTGAAAGGATTGGGTTTTCTTCATATGTTCATTGGTTGCTTTGCATCAAACTAAAGACACCACCACTCTATACTAGTTGATCCTACATAGTCAGTTCTTGGATAGTCTCATATAGCAATCTGCTCCTCAGAATATACCCCCGCTGAAGAAAAGGACAAGCTAAAACTTAGTACAAGATCATGTAGTTTTTATATTAGATTCACTTCACATTTGGCTTGCAAATGCTTGAAGTTTAACCACTAGATGGCAGTATATCACCATGAAAGTGAAAATAAGTTGTTATTAACAGTGTGTGCTGCTGTTGGAAAAGCTGCCCATTTAAAGTTACCTTTGTTGAATATCATAGTATTGTGTCCTCATTTTTCATTGTATTAGTTGACACTACGGTACATTTAAATCACCATTGATCACATATGAAACAGTAAATCAATGGAATGAACATGTTTGAACATTTTTTTGAGCACTGTTTCCCTTTATATTGGTCCTGACCTGTTCCTCGACTACTCTGCTTACTTTCAAATACAAACTGTCAACTACTTTCTGCTGCCACGTCTTTCCAGTGTTACAACTGAGGAGCTTAACTTCATTTAGACACCATGTCCCTTCCAGACAGGTGACAGAGGTCTTACTATGTAATGCGGTGTGATTCACTGTCCTCACCCCAGAGAAGGAACACAACAAGCACTCCAAAACAGCCAGAGAATATTTTATTTCGGGGCCTCATCGATTCTTTCAAATGACTTTGCTGGAAGACGAGCGTCATTGCTGAAATGAAACCCTCTCCCAAAACATAACTTGTATCTCCTATATGAAAACAGGAATTCAATATAATAGTCCAGTTTAGATTGTGACATAGCGAGGAAAATAATGCATACAGCTGTTGCTGAAAAAAAGAAACTGGTTTTGGTTCTGGGTGACTTCATTTAATTATATCTTTACCGGTAGACTTGCAAAATGTCACTGACCTTAAAACATTTCAAAATGACAAGAGGAAGTTTCTTGATCACTCCTTTGTATATTTTACTAGTCAATAGACTGCTTACAGGTTTTTGTTTCGTCTGTGCTTACATATTACAAAAACATAAGACAATAACCAATTTGATTATAATGCAACAGGGGCCACAGTGTGTGCCAGCTTTTGTTTCAGTTTAGCTCTAGCACACCTGATTCAACTATGACTCAGGTGAGATAGCGCTGGGTTGGAACATACTCATGCAGGCAGCCTCACAGGATAAGACAAGAGTTGCTCACCCCTGACATACATGTCTCTAAGTACAGAATATTCCAACTCTTTCAGCTGGTTGGTTTGAATAATCAAGGTAATGTTCAGTCTTGAACAGCCTGTGGGCTATGTGAAGAAGCCGTACCTTAAAAGTCAAGGTCCAAATTGTCGTCTTCGTGGTGGATGCTTCTAAAGTGTCCAGTTACACATATAGCCGTGGGAAGTAGGCTGCTGAATTATTCTTTTTTTTCTGAATGTTTAAACACTAACAGTGATTCTTGAAGCACTATCTCTGAAACCATTAACACTTGTAGCCAATGCATTTACCAAGTGTGGCAAACTGAATGCACATTCTCTGCTTTACACTGTTTGTCATTTTATAACACACTTTTTTCAAAACTAAACATTGGTCTCTACATTACTACACTTTCGCCAATTGTCTTTCTACATGGATACATGTGAAAACACTTAGATAATGAGTTCACTTACAAATCAGAGCTTGAGCACCATAAATAGGCCACAGGTAAACATTTGGTTTGGACAACAATGGAGGCTAATATTGGACAGAGGGTAAGGGGTGAGAACTAAACGAGGAGGATGAGGAAGAGGTGGTTAAGAAGAAGTAAGCGAAGGAGGAGGAAGAGGTGAAGTAGGACGGGGGAGAAGGAGAGGACAGGGAAGAGGAGTAAGGAACACAATAGCTGATGAAATCAGAGCGACTGTGGTTGACCGTGTCAACCATGCGATGAGCATGAGGGAGGCTGGGCAACGGGTTCAACCAAATCTGAGCCGCTATACTGTTGCAGGTATCATCTGGATATTTTGAAATGAGAACCGGTAAGTAACGAAGTGCTGTAGTCTTACTGGTACAGTAATAGATACAGTAGTATGTACTGTACTTTCATAATTGTTATGTTTGTTCCTTATATAATGACAAACTGAGGCGTTTAACTACATTTAATGAACATATACTTCAGCTAGAAAACTCCATGTTTAGACATGAAAGGCATTCTTTAACCATCCACCTAGCCTGCTGGGTGGTCCTGTGTAGCTCAGTTGGTAGAGCATGGCGCTTGTAACGCCAGGGTAGTGGGTTCGATCCCCGGGACCACCCATACGTAGAATGTATGCACACATGACTGTAAGTCGCTTTGGATAAAAGCGTCTGCTAAATGGCATATATTATTATTATATTATTATGTAGTCTAAATGTTATTAACACAACAAAACATCTTCTTTCCTTTAAATTAAAACTTATTTTCCATATTTGTTTACTCAACCTGCATAACATGCCATTTTCAATAACACACATTTCTTCCCCCCCAAAAATGTTTCCTTAAAAAAAATAATAAAAACATTTTCAACTAAATATAGTCTGTCCAACAATACTCTATTGTGGCTCTATTTCTTTTCACATTAACAAAACATTCAGTCCAGGTAAGTGTCTTGCACTTTTGTCATGTCACTGTTTTTGTTTGTCCTTCTGTTTTTCCTTTGCAAGTTTGACTTTGTGAGCACCTCTGGGTGTTATCAAGTCCTCATGGATGGGTAGGTTGGTTCTGATGCGACGTCCCATCAACATTTGTGCAGGTGATAGTCTGTCATGCAGGGGTGTGTTGCGGTAGACAATTTCCATCGTGTGCCTTTTTCATCAGACCTTTGACAATTTTGTAGTAGGGTCTGTTGGGTACTGGATGAGGCATTAGTGGCTCTGCTTGCTGCTTTGGCCTGTAGGTCAAACACAGTTCACATGAAGCTGTGGTCTGGCTGATTTCCTGGTTCATTCTTGGCCAGTACATTACTTCTCGTGCTCGTCGTTTGCATTTCTCCTCACCCAAGTGGCCCTCATGTATTTTCTGTAGCATTTGTTTGAACACTATGTCATCCACAATGGTGAGCTCTGCTCTGCACACACAGGAATACTGTATTCTCCTTGGACAGTTGTTTTTCTGTGCAGGCCATCCTATCAGTGTTGTTTCTTTTAACTCTGTCATTGTTTGGTCTTTTGATCTGCTCCATGCTCTCAGAAGACACAGGAAGTGATGCTACAATCATGTCGACGTAGAAAGAGTGTCGGCGGCGAACATGAACTTTCCCAGGGTATAGATCATCTTCACATCATACTTTTGCAGTCTGATCAACATTCTCTGGATTCTCATTGGACAATCATTCAGTGGCTTAGACATGATTGACACCAATGGTTTGTGGTTGGTTTCTACTTCGAAGTCTTGTCCGTAAACTTATTGGTGAAACCTTTCGCAAGCGTATGTGCTCGCCAGTAGTTCTTTCTCTATTTGTGCATACCTTGTCTCTGCGCCAGTCAAGGCTCTGAACGCATAAGCGACGGGTTGCCATGTGTCGCCATGCTGTTGCAGAAGAACTGCTCCCAGGCCAAACTGTGACGCGTCTGCAGAAATCCTTGTGCTTTTCTCTGGATCATAGAACCTGAGCATTGGCTCTTCTGTGATTGTCTTTGAAGCAGTTTTCCTGTTCATGGGACCATTCCCATTCATTTTTCTGTTCCAGAAGACATCTGAGTGGAGCGGACTGTACTGACAGTTGAGGTATGAACTTTGCAAGGTAGGTGATCATGCCCATGAAGCGTCTCACATCGTCCTTGTTCTTCGGGTGCTCCATGTTGTTGATGGTTGATGTTTTCCTCTGGTCTGGTTTGACTCCGTCCTCTGAAAGTACGTCTCCCACGAAGGTAAGTGTTTTCACACCAAACTCGCATTTGTCCTTGTTTAGTTTTAGTTTGACTTTCCGTGTCAGGTCCATTACTTGTCTCACTCTCGCATCGTGTTCTTCTTTTGTGGACCCCCAGACGATGATGTCATCCATCATAGTCTCCACTCCTGGAATGTGCTCGAAGATCATGTGGATTGTTTTGTGGTAGACCTCTGGCGCTGAGAGAGTTCCGTATGGTAGATGAAGAAATCTGTACCTGCCCTCAGGTGTGTTGAATGTGCATAGCCTTGAGCTTGCATCATCTAGCTTCATTTGCCAGAATCCTGATGAGGCATCAAGCTTACTGAACCACTTTGCTCCAGCAAACTGTGACATTATCTCTTCTCTGGTTGGCTACTTGAAATGCTCTCTCTTGATTGCTTTGTTGAGATCTCTCGGGTCTAGACATATCCTGAGATCGCCATTATTTTTCACCACAATAACATTTCATTTTCAGTCTGTGATGTCACTACATACACTCTTTTCAACAAATTGAGCTTTTCACATGCATGGATTCCTAGAATAGGCTGTACACTATTTTCCACAATCAGCAGCTGTGCTCTAAATGTTCCTTTATGCTGTAAAGATACTATGCAGCTTCCTTTGACTGGTATGTTCTCCCCAGTATAACCAGTAAACTTCATTTTCACCAGGGGTATTTTGCTCTTCGCCTTCAGTGTTTTGTAGTCATCCAGCGATAACAGGTTTACCTCCAGTATCAAGCTTGAATGGTAATTATAGTTTCATTCACCTTCAATGGCACAATCCATTCAGCAAAGAATCAACCAAGAATTCTTCCATCTACTCGACTGTGTGAACCTTTTTCTTTGTAGCCTCAGCTTTGCAGCATTTTGAGAAATTATTATTTTTCCCACAGTTGTTGCATGATTTGCCATATGCAGGGCATTTTTTTGGCTTGTGGATAAATCCACATTTTCCACATGTAGTGTTTTGATTTCTCTCTTTTGCTTGTTTTTGTTTTGTAAGTGTTATGCAGGTGAATGAGGACCCAAAAGCGACTTGGCGAAAACAGAGTCTTTAATCCAGTAAAGTTACTTTACAAACAAAAGGCATAATACTACTCGTAATGACGAGAACAGACTGGAGACTTGATCAAGAACTGCAGGTTGCCTCGGGAAGGCACTTGAACGTAGCAGACTCAGACACCTGCTCACCACGCAGCATCTGAGGGAAACACGACACGACAGGGCAATACATAGACACAGCACGGTGAACAATAGACAAGGATCCGACAGGACAGGAATGGAAAACAAGGGAAGAAATAGGGACTCTAATCAGGGGAAAAGATAAGGAACAGGTGTGGGAAGACTAAATGATGATTAGGGGAATAGGAACAGCTGGGAGCAGGAACGGAACGATAGAGAGAGGAGAGAGAGGGAGGGGGAGAGAGAGGGATAGAAAAAGGGAACGAACCTAATAAGACCAGCAGGGGGAAACGAACAGAAGGGAAAGCATAATGACAAGACAATCTAAGACAAAACATGACAGTACCCCCCACTCACCGAGCGCCTCCTGGCGCACTCGAGGAGGAATCCTGGCGGCAACGGAGGAAATCATCAATAAGTGAACGGTCCAGCACGTCCCGAGACGGAACCCAACTCCTCTCCTCAGGACCGTAACCCTCCCAATCCACTAAGTATTGGTGACCCCGTCCCCGAGAACGCATGTCCATGATCTTACGTACCTTGTAAATAGGTGCGCTCTCGACAAGGACGGGAGGGGGGGGAGGAAGACGAACGGGGGTGCGAAGAAAGGGCTTGACACAGGAGACATGGAAGACAGGATGGACGCGACGAAGATGTCGCGGAAGAAGCAGTCGCACAGCGACAGGATTGACGACCTGGGAGACACGGAACGGACCAATGAACCGCGGAGTCAACTTACGAGAAGCTGTCGTAAGAGGAAGGTTGCGAGTGGAAAGCCACACTCTCTGGCCGCAACAATACCTTGGACTCTTAATCCTGCGTTTATTGGCGGCTCTCACAGTCTGTGCCCTGTAACGGCAAAGTGCAGACCTCACCCTCCTCCAGGTGCGCTCACAACGTTGGACAAACGCTTGTGTCATGTTTGTCATTTATTATCATGTCTTGTCCCTGTGCTCCCCATGCTATTCGTTTCCCTCTGCTGGTCTTATTTGGTTCTTTCCCTCCTTCTATCCCTCTCTCTCCCCCTCCCTCTCTCACTCTCTCGCTCTCTCTTCTCTCTATCGTTCCGTTCCTGCTCCCAGCTGTTCCTATTCCCCTAATCATCATTTAGTCTTCCCACACCTGTTCCCGATCCTTTCCCCTGATTAGAGTCCCTATTTATTCCTTTGTGATCCGTTCCTGTCCCGTCGGTTCCTCGTTTTGTATTCACCATGCTGTGATTGTGTTTCGCCCTGTCCTGTCGTGTTTTTTGCCTTCATCAGATGCTGCGTGTGAGCAGGTGGCTCTATCAACTACGGCCTGCGCCTACCCGAAGCGACCTGCAGTCTGTGGCCGCTTCTCTAGTTATTCCCCTCTACAGACTAGAGGATTTTTGTTATTCCCTGTTTGGATTTAAATAAACTCTGTTTCTGTTAAGTCGCTTTTGGGTCCTCTTCACCTGCATGACAGAAGGAACCGACCAAGGAATGGACCCAGCGACTTCAGACGCTCGTTACACTGCCGTCGAGATCCAAGGAGCCATGCTCGGCAGACACGAGCAGGAATTGTCTGCTGCTCGCCATGCCGTGGAGAACCTGGCCGCTCAGGTTTCCGACCTCTCTGGACAGTTCCAGAGTCTACGTCTCGTGCCACCTGTTACTTCCTGGCCTGCCGAGCCTCCAGAACCTAGGGTTAATAACCCACCTTGCTACTCCGGGCAGCCCACTGAGTGCCGCTCCTTTCTCACGCAGTGTGAGATTGTGTTCTCTCTCCAACCCAACACATACTCTAGAGAGAGAGCTCGGGTTGCTTACGTCATTTCACTCCTTACTGGCCGGGCTCGAGAATGGGGCACAGCTATCTGGGAGGCAAGGGCTGATTGCTCTAACAAATTCCAGAACTTTAAAGAGGAGATGATTCGGGTTTTTGACCGTTCAGTTTTTGGTGGGGAGGCTTCTAGGGCCCTGGCTTCCTTATGCCAAGGTGAACGGTCCATAACGGATTATTCCATTGAGTTTCGCACTCTTGCTGCCTCTAGTGAGTGGAACGAGCCGGCGCTGCTCGCTCGTTTTCTGGAGGGACTCCACGCAGTGGTTAAGGATGAGATTCTCTCCCGGGAGGTTCCTTCAGATGTGGACTCTTTGATTGCTCTCGCCATCCGCATAGAACGACGGGTAGATCTTCGTCACCGGGCTCGTGGAAGAGAGCTCGCATCAACGGTGTTTCCCTGCTCCGCATCGCAACCATCTCCCTCCTCTGGCTTTGAGACTGAGCCCATGCAGCTGGGAGGGATTCGCATCTCGAATAAGGAGAGGGAACGGAGGATCACCAACCGCCTGTGCCTCTATTGCGGAGTTGCTGGACATTTTGTTAATTCATGTCCAGTAAAAGCCAGAGCTCATCTGTAAGCGGAGGGCTACAGGTGAGCGCAACTACTCAAGTCTCTCCATCAAGGTCCTGTACTACTTTGTCGGTCCACCTACGCTGGACCGGTTCGGGTGCTACATGTAGTGCCTTGATAGACTCTGGGGCTGAGGGTTGTTTCATGGACGAAGCATGGGTTCGGAAACATGACATTCCTTTCAGAGAGTTAGATAAGCCTACGCCCATGTTCGCCTTAGATGGTAGTCATCTTCCCAGTATCAGATTTGAGACACTACCTTTAACCCTCACAGTATCTGGTAACCACAGTGAGACTATTTCTTTTTTGATTTTCCGTTCACCGTTTACACCTGTTGTTTTGGGTCATCCCTGGCTAGTATGTCATAATCCTTCTATTAATTGGTCTAGTAATTCTATCCTATCCTGGAACGTTTCTTGTCATGTGAAGTGTTTAATGTCTGCCATCCCTCCCGTTTCTTCTGTCCCTACTTCTCAGGAGGAACCTGGCGATTTGACAGGAGTGCCGGAGGAATATCATGATCTGCGCACGGTCTTCAGTCGGTCCCGAGCCAACTCCCTTCCTCCTCACCGGTCGTATGATTGTAGTATTGATCTCCTTCCGGGGACCACTCCTCCTCGAGGTAGACTATACTCTCTGTCGGCTCCCGAACGTAAGGCTCTCGAGGATTATTTGTCTGTGTCTCTTGACGCCGGTACCATAGTGCCTTCTTCTTCTCCGGCCGGGGCGGGGTTCTTTTTTGTTAAGAAGAAGGACGGTACTCTGCGCCCCTGCGTGGATTATCGAGGCTGAATGACATAACGGTTAAGAATCGTTATCCGCTTCCCCTTATGTCATCAGCCTTCGAGATTCTGCAGGGAGCCAGGTGCTTTACTAAGTTGGACCTTCGTAACGCTTACCATCTCGTGCGCATCAGAGAGGGGGGACGAGTGGAAAACGGCGTTTAACACTCCGTTAGGGCATTTTGAGTACCGGGTTCTGCCGTTCGGTCTCGCCAATGCGCCAGCTGTTTTTCAGGCATTAGTTAATGATGTTCTGAGAGACATGCTGAACATTTTTGTTTTTGTCTATCTTGACGATATCCTGATTTTTTCTCCGTCACTCGAGATTCATGTTCAGCACGTTCGACGTGTTCTACAGCGCCTTTTAGAGAATTGTCTCTACGTAAAGGCTGAGAAGTGCTCTTTTCATGTCTCCTCCGTTACTTTTCTCGGTTCCGTTATTTCCGCTGAAGGCATTCAGATGGATTCCGCTAAGGTCCAAGCTGTCAGTGATTGGCCCGTTCCAAGGTCACGTGTCGAGTTGCAGCGCTTTTTAGGTTTCGCTAATTTCTATCGGCGTTTCATTCGTAATTTCGGTCAAGTTGCTGCCCCTCTCACAGCTCTTACTTCTGTCAAGACGTGTTTTAAGTGGTCCGGTTCCGCCCAGGGAGCTTTTGATCTTCTAAAAGAACGTTTTACGTCCGCTCCTATCCTCGTTACTCCTGACGTCACTAGACAATTCATTGTCGAGGTTGACGCTTCAGAGGTAGGCGTGGGAGCCATTCTATCCCAGCGCTTCCAGTCTGACGATAAGGTTCATCCTTGCGCTTATTTTTCTCATCGCCTGTCGCCATCTGAGCGCAACTATGATGTGGGTAACCGTGAACTGCTCGCCATCCGCTTAGCCCTAGGCGAATGGCGACAGTGGTTGGAGGGGGCGACCGTTCCTTTTGTCGTTTGGACAGACCATAAGAACCTTGAGTACATCCGTTCTGCCAAACGACTTAATGCCCGTCAAGCTCGTTGGGCGTTGTTTTTCGCTCGTTTCGAGTTTGTGATTTCTTACCGTCCGGGTAGCAAGAACACCAAGCCTGATGCCTTATCCCGTCTGTTTAGTTCTTCTGTGGCTTCTACTGATCCCGAGGGGATTCTTCCTTATGGGCGTGTTGTCGGGTTAACAGTCTGGGGAATTGAAAGACAGGTTAAGCAAGCACTCACGCACACTGCGTCGCCGCGCGCTTGTCCTAGTAACCTCCTTTTCGTTCCTGTTTCCACTCGTCTGGCTGTTCTTCAGTGGGCTCACTCTGCCAAGTTAGCTGGTCATCCCGGTGTTCGAGGCACTCTTGCGTCTATTCGCCAGCGCTTTTGGTGGCCGACTCAGGAGCGTGACACGCGCCGTTTCGTGGCTGCTTGTTCGGACTGCGCGCAGACTAAGTCGGGTAACTCTCCTCCTGCCGGTCGTCTCAGACCGCTCCCCATTCCTTCTCGACCATGGTCTCACATTGCCTTAGACTTCATTACCGGTCTGCCTTTGTCTGCGGGGAAGACTGTGATTCTGACGGTTGTCGATAGGTTCTCTAAGGCGGCACATTTCATTCCCCTCGCTAAACTTCCTTCCGCTAAGGAGACGGCACAAATCATTATTGAGAATGTATTCAGAATTCATGGCCTCCCGTTAGACGCCGTTTCAGACAGAGGCCCGCAATTCACGTCACAGTTTTGGAGGGAGTTCTGTCGTTTGATTGGTGCGTCCGTCAGTCTCTCTTCCGGGTTTCATCCCCAGTCTAACGGTCAAGCAGAGAGGGCCAATCAGACGATTGGTCGCATACTACGCAGCCTTTCTTTCAGAAACCCTGCGTCTTGGGCAGAACAGCTCCCCTGGGCAGAATACGCTCACAATTCGCTTCCTTCGTCTGCTACCGGGTTATCTCCGTTTCAGAGTAGTCTGGGTTACCAGCCTCCTCTGTTCTCATCCCAGCTTGCCGAGTCCAGCGTTCCCTCCGCTCAAGCGTTTGTCCAACGTTGTGAGCGCACCTGGAGGAGGGTGAGGTCTGCACTTTGCCGTTACAGGGCACAGACGGTGAGAGCCGCCAATAAACGCAGGATTAAGAGTCCAAGGTATTGTTGCGGCCAGAGAGTGTGGCTTTCCACTCGCAACCTTCCTCTTACGACAGCTTCTCGTAAGTTGACTCCGCGGTTCATTGGTCCGTTCCGTGTCTCCCAGGTCGTCAATCCTGTCGCTGTGCGACTGCTTCTTCCGCGACATCTTCGTCGCGTCCATCCTGTCTTCCATGTCTCCTGTGTTAAGCCCTTTCTTCGCACCCCGTTCGTCTTCCCTCCCCCCTCCCGTCCTTGTCGAGAGCGCACCTATTTACAAGGTACATAAGATCATGGACATGCGTTCTCGGGGACGGGGTCACCAATACCTAGTGGATTGGGAGGGTTACGGTCCTGAGGAGAGGAGTTGGGTTCCGTCTCGGGACGTGCTGGACCGTTCACTCATCGATGATTTCCTCCGTTGCCGCCAGGATTCCTCCTCGAGTGCGCCAGGAGGCGCTCGGTGAGTGGGGGGTACTGTCATGTTTGTCATTTATTATCATGTCTTGTCCCTGTGCTCCCCATGCTATTCGTTTCCCTCTGCTGGTCTTATTTGGTTCTTTCCCTCCTTCTATCCCTCTCTCTCCCCCTCCCTCTCTCACTCTCTCGCTCTCTCTTCTCTCTATCGTTCCGTTCCTGCTCCCAGCTGTTCCTATTCCCCTAATCATCATTTAGTCTTCCCACACCTGTTCCCGATCCTTTCCCCTGATTAGAGTCCCTATTTATTCCTTTGTGATCCGTTCCTGTCCCGTCGGTTCCTCGTTTTGTATTCACCATGCTGTGATTGTGTTTCGCCCTGTCCTGTCGTGTTTTTTGCCTTCATCAGATGCTGCGTGTGAGCAGGTGGCTCTATCAACTACGGCCTGCGCCTACCCGAAGCGACCTGCAGTCTGTGGCCGCTTCTCTAGTTATTCCCCTCTACAGACTAGAGGATTTTTGTTATTCCCTGTTTGGATTTAAATAAACTCTGTTTCTGTTAAGTCGCTTTTGGGTCCTCTTTCACCTGCATGACAGCTTGAGCGGAGGGAACGCTGGACTCGGCAAGCTGGGATGAGAACAGAGGAGGCTGGTAACCCAGACTACTCTGAAACGGAGATAACCCGGTAGCAGACGAAGGAAGCGAGTTGTGAGCGTATTCTGCCCAGGGGAGCTGTTCTGCCCAAGACGCAGGGTTTCTGAAAGAAAGGCTGCGTAGTATGCGACCAATCGTCTGATTGGCCCTCTCTGCTTGACCGTTAGACTGGGGATGAAACCCGGAAGAGAGACTGACGGACGCACCAATCAAACGACAGAACTCCCTCCAAAACTGTGACGTGAATTGCGGGCCTCTGTCTGAAACGGCGTCTAACGGGAGGCCATGAATTCTGAACACATTCTCGATGATGATTTGTGCCGTCTCCTTAGCGGAAGGAAGTTTAGCGAGGGGAATGAAATGTGCCGCCTTAGAGAACCTATCGACAACCGTAAGAATCACAGTCTTCCCCGCAGACAAAGGCAGACCGGTAATGAAGTCTAGGGCGATGTGAGACCATGGTCGAGAAGGAATGGGGAGCGGTCTGAGACGACCGGCAGGAGGAGAGTTACCCGACTTAGTCTGCGCGCAGTCCGAACAAGCAGCCACGAAACGGCGCGTGTCACGCTCCTGAGTCGGCCACCAAAAGCGCTGGCGAATAGACGCAAGAGTGCCTCGAACACCGGGATGACCAGCTAACTTGGCAGAGTGAGCCCACTGAAGAACAGCCAGACGAGTGGAAACAGGAACGAAAAGGAGGTTACTAGGACAAGCGCGCGGCGACGCAGTGTGCGTGAGTGCTTGCTTAACCTGTCTTTCAATTCCCCAGACTGTTAACCCGACAACACGCCCATAAGGAAGAATCCCCTCGGGATCAGTAGAAGCCACAGAAGAACTAAACAGACGGGATAAGGCATCAGGCTTGGTGTTCTTGCTACCCGGACGGTAAGAAATCACAAACTCGAAACGAGCGAAAAACAACGCCCAACGAGCTTGACGGGCATTAAGTCGTTTGGCAGAACGGATGTACTCAAGGTTCTTATGGTCTGTCCAAACGACAAAAGGAACGGTCGCCCCCTCCAACCACTGTCGCCATTCACCTAGGGCTAAGCGGATGGCGAGCAGTTCACGGTTACCCACATCATAGTTGCGCTCAGATGGCGACAGGCGATGAGAAAAATAAGCGCAAGGATGAACCTTATCGTCAGACTGGAAGCGCTGGGATAGAATGGCTCCCACGCCTACCTCTGAAGCGTCAACCTCGACAATGAATTGTCTAGTGACGTCAGGAGTAACGAGGATAGGAGCGGACGTAAAACGTTCTTTTAGAAGATCAAAAGCTCCCTGGGCGGAACCGGACCACTTAAAACACGTCTTGACAGAAGTAAGAGCTGTGAGAGGGGCAGCAACTTGACCGAAATTACGAATGAAACGCCGATAGAAATTAGCGAAACCTAAAAGCGCTGCAACTCGACACGTGACCTTGGAACGGGCCAATCACTGACAGCTTGGACCTTAGCGGAATCCATCTGAATGCCTTCAGCGGAAATAACGGAACCGAGAAAAGTAACGGAGGAGACATGAAAAGAGCACTTCTCAGCCTTTACGTAGAGACAATTCTCTAAAAGGCGCTGTAGAACACGTCGAACGTGCTGAACATGAATCTCGAGTGACGGTGAAAAAATCAGGATATCGTCAAGATAGACAAAAACAAAGATGTTCAGCATGTCTCTCAGAACATCATTAACTAATGCCTGAAAAACAGCTGGCGCATTGGCGAGACCAAACGGCAGAACCCGGTACTCAAAATGCCCTAACGGAGTGTTAAACGCCGTTTTCCACTCGTCCCCCTCTCTGATGCGCACGAGATGGTAAGCGTTACGAAGGTCCAACTTAGTAAAGCACCTGGCTCCCTGCAGAATCTCGAAGGCTGATGACATAAGGGGAAGCGGATAACGATTCTTAACCGTTATGTCATTCAGCCCTCGATAATCCACGCAGGGGCGCAGAGTACCGTCCTTCTTCTTAACAAAAAAGAACCCCGCCCCGGCCGGAGAGGAAGAAGGCACTATGGTACCGGCGTCAAGAGACACAGATAAATAATCCTCGAGAGCCTTACGTTCGGGAGCCGACAGAGAGTATAGTCTACCCCGAGGAGGAGTGGTCCCCGGAAGGAGATCAATACTACAATCATACGACCGGTGAGGAGGAAGGGAGTTGGCTCGGGACCGACTGAAGACCGTGCGCAGATCATGATATTCCTCCGGCACTCCTGTCAAATCGCCAGGTTCCTCCTGAGAAGTGGGGACAGAAGAAATGGGAGGGATGGCAGACATTAAACACTTCACATGACAAGAAACGTTCCAGGATAGGATAGAATTACTAGACCAATTAATAGAAGGATTATGACATACTAGCCAGGGATGACCCAAAACAACAGGTGTAAAAGGTGAACGAAAAATCAAAAAAGAAATAGTCTCACTGTGGTTACCAGATACTGTGAGAGTTAAAGGTAGTGTCTCAAATCTGATACTGGGAAGATGACTACCATCTAAGGCAAACATGGGCGTAGGCTTGTCTAACTGTCTGAAAGGAATGTCATGTTTCCGAGCCCATGCTTCGTCCATGAAACAACCCTCAGCCCCAGAGTCAATCAAGGCACTGCATGTAGCACCCGAACCGGTCCAGCGTAGATGGACCGACATAGTAGTACAGGATCTAGATGAAGAGACCTGAGTAGTAGCGCTCACCAGTAGCCCTCCGCTTACTGATGAGCTCTGGCCTTTTACTGGACATGAATTGACAAAATGTCCATCAAATCCACAATAGAGGCACAGGCGGTTGGTGATCCTCCGTTCCCTCTCCTTGGTCGAGATGCGAATACCTCCCAGCTGCATGGGCTCAGTCTCTGAGCCAGAGGAGGGAGATGGTTGCGATGCGGAGCAGGGAAACACCGTTGACGCGAGCTCTCTTCCACGAGCTTGGTGACGAAGATCTACCCGTCGTTCTATGCGGATGGCGAGAGCAATCAAAGAGTCCACACTGGAAGGAACCTCCCGAGAGAGAATCTCATCTTTGACCACTGCGTGGAGTCCCTCCAGAAAACGAGCGAGCAGCGCCGGCTCGTTCCAGTCACTAGAGGCAGCAAGAGTGCGAAACTCTATAGAGTAATCCGTTATGGATCGATCACCTTGGCATAGGGAAGCCAGGGCCCTAGAAGCCTCCCTACCAAAAACTGAACGGTCAAAAACCCGAATCATCTCCTCTTTAAAGTTCTGGTAATTGTTAGAACAATCAGCCCTTGCCTCCCAGATAGCTGTGCCCCACTCTCGAGCCCGGCCAGTAAGGAGTGAAATGACGTAAGCAACCCGAGCTCTCTCGCTAGAGTATGTGTTGGGTTGGAGAGAGAACACAATATCACACTGGGTGAGAAAGGAGCGGCACTCCGTGGGCTGCCCGGAGTAGCAAGGTGGGTTATTAACCCTAGGTTCCGGAGGCTCGGCAGGCCAGGAAGTAACAGGTGGCACGAGACGAAGACTCTGGAACTGTCCAGAGAGGTCGGAAACCTGAGCGGCCAGGTTCTCCACGGCATGGCGAGCAGCAGACAATTCCTGCTCGTGTCTGCCGAGCATGGCTCCTTGGATCTCGACGGCAGTGTTACGAGCATCTGTAGTCGCTGGGTCCATTCCTTGGTCGGATCCTTCTGTTATGCAGGTGAATGAGGACCCAAAAGCGACTTGGCGAAAACAGAGTCTTTAATCCAGTAAAGTTACTTTACAAACAAAAGGCATAATACTACTCGTAATGACGAGAACAGACTGGAGACTTGATCAAGAACTGCAGGTTGCCTCGGGAAGGCACTTGAACGTAGCAGACTCAGACACCTGCTCACCACGCAGCATCTGAGGGAAACACGACACGACAGGGCAATACATAGACACAGCACGGTGAACAATAGACAAGGATCCGACAGGACAGGAACGGAAAACAAGGGAAGAAATAGGGACTCTAATCAGGGGAAAAGATAAGGAACAGGTGTGGGAAGACTAAATGATGATTAGGGGAATAGGAACAGCTGGGAGCAGGAACGGAACGATAGAGAGAGGAGAGAGAGGGAGGGGGAGAGAGAGGGATAGAAAAAGGGAACGAACCTAATAAGACCAGCAGGGGGAAACGAACAGAAGGGAAAGCATAATGACAAGACAATCTAAGACAAAACATGACAGTAAGGTGTTGTCTGTGTTGCTCCTCTCTTTTTATTGCATACACTGGCATCTCATCCCTGCACAGCTCTTTAGCTTGTGCTCTGGTGGTTTCAGCTGCTCGACACATATTTACTGCTTTATCCAAAGTTAAATCTTGCTCACGCAGCAATCTCTCCTTGAGTCCATTATCAAGTATGCCACAGACTATCCTGTCATTCACTAGTGAGTCTTTCAGATTTTCAAATTCACACGTTTTGCTCAGTGTTCAGCTCAGTCAAATACTGGTCAAAACGGACTCCCTGTTTCTGATCATGAGAGAAAAACGTGTCTCTCTCAAACGTGACGTTCTGGCTTGGTACAAAGTACTCCTCAAATTTAGCCATTAGCACAGTCAATGTCAAGTTTGCCTCGTCTTGCTGAAAGCTATTGTAAATGTCCAATGCATCCTCTCCAATAACATGTAGAAAAATAGAAGCTTTCAATTTGTCATCATCTCCCCCTGAACCACTGGCTGCTAGGTAGATATTGAATCTCTGCTTGAAACGTTTCCAATTGTCAGCTAAATTGCCTGTTAACTGCATAGGAGTAGAAGGACTAAGCCTATCCATGACAGAGAACAGGAACAGTGTCAATTTCTATTACTTTAGTATGTTGCTCATCAACTTGCTCGTCAACAGATTCCAATGCAGCCTCGCTCTCGCTGCTGTCACTCTCGCTGCTGCGGTTTGTTATCCTCGCTCTTGCAAGCTAGCATATTCGACTACTCACGCCACTTGACTTGTGGTAGAATGTTAAATTTTCGTCGCAGAGTTACTCCTTTATTGTCATAGCGACTACAAATCTGACACCATGTTATGTTTGTTCCTTATATAATGACAAACTGAGGCGTTTAACTACTTTTAAGGAACATATACTTCAGCTAGAAAACTCCATGTTTAGCCATGCAAGGCATTCTTTAACCATCCACCTAGCCTGCTGGGTAAAGTAGTCTAAATGTTATTAACACATAACACAATAATGAGAACCGGTAAGTAAATAAGTGCTGTAGTCTTACTGGTACAGTAATATGTACTGTACTTTCATAATGAGAAGGATCTATCACTAAAACCATTCAAATGCTTTTACAAAACTGCAAGAAAACCAGTATCTGGTGGAAGAGGTGACTGTTCACCCCAGAGCAGGAGACCCACACTGTAAATATGGTCATTGCAAATAGCTGTATCAGACTAAAAACTGCAGGACCACATAATGGCAGATAACACCATATTCCAAAACGTTGACAGAATTCTTCTCTGCATGATATTGGAAGGTGCATTTTTTTTATTTAAATGTAACCTTTATTTAACTAGGCAAGTCAGTTAATTAAGAACAAATTCTTATTTTCAATTACGGCCTAGGAACAGTGGGCTAACTAACTGCCTGTTCAGGGGCAGAACGACAGATTTGTACCTTGTCAGCTTGGGGATCTGAACTTGCAACCTTCCGGTTACTAGTCCAACGCTCTAAGTATTAGGTTACCCTGCCGCCCCACCATGATCAGTATGATCGCCAGCCACACCAATGCATACCCCTTGTACAGGCAATTGAGGATGATATTGATCAGGGGTCATGCCAGGCCTGGATATGGCACTCCAGACGATAATTTCCACGCTGCCTAGCTCAAGACAACATTGCATGTGATGTGGATGAAGCTTTATGGCCAGATCCACAAAGAAGATGAGATGTAGCCACATTTTTTTCTGTTCTTTTTATTCTAACACAAATGTTTTTCTTCTACTGCACTTTTGTTGTTTGAGGAGCGTTAGAACAATGAGAGAAAAAAGAAAAAATATTATTTGTATTGATAGTGATAGTGAGATAGTGAGGAATACACATTAGGATACCTGTTTGTATGTGTGTTTACTACATGTATGACAACACTTTATTGCAAACTGCTATGCCCTGCACACAGAAAAAGCACCAGAAGTGTTTTTCATTTATACTATCAGTGCGTAGTTGGTGCTTCGTGTGCTTATTCAAATGATGGTTTGTGTGTACTGTATTGATGCAAAAACACCTTTTTTGAAAAAGAGTTTGAAGAGTTTTGCAAGAATTGCTTGCTTTGCAAGAGATGCATAATGTTTTGCTGGTTTTGTGTAAGGCTTTGTGGTTAGTGTGTAGAGTTTTGCAAAAATGTCCTATAGTTTCAAAGATAGTGCCTAAGCAATCAGAAAAAATAAATAAATAAAACACAAAAGTAGTGCCTGCACTGTGCTTTTACTAGTCCTGTATTAGGGGACCGATATAGCTGTCTGTAACGTGGGAAAATACATCCCAGTCAGCGAAAAACAAATCGCCGCACCTCCACCCCCAAACAGCTTCAGAAACACATCAGTGACCTGGGTGAGAACAATAGGAAGCATTTTAACAATGGAATTAATGGTTATAGGATAGGAACTGTGGTCAATTCTGTCAGTTGACAGTGTGTGAAATTTGTTTTGTAGGTGTAAATCAAATACCACTGCCGACACACGTGGACCAGGAAACCTCCCGTCACCCAGGTGTACAGCATCCGGGTCGTTCAGCAGACATTATTCTCAATTATTGATGTGTCAGTCATTAGCTATTTATATCCTGGACCCAGGATCTGTAGGATCTGTTGCAATATGAATGCTCAATACACATGGTAGGTTGACTGGTGAGTTAACGTGGCTCATTTCACAGTGGTGTCAAAGTCCTGCAATAAAATCTACAACTATAATTTTTGTAAACTCTTGTGTACTGTTGGTGTCACTGAGTAGGCAGATACTCCATTTCATGGATCCAACACCCAAGATCCATAGGTAAGGCTGTACATTGCAATATGAAAGTTCAATACACACAATAGGCTGACTATTGAGGTGATTTACACAGTCACTATATGGGCCCTGGAAGAATATGGGCCCTGGAAGAAAGCTGTTGCCCAATACCTAGTACACCAGTCGTTTCACCAAAGGACTCAGGAGCAGGAGTAGGCAACCCTTTTCCTGGAGTACCACAGGCACTGCAAGGATTTTTGTCAACTAGGCACCACACCAGGGGTGTGTTCAGTTCACTTGAACGTTTGCTGTGTTGCGGAACGGTTTGTACTGAACACGTTTTCCCAAAACGTTATTGTACGTTCTTGAACAGACTGAGATAAATGTGCTACATTCGGTGGGTGTGCTGGGGTGTGGTTTGAAGCAATGAGTGACATTATTTAAAGGGCAGCGGTGAATTTGAGCCCACAACGCAACCCCTCCCCATTTTTCAACTGATCGTTCAGAACAACAGAGTTTCTGTTCAATTTAATGTTCTGATGTACTTAACGTAGCCTTGACCAACTGAGCTAACTGATCAGTTCACTGAAATGTAACATGGAGCCGGAGCAGAAGGCAGACGTTTTACATGCCCCCAACCGATTGTGTTTTTTTGTTTGTTTATCTGCGTTTTGTAACTTATTGTTTTATATATTTTGTACATAATGTTGCTGCTACCGTCTCTTATGACCGAAAATAACTTCTATCAAATCACAGGTCACGTGCGTCGAATACAACCGGTGTAGAGCTTACAGTGTAATGAGTTAGGTGGAAGGTTAAACTACCAACGGAACATTAAAAACTGTAACATCTTATGCTTCACTGAGTCGTGGTTGAACGACGACAATATCAACATTCAGCTGGCTGGTTATACAATGTACCGGCAGGATTGAACAGCGGCGTCTGGTAAGACAAGGGGTGGCGGACTATTCTTTTTGTAAATAACAGCAGGTACACGATATCTAAGGAAGTCTCGAGCTATTGTTCACCTGAGGTAGACTATATCATGCTAAGCTGTAGACCACTCTACCTACCGAGAGAGTTCTCATCTGTATTCTTTGTAGCTGTTTACATGCCACCTCAGTCAGTGATTGGCACTAAGATAGCATTGAATGAGCAAAAAAGAAGGCGGCGCTCCTAGTAGCCGGGGACTTTAATGCTAGGAAACTTAACAGTTTTACAAAATGTCTATCAGCATGTTAAATGTGAAAACAGAGGGAAAATAACTCTGGACCACCTATACTCCACACACAGAGACACATACAAAGCTCTCCCTTGCCCTTCATTTGCAAAATCTGACCATAATTCCATCTTCCTGATTCCTGCTTACAAACTAAAAATTAAAGCCGGAAGCACCAGTGACTAGATCAATAAAAAAGTGGTGGATGATGCAGATGCTAAACTACAGGACTGTTTTGCTAGCACAGACTGGAATATGTTCTGGGATTCCTCCAATGGTATTGAGGAGTACACCACATCTGTCATTGGCTTCATCAATAATTGCATCAATGAAGTCGTCCCCACAGAGACCGTATGTACATACACCAACCAGAAGCCATGGATTACAGGCAGCATCCGCACTGAGCTGCCGCTTTCAAGGAGCAGGACTCTAACCCGGAAGCTTATTAGAAATACCGTTATGCCCTCTGACGAACCATCAAACAGGCAAAGCGTAAATACAGGACTAAGATCAAGTCGTACTACACCGATTCTAACGCTTGTCAAATGTTGCAGGACTTGCAAACCATTACAGACTACAAAGTGAAGCACAGTCAAGAGCTTCCCAGTGAAACAAGCCTACCAGAAGAGCTAAACTACTTCTATGCTTGCTTCGACGCAAATAACACTGAAACATGCACGAGAGCACCAGCTGTACCGGAAGATTGTGTGATCATGCTCTCAGCAGCAGATGTGAGTAAGACCTTTAGACAGGTCAACATTCACAAGGCCGCAGGGCCAGACGGATTACCAGGACGTGTACTGTGAGCATGCGCTGACCAACTGGCAAGTGTCTTCACTGACATTTTCAACCTCTCCCTGTCCGAGTCTGTAATACCAACATGTTTTAAGCAGACCACCATAGTGCCTGTGCCCAAGAACACTAAAATAACCTGCCTAAATGACTACCGACCCATAGCACTCACGTCTGTAGCTATGAAGTGTTTTGAAAGGCTGGTCATGGCTCACATCAACACCATCATCCCAGAAACCCTAGACCCACTCCAATTTGCATACGACCCCAACAGATCCACAGATGATGCAATCTCTATTGCACTCCACACTGCCCTTTCCCACCTGGAAAAAGGAACACCTATGTGAGAATGCTATTCATTGACTACAGCTCAGCATTCAACACCATAGTGCCCAGAAACCTCCCCAATAAGGACTTTGGGACTAAACATCTCCCTCTGCAATTGGATCCTGGACTTCCTGACAGTCCGCCCCCAGGTGGAAAGGGTAGGTAACAACACATCCGCCACGCTGATCCTCAACAAAAGGGCCCCTCAGCGGTGCGTGCTCAGTCCCGCCCTGTACTCCCTGTTCACTCATGACTGCATGGCCAGGCACGATTCCAACACCATCATCAAATTTGCCGGTGACACAACAGTGGTAGGCCTAATCACAGACAACGAGACAGCCTATTGGGAGGAGTTCAGAGACCTGGCAATATGGTGCCAGGGCAACAACCTCTCCCTCAACGTGATCAAGACAGAGGAGATGATTGAGGACAACAGGAAAGGAGGACCGCGCACACCCTCATTCTCATTGACAGGGTTGTAGTGGAGCAGGTTGGGAGCTTCAAGTTCCTTGGTGACCACGTCCCCAACAAACTAACATGGCTCCCTACAATGCCTGGGCATGCTCCTGATGAGGTGGCGGATGGTCTCCTGAGGGATCTCCTCCCAGACCTGGACTAAAGCATCCGCAAACTCCTGGACAGTCTGTGGTGCAACGTGGCGTTGGTGGATGGAGCGAGACATGATGTCCCAGATGTGCTCAATTGGATTCAGGTCTGGGGAACAGGCAGGCAGTCCATAGCATCAATGTCTTCCTCTTGCAGGAACTGCTGACACACTGGATAGTCTTGCATTAGGAGGAACCCAGAGCCAACCGCACCAGCATATGGTCTCACAAGGGGTCTGAGGATCTCATCTCGGTACCTAATGGCAGTCAGGCTACCTCTGGCGAGCACATGGAGGGCTGTGTGGCCTCCCCAAAGAAATGCCACCCCATACCATGACTGACCCACCGCCAAACTGGTCATGCTGGAGGATGTTGCAGGCTGCAGAACGTTGTCCACGGCGTCTCCAGACTCTGTCATGTCTGTCACATGCTCAGTGTGAACCTGCTTTCATCTGTGAAGAGCACAGGGCGTCAGTAGCGAATTTGCCAATCTTGGTGTTCTCTGGCAAATACCAAACGTCCTGCACGGTGTTGGGCTGTAAGCACAACCCCCACATGTGGACGTCGGGCCCTCATACCACCCTCATGGAGTCTGTTTCTGACCGTTTGAGCAGACATATGCATATTTGTGGTCTGCCAGAGGTCATTTTGCAGGGCTCTGGTAGTGCTCCTCCTTGCACAAAGGCGGAGGTAGCGGTCCTGCTGCTGGATTGTTGCCCTCCTACGGCCTCCTCCACGTCTCCTGATGTACTGGCCTGTGTCCTGGTAGCGCCTCCATGCTCTACACTACGCTGACAGACACAGCAAACCTTCTTGCCACAGCTCGCATTGATGCGCCATCCTGGATGAGCTGCACTACCTGAGCCACTTGTGTGGGTTGTAGACTCCGTCTCATGCAACCACTAGAGTGAAAGCACCGCCAGCATTCAAAAGTGACCAAAACATGAGCCAGGAAGCATAGGAACTGAGATGTGGTCTGTGGTCTCCACCTGCAGAACCACTCCTTAATTGGTGGTGTCTTGCTAATTGCCTATAATTTCCACCTGTAGTCTATTCCATTTGCACAACAGCATGTGAAATTCATTGTCAATCAGTGTTGCATCCTAAGTGGACAGTTTGATTTCACAGAAGTATGATTGACTTGGAGGAACATTGTGTTGTTTAAGTGTTCCCTTTATTTTTTTGAGCAGTGTATATATCCATATATATATATCCATGCATGCAGGCATACATATACACATACAGTGGGGCAAAAAAGTATTTAGTCAAACACCAATTGTGCACGTTCTCCCACTTAAAAAGATGAGAGAGGCCTGCAATGTTAATCATAGGCACACTTCAACTATGACAGACAAAATGGCATGCCTCCATGCAGATCTTCTCTAGAGCAGTGATGTTTTGGGGCTGCTGCTGGGCAACACGGACTTTCAACTCCCTCCAAAGATTTTCTATGGGGTTGAGATCTGGAGACTGGCTTGGCCACTCCAGGACCTTGAAATGCTTCTTACGAAGCCACTCCTTCGTTGCCCGGGCGGTGTGTTTGGGATCATTGTCATGCTGAAAGACCCAGCCACGTTTCATCTTCAATGCCCTTGCTGATGGAAGGAGGTTTTCACTCAAAATCTTACGATACATGGCCCCATTTATTCTTTCCTTTACACCGATCAGTTGTCCTGGTCCCTTTGCAGAAAAACAGCCCCAAAGCATGATGCTTCACAGTAGGTATGGTGTTCTTTGGATGCAACTTAGCATTCTTTGTCCTCCAAACACGACGAGTTGAGTTTTTACCAAAAAGTTCTATTTTGGTTTCATCTGACCATATGACATTCTCCCAATCTTCTTCTGGATTATCCAAATGCTCTCTAGCAAACTTCAGACGGGCCTGGACATGTACTGGTTTAAGCAGGGGGACATGTCTGGCACTGCAGGATTTGACTCCCTGGCGGCGTAGTGTGTTACCGATGGTAGGCTTTGTTACTCTGATCCCAGCTCTCTATAGGTCATTCACTAGGTCACCCCGTGTGGTTCTGGGATTTTTGCTCACCGTTATTGTGATCATTTTGACCCCACGGGGTGAGATCTTGCGTGGAGCCCCAGATTGAGGGAGATTATCAGTAGTCTTGTATGTCTTCCGTTTCCTAATAATTGCTCCCACAGTTGATTTCTTCAAACCAAGCTGCTTACCTATTGCAGATTCAGTCTTCCCAGCCTGGTGCAGGTCTACTATTTTGTTTCTGGTGTCCTTTGACAGCTCTTTGGTCTTGGCCATAGTGGAGTTTGGAGTGTGACTGTTTGAGGTTGTGGACCGGTGTATTTTATACTGATAACAAGTTCAAACAGGTGCCATTAATACAGGTAACGAGTGGAGGACAGAGGAGCCTCTTAAAGAAGTTACAGGTCTGTGAGAGCCAGAGATCTTGCTTGTTTGTAGGTGACCAAATACTTATTTTCCACCATAATTTGCAAATAAATTCATTAAAAATCCTACAATGTGATTTTCTGGATTTTTTTTCTCATTTTGTCTGTTATAGTTGAAGTGTACCTATGATGAAAATTACAGGCCTCTCTCATCTTTTTAAGTGGGAGAACTTGCACAATTGGTGGCTGACTAAATACTTTTTTTGCCCCACTGTATATACATACACATATCTAATATAGACATACGTTTTTTTAGAATATACCTTTAATATTCCCTGCAAACTATACCACACTTCCCCCAATTGGAGTATTTTACAGACACAAACTATTTTACAATAGTTATATTTTGTTTGTTTTTACTCCTTCTATTTATGATGTACATCCAGTTTCTATTTGTAACTGTGCTATTTCACAAAAGTTCTGAACCTATATACATTTTACAGATCCCGTATGTGTCACGCCCTGACCTTAATTATCTATGTTTTATGTATTATTTTGGTCAGGTCAGGGTGTGACGGGGGTGGGTATGCTTGTTTGTCCTGTCTGGGGTTTTTGTATGTCTAGGGTGTTTGTGAAATCAAATCAAATCAAAAGTATTTATATAGCCCTTCGTACATCAGCTGATATCTCAAAATGCTGTCCAGAAACCCAGCCTATAACCCCAAACAGCAAGCAATGCAGGTGTAGAAGCACGGTGGCTAGGAAAAACTCCCCAAAAAGGCCAAAACCTAGGAAGAAACCTAGAAGCCAGTGTAGGAAGCCAGTGTAGGGAGGCTAGCACTGGAGTAATATGATCAAATTCTTTGGTTCTAGTCAGGATTCTAGCAGCCGTATTTAGCACTAACTGAAGTTTATTTAGTGCTTTATCCGGGTAGCCGGAAAGTAGAGCATTGCAGTAGTCTAACCCAGAAGTGATAAAAGCATGGATTAATTTTTCTGCATCATTTTTGGAAGGAAAGTTTCCGATTTTTGCAATGTTACGTAGATGGAAAAAAGCTGTCCTTGAAATGGTCTTGATATGTTCTTCAAAAGAGAGATCAGGGTCCAGAGTAACGCCGAGGTCCTTCACAGTTTTATTTGAGACGACTGTACAACCATTAAGATTAATTGTTAGATTCAACAGAAGATCTCTTTGTTTATTGGGACCTAGAACAAGCATCTCTGTTTTGTCCGAGTTTAAAAGTAGAACGTTTGCAGCCATCCACTTCCTTATGTCTGAAACACATCTGCTAGCGAGGGCAATTTTGGGGCTTCACCATCTTTCATTGAAATGTACACCTGTGTGTCATCTGCATAGCAGTGAACGTTAAACATTATGTTTTCGAATGACATCCCCAAGGGGTAAAATATATAGACAAAACAATAGTGGTCCTAAAACGGAACCTTGAGGAACACCGAAATTTACAGTTGATTTGTCACCTGGACAAACCATTCACAGAGACAAACTGATATCTTGCCAACAGATAAGATCTAAACCAGGCCAGAACTTGTCCGTGTGGACCAATTTGGGTTTCCAATCTCCCCAAAAGAATGTGGTGATCGATGGTATCAAAAGCAGCACTAAGGTCTAGGAGCACGAGGACAGATGCAGAGCCTCGGTTTGATGCCATTTACCACCTTCACAAGTGCAGTCTCAGTGCTATGATGGGGTCTAAAACCAGACTGAAGCATTTCGTTGTTTGTCTTCAGGAAGGCAGTGAGTTGCTGCGCAACAGCCTTTTCTAAAAAAAATTGAGAGGAATTGAAGATTCGATATAGACCGATAGTTTTTTATATTTTCTGGGTCAAGGTTTGGCTTTTTCAAGAGAAGCTTTATTACTGCCACTTTTAGTGAGTTTGGTACACATCCGGTGGATAGCTGTTTATTATGTTCAACATAGGAGGGCCAAGCACAGGAAGCAACTCTTTCAGTAGTTTGGTTGGAATAGGGTCCAGTATGCAGCTTGAAGGTTTAGAGGCCATGATTATTTTCATCATTGTGTCAAGAGATATAGTACTAAAACACCTGAGCATCTCTCTTGATCCAAGTCCTGGCAGAGTTGTGCAGACTCAGGACAACTGAGCTTTGAAGGAATACGCAGATTTAAAGAGGAGTCTGTAATTTGCTTTCTAATAATCACAATCTTTTCCTCAAAGAAGTTAATGAATTCATCACTGCTGAAGTGAAAGCCATCCTCTCTTGGGGAATGCTGCTTTTTAGTTAGCTTTGCGACAGTATCAAAAAGGAATTTCTGATTGTTCTTATTTTCCTCAATTAAGTTAGAAAAATAGGATGATCGGGCAGCAGTAAAGGCTCTTTGGTACTGCACGGTACTGTCTCTCCAAGCTAGTCGGAAGATTTCCAATTTGGTGTGGCGCCATTTCCGTTCCAATTTTCTGGAAGCTTGCTTCAGAGCTCGGGTATTTTCTGTGTACCAGGGAGTTGGTTTCTTATGAGAAATGTTTTTAGTTTTTAGGGGTGCAACTGCATCTAGGGTATTACGCAAGGTTATAATAATAATAATAATAATAATGGTTGTCCGATAGTCCAGGATTATGAGGAAAAACATTAAGATCCACAACATTTATTCCATGGGACAAACCTAGGTCCAGAGTATGACTGTGACAGTGTGTGGGTCCAGAGACATGTTGGACAAAACCCACTGAGGCTCCGAAAGCCCTTTGGAGTGGGTCTGTGGACTTTTCCATGTGAATATTAAAGTCACCAAAGATTAGAATATTATCTGCTATGACTACAAGGTCCGATAGGAATTCAGGGAACTCAATAAGGAACGCTGTATATGGCCCAGGAGGCCTATAAACAGTAGCTATAAAAAGTGATTGAGTAGGCTGCATAGATTTCATCACTAGAAGCTCAAAAGACGAAAACGTCATTTTTTTTTGTAAATTGAAATTTGCTATCGTAAATGTTAGCAACACCTCCGCCTTTGCGGGATGCACAGGGGATATGGTCACTAGTATAGCCAGGAGTCGAGGCCTCATTTAACACAGTCAATTCATCAGGCTTAAGCCATGTTTCAGTCAGGCCAATCACATAAAGATTATGATCAGTGATTAGTTCACTGACTATAATTGCCTTTGAAGTAAGGGATCTAACATTAAGTAGCCCTATTTTGAGATGTGAGGTATCATGATCTCTTTCAATAATGACAGGAATGGAGGAGATCTTTATCCTAGTGAGATTGCTAAGGCGAACACCGCCATGTTTAGTTTTGCCCAACCTAGGTCGAGGCGCAGACACAGTCTCAATGGGGATAGCTGAGCTGACTACACTGACTCTGCTAGTGGCAGACTCCACTATGCCTGCTGCCTGGCCTGCACCCTATTTCATTGTGGAGCTAGAGGAGTTTCAGCCCTGTCTATGTTGGTAGATAAGATGAGAGCACCCCTCCAGCTAGGATGGAGTCCATCACTCCTCAGCAGGTCAGGCTTGGTCCTGTTTGTGGGTGAGTCCCATCTTTTGGGAGGGGCATAAAACAGTTTTCAATGAGCGATTGAGTTGTGAGACTCTGCTGTAGAGCTCATCACTCCCCCTAACTGGGAGGGGGCCAGAGACAATTACTCGATGCCGAAACATCTTTCTAGCTGATTTACACGCTGAAGCTATGTTGCGCTTGGTGATCTCTGACTGTTTCATTCTAACATCGTTGGTGCCGACGTGGATAACAATATCTCTATACTCTCTACACTCGCCAGTTTTAGCTTTAGCCAGCACCATTTTCAGATTTGCCTTAACGTCGGCAGCCCTGCCCCCTGGTAAACAGTGTATGATCGCTGGATGATTCGTTTTAAGTCTAATACTGCGGGTAATGGAGTCGCCAATGACTAGAGTTTTCAATTTGTCAGAGCTAATGGTGGGAAGCTTCGGCGTCTCAGACCCCATAACGGGAGGAGTAGAGACAAGAGAAGGCTCGGCCTCTGACTCCGACTCGCTGCTTAACCTTTTGCTCCTACCTGACACGCAGGCGTCCCATCTAGACATCTGGAAATGCAAATGCGCTACGCTAAATGCTAATAGTATTAGTTAAAACTCAAACGTTCATTAAAATACACATGCAGGGTATTGAATTAAAGCTGCACTCTTTGTGAATCCAGGCAACAAGTCAGATTTTTAAAATGCTTTTCGGCGAAAGCATGAGAAGCTATTATCTGATAGCATGTAACACCCCAAAAGACCCGCAGGGGACGTAAACAAAATAATTAGCATAGTCGTCGCTACACAAACCGCACAAATAAAATATAAAACATTCATTACCTTTGACCATCTTCTTTGTTGGCACTCCTAGATGTCCCATAATCACTATTGGGTATTTTTTTTCGATTAAATCGGTCCATATATAGCCTAGATATCGATCTATGAAGACTGTGATAAACGGAAAAAAATAGCGTCTTATAACGTAACGTAATTTTTTTAAATAAAAAAAGTTGACGATAAACTTTCACAAAACACTTCGAAATACTTTTGTAATGCAACTTTAGGTATTAGTACACGTTAATAGGTGATCAAATTGATCACGAGGCGATGTATTTTCTTTAGCTGTCCGTCTGGAAATAATGTCCGGGTAAATCTCAACCAAAATATCCGGTCGGAGACCTGAACAAATGGCTTGTCTCTTCTTTGTTTGACCAAGAAACAAAGCCTAGGCAAATGACAAGACTGTTGACATCGTGTGGAAGCTGTAGGAATTGCAATCTCGGCTTCATGTAATTTGTTTTCCCATCAACAATACCGGCAACTGGCGCATTGATATATTTTCCAGTTTTAAGTGATCAGATTTTCCTGCGTTTTCGATGAAAGGCACGTTCTGTTATAGTCACAGCCGTGATTTAACCAGTTTTATAAACGTCTGAGTGTTTTCTATCCACACATACTAATAATATGCATATACTATATTCCTGGCATGAGCAGCAGGGCGCTGAAATGTTTCGCGATTTTTAACAGAATGTTCGAAAAAATGAGGGGGTAGGAGTAACAGGTTAATGGGGAAAACCGGTTGAAAGTTTCTGTCGGCTGAATGAGCGACACCGGTTGAGCATTCCTTCAGTATTTCCTTCCAGAAACCGTGAGAAAGTTGTCCGGCTGCGGGGACCGTGCGAGGGGATTTATACTACTATCTGACTTACTGGTCTCCTGACCCCTCCTGTCTCAGCCTCCAGTATTTATGCTGCAGTGATTTATGTGTTGGGGGGCTAGGGTCAGTTTGCTATATCTGGAGTACTTCTCCTGTCCTATTCTGTGTCCTGTGTGAATCCAAGTGTGCGTTCTCTAATCCTCTCCTTCTCTCTTTCTTTTTCTCTCTCGGAGGACCTGAGCCCTAGGACCATGCCCCAGGACTACCTGACATGATGACTCCTTGCAGTCCCCAGTCCACCTGGCCGTGCTGCTGCTCCAGTTTCAACTGTTCTGCCTTATTATTATTCGACCATGCTGGTCTTTTATGAACATTTTAACATCTTGGCCATGTTCTGTTATAATCTCCACCTGGCACAGCCAGAAGAGGACTGGCCACCCCACATAGCCTGGTTCCTCTCTAGGTTTCTCCCTAGGTTTTGGCCTTTCTAGGGAGTTTTTCCTAGCCACCGTGCTTCTACACCTGCATTGCTTGCTGTTTGGGGTTTTAGGCTGAGTTTCTGTACAGCACTTTGAGATATCAGCTGATGTACGAAGGGCAATATAAATAAATTCGATTTGATTTGATTTGGTGGCACATACGCGGTTTCCTCCTTTCCTACACTGAAATTAGCCTTGCCTAACAATTGCATCTGAAGCTGGGCTTGCAGCTCAGCTATCCTTGCCATAAGGCGATCGTTCTCCTGTATATTATGAGTACAGCGACTGCAATTAGAAGGCATCATGTTAATGTTACTACTTATCTTCGGCTGGCGGAGGTCCTGACGAACCACGTCCAGATAAAGCGTCCGGAGTGAAAAAGTTGAATGAACAAAAGTTGAGCGAGGGGAAAAACTACAAATATGAACGGTAATTAAAACATTTAAAACGTAATGTTGGAGGGATCACGTGACCCTTGAACGAGATGGCCTCATGAACTAAGAGCTCCGCACAAGTAGTTTCCAATTCCTAATCTTACCTCCACTCCAAGTTCAAACTCATTTAGCTTTAGTAAGAAAAAGTCATGGCGGCTACAAAAGGCGACACTACAGATGACATTTTTACCCGGATTCGAGCATTAGCGACGGAAAAAGCCTCCAAGAAGAAGCTAGCTTCAGAAAAAACTAGCGCCATTAGCCAGGAGCAAGAGAACCCGCTCCCCCCCGAGGCACAACGAATGCCAACCTCACACTCTGTCGAAGACATCCTTTCTGAGTTGAGATCCCAACGTACAGAACTAAACACCAAATAAGATGCTATTAACTGTCAGCTCAGTGCGATAGGGGGCAAGGTGACAATCCTGGAAAACGCTTTGCCTGACATCAACAACAAGAACCATAAACGCTGAGCGCCTGGAAGAGGCAGAGGGGCGAATCCTATCCATGGAAAACTTATTGACAGATGCCATGGAAACAATAGCATATGCTAAAAAGAAAATTGAGCATCTGGAAGAGAAAACAGAGGACCTGGAAAACAGGGGGCGAACAAATAATTGTGTTCTATTCAATCTGGGCGAAAAAGAAGAGGGAAACATGCCACTGATCCGCTACCTGCAAGACAAACTTCCCGAGTGGCTCCACCTGTCCACCGACAGGCCCATAGAACTCGAGAGAGCTCACCGAGCACTGAGGCCCCCACCAGCAGCCAGACAACCACCGCGCCCAATCACCATACGTTTCTTGAGATTCACCGACAAGGAACGAGTCCTACATGCGGCGAAAAACAACACCATCACAGTGGGAAACGCCAAACTCGCTTTACACCAGGACCTGTCAGCTGGAATACGCCGAAAACGCTGAGAGTTTGACGAAGTGAAGAAATACTCAATTGACCGAGGCATCTTCAGGGGATTCAAATACCCAAACGAGCTCAGGATTCTTCACCAAGGAGCCTTGCGACACTTCAAAACTCCCGAAGAGGCAAAATGTTTTTTGAAAGACAATCCTGGTCAATGAGAAATGGACCAATGACTAAATGTGATTAATGTCATTACTAAAGGAGGTAAGACAACATATAGCCGATATCCAAAGACCCACACCTAAATGTCATTATAGCCGTCCAATTTATATTTATTTTCCTTTAACTGAGAGGGATGGGCTCTATAGCCTAACCTAGGCCTACTAATGTTTCAGCCTACTTTTATTTCCCTGTTTTTTTGTTGCTATTATTACTTGGGGTTCCCTATGTCCCTTGGGGGAGGTATATGTAGGCTGGGCTATTGATTAGATTTTTCTCCCCTATTTTAGTGTGGTCTGGACGAGGGCAACTGTGTCATTTACTCAATGCGGGGTGGAGAGGATGAGGCATTTCTTTGGTGGGGAGAGGGAGACGTTGTGCGTTGCTAACTGTTCCCGGTTTTTGTTTTATTCGGAACACAGAATTGAGACTGAGCGGGGGGGTAATAGATCCAACGGGATGTGTCGAGTTGTTTGGGAACTCGGCTGGGGTGTTTAGAGATCATTATTTTATGTACACCATTTATTTTCATTTTATATGAACGCAGCTGTAACTACTATCCACTTTTACCCAGCGATGACTTGCACTAGAGTTCGATTACTGTTTGATGACGATGACTAGTACCTTAAATCTATTGACATGGAACTGCCATGGTCTAGGGCATGCAATAAAACGGAAAAAGATACTATGTGCTCTAAAAAAGGAAAAAGCAGACATCGCGCTATTACAAGAGACAAACCTCTGTGATGCTGAACATGCCAAACTCCGCAGAGCTTGGGTGGGACAGGTGTATTTCTCATCTTTCAAATCAAACAGTAGAGGCACAGCCATACTTATCCATACAAATGTTCCATTCATAATTGACAAAAACATATCTGATCCGGAGGGGAGATTTATTTTGATAACTGGGTCACTATATGGTCAACCAATTACTATATTAAACATATACACCCCTAACACAGATACTCCTGCCTTCATGTCAAAAATGATAACCCTGTTCAATGAGCATTGTGTCTCCTTTGGCGTGGTGGCCGGAGATTTTAATTGTACCCTTAACCCAACCCTAGACAAATCATCTCAAGTCCCCACCACAAATCCTAGGTCTGCAAAGATGTTGAACTCTCTTACTAAAGAGATGGGACTATGGACTATACATACTACTCTAATGTCCATAACACCTACTCTTGTATAGATTGCATTTTTTCCCAAAGAGTTTCATAAATTCAGCCACATGTACAATCGGACCCATAGCCCTTTCAGATCACGCCTTTGTCCACCTCCGCTTTGACCTCTGCAAAAACATCCCAAGGTCAAAGATCTGGTAATTCAACACCTCCATGCTATCAAATGAAGCGTTCCATACATTGGTAACTACATGGATAGACAACTACACACAAGACAATAAAAATTATCCTGTTTCTACGGCCACAATGTGGGACGCTGCTAAAGCCACACTAAGAGGCCATCTAATCGCATATGCTTCCTCTAAGAAAAAAGCAATGGAAGCACACAGGCTAGATCTTGAGAGGGAGCTGGAATACTGTGAAAAAATACATAAACAATCCCCAGACAGCACCTCCTGGAGTCATCTTAAAGCAGCCAAAGCCAAACTGAATTTGGACTACACTCGGGAGATAAAAAAAAAGTTTTTCTTTACTAAACAGAAACACCATGAGTATAGCAATAGGCCCAGTAGATTGCTTGCTTACCAATTAAAAAAGGAGCAGTCAGAGCGTACAATCATGGCTATCCGAACAGCAGAGGACGAGGTCACGTATGACCCCAAAAAGATCAATTGAACTTTTCATGATTTTTACTGCAAACTATACACCTCTGAGAGAAAACACATGGAGGCAGAACTCCACTCTTTCCTAGAGGGAATCTCGCTACCTAAACTATCAAAGACCGACCAAAAAGATCTCAACTCCCCCTTCACTCCTGAGGAGATCCTGGAGGCAAATACCTCCATGCCACCTAATAAGTCCCCAGGCCCAGATGGATTCCCCAGAGAGTTCTACAAAGCTTTTTGGGCCCAGCTCCACCCTATCTTCATGCCAATGCTGGAGGATTTTTGCAAAAACGGAGTTCTCCCAGACTCAATGCACACAGCTCGCATTACAGTGTTGCTAAAAAAGGACAAGGACCCCCCCATCCTGCTCGTCCTTCCGGCCCATAAGCTTGTTGGATTTCGACTATTAAATAATTACCAAATTGCTCGCCAAAAGACTAAACACTCTTCTTCCCAAAATAATAAAAGCTGACCAAACTGGATTTATTAGAGACAGATACTCTTCTGATAACATTCACCTTCTTTTTGATATTATTGATCAAGTAAACGCACATCAGACCCCTGTCCTGCTTGCTTCACTGGATGCTGAGAAGGCGTTTGACATGATGGAGTGGAGCTTTCTGTTTTCAGTGTTATACAAGTTCAATATGGGCCCAAATTTTATTAAATGGATCAAATCACTATACTCTCATCCAAATGCCATGGTGACTACTAATGGACTGAACTCTGACAGATTCCCTCTGGAACGGGGCACAAGACAAGGGTGCTCGCTGTCCCCCCTGCTCTACTTGTTGGGGGTGGAGCCTCTGGCAGAGCTGATAAGGAGCAATCCAAGTATTATGGGTGTTTCTGCAGGCGGCCTGCAGCACAAGATTTCGCTTTACGCAGATGATTTCTTGCTCTACATATCCAACCCTGAGAAATCCCTCCCTCTCATTTTAGACACAATTGCTCAGTATGGCAAGTTTTCAGGTTATAAGATCAATTTGAACAAATCCACTGTCTGCCCTCTCAATATTACACTCACCAGCTCTATGAAGACACTATGTCCTTTCCAATGGAAAACACAGGGGTTTCAATACCTCGGGATCTTCATAACACCAGATCTGAATAGCTTGTTTAAGGAAAATTATCTTCCACTCCTGGATCGAATCAAGAATGATCTCCAAACCTGGATCTCCCTCCCAATTAGCTTAGTAGGAATAATTAATGTCATCCGTATGAACGTCCTCCCTAGACTGAACTACTTATTTCAGATGTTCCCATGCTATCTCCTAGTTTCCTTCTTCAAAACAACCAAAGCATCACCAAATTTATATGGGGCAATAAAAAACCTAGGATCAAGTTTTCCACCCTCTCGAAACCTGAATCTAAGGGTGGTCTTGCCCTTCCCTCCCTTCAATTGTACTACTCGTCTGCCCAAATCTGCAACATGCTAACATGGATCACAAACAGACAAGAGTCAACGTGGATTCAGATAGAAGCCCAATCCTGTGGTTCATTTCCCTTAAACTCAATTATATTCATTAATAACTTTAGTGAAGTGGGCAACATAGCCAAAACCTTTGTGATTTACAGCACCCTACTAGCGTGGAGGGACTAAGAAATACCTGAGCATTTCCTCCCAAATATGTTCTCACTCGCCTATAGTAGGCAGCCCAGACTTGCCAAAAGCCCCGAGGGATGCCAACTTTAATCTTTGGCATACTCTAGGAATCAGGACCTTTTCAGACCTATTTCATCAGAAAACCACCACTGAAATCCTTTCAAGAGCTCTGCAGTGAATTCGATGTGCCAAGATCCCTTTAAAAAAAAAATATCTTCAAATTAGACATGTAATTTCTTAATTTACCTCCAAGAGGAGGTTTAGAACTCGGTTGAATGAAGTTGAAACCCTTCTTGTCACAGCACAATCCATTAAAGGCAAAATATCTTACATCTATATACTCCTTTCTGAGAAAGGAGGCTCCTCCTTTACTTCTTTGAAAATAATCTGGGAAAAGGACCTTGGTCTGACTATCAGTGATGAGTTATGGACGGAGGTTTGCGACAGGGTATACTGGTCCTCTACCAATGTAAAAATGAAATAATCTAATTACAAATTTTATTATACTCCTTTGCGACTCCATAGAATGAAAACAGATATGTCTCCTAACTGTAAAGGATGTACCTCTGAAAGTGGAACCTATATGCATGTATTTTGGATCTGTAGAGAGATTGCCAGAATCTGGCAATCTATACATACTGCTGCACAGAAAAAACTAGAGGTACAGTTTGATATGACAACGTGTATCTATCTTAATGCCCAGCAGGACTTTGTTCTTGATCCTGACAGAGAAAATTTGCTTATGACTATTACATACTAAGAAATGTATTCTTCTATTGTGGGCCTCTAATACCCCTCCTCCAATTAAAATGTGATTGTTGGCTTTCTTCCTCTTGAAAAGCTCACTTATGACCTCCACAAGAGACAGCTCAAGTTTGATAGACTCTGGTCTCCACTATTCAACTATATTTCAGGGTGACTAGGGAAATGTGCAGATACATGTTGTGTAAGGTACTGTAAAACCTAAAAACAAATTATTGGCCCGTCGTCTCAGCGAATGCTAGAAATAGCTAATAAGAACCTTGATAGTGCTGCTGCAAGTGTTTTATGTTTTTTTTTTTTTTTTTTTTAATTTAGTTTTTGAGTACGTGTCCGTATGTGTGTGTGTGGGTGTGTGGGCATGTATGTATATATGTATATGTATACAGTGCCTTGCGAAAGTATTCGGCCCCCTTGAACTTTGCGACCTTTTGCCACATTTCAGGCTTCAAACATACAGATATAAAACTGTATTTTTTTGTGAAAAATCAACAACAAGTGGGACACAATCATGAAGTGGAACGACATTTATTGGATATTTCAAACTTTTTTTAACAAAGCAAAAACTGAAAAATTGGGCATGCAAAATTATTCAGCCTCTCTACTTTCAGTGCAGCAAACTCTCTCCAGAAGTTCAGTGAGGATCTCTGAATGATCCAATGTTGACCTAAATGACTAATGATGATAAATACAATCCACCTGTTTGTAATCAAGTCTCCGTATAAATGCACCTGCACTGTGATAGTCTCAGAGGTCCGTTAAAAGCGCAGAAAGCATCATGAAGAACAAGGAACACACCAGGCAGGTCCGAGATACTGTTGTGAAGAAGTTTAAAGCCGGATTTGGATACAAAAAGATTTCCCAAGCTTTAAACATCCCAAGGAGCACTGTGCAAGCGATAATATTGAAATGGAAGGAGTATCAGACCACTGCAAATCTACCAAGACCTGGCCGTCCCTCTAAACTTTCAGCTCATACAAGGAGAAGACTGATCAGAGATGCAGCCAAGAGGCCCATGATCACTCTGGATGAACTGCAGAGATCTACAGCTGATGTGGGAGACTCTGTCCATAGGACAACAATCAGTCGTATATTGCACAAATCTGGCCTTTATGGAAGAGTGGCAAGAAGAAAGCCATTTCTTAAAGATATCCATAAAAAGTGTAGTTTAAAGTTTGCCACAAGCCACCTGGGAGACACACCAAACATGTGGAAGAAGGTGCTCTGGTCAGATGAAACCAAAATTGAACTTTTTGGCAACAATGCAAAATGTTATGTTTGGCGTAAAAGCAACACAGCTCATCACCCTGAACACACCATCCCGCTGTCAAACATGGTGGTGGCAGCATCATGGTTTGGGCCTGCTTTTCTTCAGCAGGGACAGGGAAGATGGTTAAAATTGATGGGAAGATGGATGGAGCCAAATACAGGACCATTCTGGAAGAAAACCTGATGGAGTCTGCAAAAGACCTGAGACTGTGACAGAGATTTGTCTTCCAACAAGACAATGATCCAAAACATAAAGCAAAATCTACAATGGAATGGTTCAAAAATAAACATATTCAGGTGTTAGAATGGCCAAGTCAAAGTCCAGACCTGAATCCAATCGAGAATCTGTGGAAAGAACTGAAAACTGCTGTTCACAAATGCTCTACATCCAACCTCACTGAGCTCGAGCTGTTTTGCAAGAAGGAATGGGAAAAAATGTCAGTCTCTCGATGTGCAAAACTGATAGAGACATACCCCAAGCGACTTACAGCTGTAATCGCAGCAAAAGGTGGCGCTACAAAGTATTAACTTAAGGGGGCTGAATAATTTTGCACGCCCAATATTTCAGTTTTTGATTTGCTAAAAAAGTTTGAAATATACAATAAATGTCGTTTCACTTCATGATTGTGTCCCACTTGTTGTTGATTCTTCACAAAAAAATACAGTTTTATATCTTTATGTTTGAAGCCTGAAATGTGGCATAAGGTCGCAAAATTCGAGGGGGCCGAATATGTTCGCAAGGCACTGTATGTGTATATATATATATACATATATATATATGTGTGTGTGTGTGTACGCATGTCCACATGCATGCATGCATATATATATATATGCACCAAGGAAAATAAATAGATTAAGAAAAATAAGTGTTTTTATTTGACTTTATCTTTCTTTTTTTTTAAATGTATTATTATATTTTGACTTTTTTAAGCCTGTCACATATGTGGAATGTGTTTTGTTGGTTGATTGAAAAACAAGAGAACTTAATAAAACTTTAAATTGAAAAAAAAAACATAATGTTGTCAGGTACCAGAGTATGGTTAGCAACAAAACGCACAGCAGCACGTAAACCAGTCTGCAAGTTGTAAAGACTAATGAGGGACACCTTGGAAAAACTACAAGTACTTGTTCATTTTTCAAAAAACAAGCCTGGAACCTTTTATAAAGACTGTTGAAGTCAGGACAAGTACAGAGGGGAACAATGAGACACTGTGCTCCAAAAACACAAATGTTAAAGCATGTTCATTCCATTCCACGACTATTGATGTTTTATGATAAATTCCACAGTCGTGGAATGGAATGAACATGCTTTAACATTTGAGTTTTTGGAGCACAGTGTCTCATTGTTCCCCTCTGTACTTGTCCTGACTTCTTCCTTTACTGTTCCTGATGGCCCAGTATTACCTGAAGTTCAACTTTCTGCTGACATGTCTTGCCTGTGTTAAGTGACCAAGATCTGACTATATAGGATCAATGAGTATAGAGTGGTGGTGCCTTTAGTTTTATGTAAAGCAACCACTAAACATCAAATCTCATTATATGTGTCACATACACCAAATACAACAAGTGTAGATCTTACTGTGAAATGAAATAAGTATATTAGCTCTCAAGCTTAGCCTTTTGTTAACAACACTGTCATCTCAGATTTTCAAAATATGTTTTTGAACCATAGCTAAACAAGCATTTGTGTAACAGTATTGATAGCCTACCATAGCATTAAGCCTGGCATTCAGCATGCAACATTTTCACAAAAACAAGAAAATAATTCAAATAAAATAATTTACCTTTGAAGAACTTCAGATGTTTTCAATGAGAAGACTCTGTTAGATAGCAAATGTTCAGTTTTTACAAAAATATTATTTGTGTAGACAAATCTCTCCGTTTTCTTCATCACGTTTGGGTAAGAAAAACCCCGAAAATTAAGTCATTTCAACGCGAACTTTTTTTCTCCAAATTAACTCCATAATATCGACAGAAACATGGCAAACGTTGTTTAGAATCAATCCTCAAGGTGTTTTTCACATATCTATCGATGATAAATCCTTTGTGGAAGTTTAATTTCTCCTCTGAAGAAATGGAACGCGCATGGACCAAGAGATTACGCAATAATTTTGACGCAGGACACCGGGCGGACATCTGGTAAATGTAGTCTCTTATGGTCAATCTTCCAATGATATGCCTACAAATACGTCACAATGCTGCAGGCACCTTGGGGAAACGACAGAAAGTGCAGGCTCATTCCTGGCCATTCACAGCCATATAAGGAGACATTGGAACACAGCGCCTTCAGAATCTGGGGCATTTCCTGTATGAAACTTCATCTTGGTTTCGCCTGTAGCATTAGTTCTGGGGCCACTCACAGATAATATCTTTGCAGTTTTGGAAACGTCAGAGTTTTGTCTTTCCAAGGCTGTCAATTCCATGCATAGTCGAGCATCTTTTCGTGACAAAATATCTTGTTTAAAACGGGAACGTTTTTTATCCAAAAATTAAAAGAGCGCCCCCTATCTTGAAGAGGTTAACAAAAGGCTAAGCTTGAGAGCAAATATATTTATTTCATTTCATTTGCAAATTTCATGAATAGTTAACGTTGCGTTATGGTAATGAGCTTGAGGCTGTATTCACGATCCCGGATCCGGGATGGCTAGAATCAAGAGGTTAAAACAGTGTCCAAAGAAGGGCAGAAGTATACAGAATGGTGTCGTCTGCGTAGAGGTGGATCAAAGAATCACCAGCAGCAAGAGCGACATCATTGATGTACACAGAGAAAAGAGTCGGCCCGAGAATTGAACCCTGTGGCACCCCCATAGAGACTGCCAGAGGTCCGGACAACAGGCCCTCCGATTTGACACACTGAACTCTGTCTGGGAAGTAGTTGGTGAACCAGGTGAGGCAGTCATTTGAGAAACCAAGGCTGTTTAGTCTGCCAATGAGAATGTGGTGATTGACAGAGTCAAAAGCCTTGGCCAGGTCGACGAATACAGCTGCACAGTATTGTCTCTTATCGATGGTGGTTATGATATTGTTTAGGACCTTGAGAGTGGCTGAGGTGTACCCATGGCCAGCTCGGAAACCAGATTGCACAGCGGAGAAGGTACGGTGGTATTCGAAATGGTCGGTGATCTGTTTGTTAACTTGGCTTTCGAAGACCTTAGAACGGCAGGGTAATGGCCTCCCGGGTGGCGCAGTGGTTGAAGGCACTGCTTAGCAGTGCTAGCTGTGCCACCAGAAATTCTGGGTTAGAGTCCAGGCTCTGTTGCAGCCGGCCGCGACCGGGAGGCCTATGGGACAGCGCACAATTGGCCTAGCGTCGTCCGGGTCAGGGAGGGTTTGGCCGGCAGGGATATCCATGTCTCATCGCGCACTAGCAACTCCTGTGGCGGACCGGGTGCAGTGCATGCTGACCAGGTAGCCAGGTGTGCAGTGTTTCCTCCGATGCATTGGTGCGGCTGGCTTGCGGGTTGGATGGGCATTGTGTCAAGAAGCAGTGCGACTTGGTTGGGTTGTGTTTCGGAGGATGCATGGCTCACGACCTTCGCCTCTCCCGAGTCCGTATGGGAGTTGCAGCGATGAGACAAGACTAACTATTACCAATTGGGGAAAAAAATATAGGTCTGTAGCAGTTTGGGCCTAGAGTGTCTCCCCCTTTGAAGAGGGCGATGACCGGGGCAGCTTTCCAATCTTTGAGGATCTCAGACGATATGAAAGAGAGGTTGAACAGGCTAGTAATAGGAGTTGCAACAATTTCGGTGAATCATTTTAGAAAGAGAGGGTCCAGATTGTCTAGCCCGACTGATTTGTAGGGGTCCAGATTTTGCATCTCTTTCAGAACATAAGCTATCTGGATTTGTATGAAGGAGAGATGGGGGAGGCTTTGGCAAGTTGCTGTGGGGGGTGCAGGGCTGTTGACCAGGGTAGGGGTAGCCAGGTGGAAAGCATGACCAGCCAGAGAAAAATGATTATTGAAATTCTCAATTATTGTGGATTTATTGGTGGTGACAGTGTTTCCTAGCCTCAGTGCAGTGGGCAGCTGGGAGGAGGTGCTCTTAACCAGAAGGGGACTAGGGTTCCAATTTTGGAACACCCCCCCCCCCCCACGTTCAGCTGGAAGGTGGCGCATGGAATGCAAAAATATTCCTAAAAATATTTAACCTCCACACATTAACAAGTCCAATGGCTCAAATGAAAGATAAACACCTTGTTTATCTACCCAGCAAGTCAGATTTCTAAAATGTTTTACGGCGAAAACATAGCACATATTTATGTCAAACCACCACCGAAGACACGGCTAATTTGCATAGCCAAGTTGAAAAAAATATGCAATCAACAAACGCAGGATTAAAAGAAAAATAATGCACTAACCTTTTGAAATCTTCATCAGATGACAGTAATATAACATGTTACACAGTACATTTATGTTTTTTCAATAATATGCTATATATATCCATAAATCTCTGTTTACAATGATGCATCGTTCAAAAAATGCTACTCAAATGTCCTGAGAAATGACGATAGCTCCGGCAGATAACGTCAGCTAACAAGGAATACACATCATAAACTTTGACTAAATATGCATGTTCTACATATATATAGTTAGATACACTTCTTCTGAATGCAATCGCTGTGTTACATTTATTTTTAACGTTACAGGTTTCGTTCACTAGGCTATACTATGAGTCGGCGCTCAAAAAGTAGCATTATGGCTCCTCTATCTTGGAGTCCACATAAACCCAAATTTACCACATAAATATTCCCTTACCTTTGCTGTTCTTCCATCAGAATTATACTTACCAAAAACAGCGTTTAGTTTTGCAGTCTGTGTCTTTCGGTTCTCAAACACGACACATTTCGGTTGAAATGTAGCCAAAAGTCAAGTGGATGCGCACCAAAACGTCGAACTTACATATTATATGTCGATTAAACTTGTCAAACTAACTTCATAATCAAGCTTTAACATGTTATAAAGGTGTACAGCTATCGTGAGGACGAACAGAAACGCATGCATTGTATAATCGATCTTGGAAAAAAGACAGGACCTGAGCAGAGCGCGCATAAAAGTGACCTGTTTTTTCGCGTGACCGAAAGGTTTCGGCCTGCGAAAACTCCCGTGAGCACGCGATTCTCACAATGAGAAGCCCCATTGAAAGCTGAGATCGCGCTGAAGATAGAGAGACTGTTCCCAGACCTGTAACTGGGAAGGGTGGTGGCGATGACGTCAATTTTGGGCCAACTTTTATGATGACAAGAGAGCGTTTGGGAGAATGACTGCCCTGAGAGTTCTGCTTTACATACAGACATAATTTAAACGGTTTTAGAAGCTTTAGAGTGTTTTCTATTTTTTTTAAATGATGTTTACTATGGGCACGCAATTACTCCAGCGGGGGCAGTAGACAGCCCTATCCACTGACTTCATTGTCCTAGAACTTTTTGGAGTTTGTGCTACAGGATGCAAATTTCTGTTTGAAAAAGCTAGCCTTTGCATTCCTAACTGCCTGTGTATATTGGTTCCTAACTTCGGCCGCCATCTGGAGATCCGGAATACTTAGCTCGGTTTCATTAGCTCGGCTTCAAAGGAAAGAGGACAACTTGCAAGGGTAAGTCCTTGTGTGGTTCATCCAGAAGTAATCTCAACTGTCACGTCTTTCAGCCAAGACAGTCACTGGAACTGAGGTGTGAAAATGAGGTGTTCAAAATGTCCCGCCAAACCATCTGCCACTGCTGATTGATGTAACTGTGAAAAGGGGGAGAGAGTCATCCAAGCCTCCCCTGACCTCTACTAGGGTTGGCATGTTTGTGCCAAATGAAGAAATGTGGGATTTGTCCATAAGTGTCCTTAGCATGTTCTTCATGTACCATACAATCACAGCAACAGTCCAATAGTGAAATTAAGTTAGACATCGGTAGGCACCAAACAGGCATTGGTTAGGTTACACATTGCGTGCTTGATAAGGGAATTATATGCTTAATGGTAATGACTAAAAATATTCCACCCTGAAACCATATAATTGTATGAAATATATTAGAATCAAATCTATAAATCTGTGTGTAGTTTTAGTCAGAATTAGAACAATGACTTTTTGTTCCTTTTTATTATGTAAGCAGGGTGCAAGTGTGAAACAAATGATAAGAGGAGCTATCGACAGACACGCTGTACTACTGTGTTCCTTACAGGACACTCTGTCCCCACCCAGGGAGGGGAGAGACCTAGGGCTTGTAGTAGATTGTCTGCCACCTGTTATACAATGTATGAGTAGGAGAAGACTTGTGAACTATTTTGTCATTGTCTCTGAGAGGAGGAGGGACATTTATGACGAAATGTGAGGTATATAGACCAATGTACAGGAAATGATAAGCAGAGCTCTCGTAAATAAACATGCGGACTATGGTAGACTGGCCTCTGTCTGTTTTCATTTTAATAAGAACCTTACAAATTCTAAGTAACAGACAGAGTATTTTAATTGAAGTTCAGTTTATGAATATTGAGAACAAAATTCCCATAACAGTGCTTCCTTGTAATAAGCATATTACACCTTGTAATAACAGGAAGAATAAAAAAAAATATCACAACATACTTTACACTAAGCCCAACAATTTACGAGTCCTTCATCTTTGATGTGCTGTTAAGAAATGTGTTTTAGGTGGTATCTTGGTCCATTGTTGAATGAGTATACCTATTTTCTTAGAAAAAGGCTTGCCACTTTCTGTTGTCAAGCGGAAGTATCTGGATCTGGACTTTATAGCCTGGTTGTATACACAGGCAAAACTCATTCCAGTTTGGGCTTTTCCTGTTTGTTTAGAATATGTTATTTGGCCCTGGATCAAGATAGCAGGCGGATTGAGGCCATGTCCACTTAAAAAGGGACTTATTCTGGCAAATGGGGTCAACCAGGGTTCCTGGTCGGAAGAGGGTGGATAGGCCCCTGTCTGGAAAAAGGGGGTTGTGTTGATGTGATTCGAGGGTCCATTCCGACATTAATCGGTGCTCATTGGGGTCAGTGGAATATCTTTGGGCTCGGTGTCCCGCTAGCATGCCACTACGACAACATCCGTTGAAATTGCAAAGCTCGAAATTCAAAATACAAAAATCTAAATATTAAATATTCATGAAAATACAAGTGTCATACATTATTCTTTAGCTTCTTTTAGAATCTTGGTAATCGAGACGCTTTGTCCGATTTACAATAGGCTTTATGGCGAAAGCATAGGATTTGATTGTCTGAGGACAGCTCCCCGCATACAGCCTCATAAAAATATTTTTCAAACCAGCAGGGGCGTCACAAAAATCAGAAATAGCAATAAAATAAATCACTTACATTTGAAGATCTTCCTCTGTTTGCAATCCCAAGGGTCCCAGCTACATAAAAAAATGGTATTTTTGTTTGATAAAGTCCCTCTTTATATCCCAAAAAAGTCAGTTTAGTTGGCACGTTTGATTCAGTAATCCACCCGTTCAACTCGTTCAACATGCAGACAAAGGAATCCCAAAAGTTACCGTAAACTTCGTCCAAACAAGTCAGACAACATTTCTAATCAATCCTCAGGTACCCTAAATAAATAAATAAAGTAAATAAATTACACAATTTAAGACGGAATGTAGTTGTTCAATACCGGAGATAAATAACAAAGTGCGCACTCATTCACGCGCGTCACAAGACTAGAGTCCTAATCAAATCAAATCTAATGTATTTATAAAGCCCTTCTTACATCAGCTGATATCTCAAAGTGCTTTACAGAAACCCAGCCTAAAGCAGGTCTGGGACAGGTAGCACGTCCAGTGAACAGGTCAGGGTTCCATAGCCGCAGGCAGAACAGTTGAAACTGGAGCAGCAGCACAGCCAGGTGGACTGGGGACAGCAAGGAGTCATCAGGCCAGGTATTCATGAGGCATTGTAGTGGCTTCCTTTCGTCTTTACCATAGCCACTGCCCAAGCCTGAAGCGGGGTTGTTTGGTACGCATACAGTCCACAGTCAAGGTTTCCAAACGGCCAAACATTCAATGACATCCAGGGATATGGTGCAACAAAAATGTTTATTCTTCTTATATCTAACAAATAAATGAGTCTCCAATCAACTTAAAGCATAAAATACTTGATATGGAAAATACATATTATGACCTGTCTGTATGTCTGTATGTCTGTATGGTCAAAAAACTATACCGCTCCCGCATCTAGCAAGGACTCTCCCTCTCCCGAAGGCCCAACTTCCTGCCACAATTACCACAATACAATGAACAGGCAAGAGGGGGGGGGGGGCAAAATCTAAGTTACACTAACAACAAATGAATATATCTCAATCAGGTAAATATAAATCATAAAGGTACGTACCTAATATTTCATCATTTACATTAATATTTAATATATTTACACAAATATACATGGAGCTCCATATGTTCGGTCTTTTATACAAATATGTCCAAATCGGCTCTAACAGGCATTGTTCTAGTGTTCAGGCCCTCAGAGAGAGAAAGAATTAGAGAGAGCATACTTAAATTCACACAGGACACCAGATAAGACAGGATAAATACTCCAGATATAACAGACTGATCCTGGCCCCCGGACACAAACTACTGCAGCATAAATACTGTAGGCTGAGACAGGAGGGGTCAGGAGACACTGTGGCCCCATCTGACGATAACCCCGGACAGGGCCAAACAGGCAGGATATAACCCCACTCACTTTGCCAAAGCACAGCCCCCACACCACTATAGGGATATCTTCAACCACCAAACTTACCATCCAACCCAGACAGAAAAATCACGTCAGTGACTCAACCCTCCTAGGGACGGAATGGAACCTCACCAGTAAGTCAGTGACTCGGCCCCTGTAAAGGGTTAGAGGTAGAGAATCCCAGTGGAGAGAGGGGAACTGGCCAGGCAGAGACAGCAAGGGCAGTTTGTTGCTCCAGTGCCTTTTCGTTCACCTTTACACTCCTGGGACAGACTACACAAATCATAGTACCTACTGAAGAGGTGAGTCTTCAATAAAGTCTTAAAGGTTGAGACTGAGTCTGTCTCTCACATGGGTAGGCAGACCATTCCAAAAAAATGGACCTCTACAGGAGAAAGCCCTGCCTCCAGCTGTTTGCTTAGAAATTCAAGGGACAGTTAGGAGGCCTGCATCTTGTGACCGTAGCGTACGTGTAGGTATGTACGGCAGGACGAAATCGGAAAGATAGGTAGGAGCAAGCCCATGTAATGCTTTGTAGGTTAGTAGTAATACCTTGAAATCAGCCCTTGTCTTAAGAGGAAGCCAGTGTAGAGAGGCTAGAACTGGAGAACTATGATCACATTTTTTGGTTCTAGTCAAGATTCTAGCAGCCGTGTTTAGCACTGAAGTTTATTTAGTGATTTATCCGGGTAGCCGGAAAGTAGAGCATTGCAGTAGTCTAACATAGAAGTGACAAAAGCATGGATTCATTTTTCTACATCATTTTTTGACAGAAAATGTATGGTTTTTGCAATGTTACGTAGATGGAAAAAACTTGTCCTTGAAACAGTCTTGATATGTTCGTCAAAAGATAGATCAGGGTCCAGATTAACTCCGAGGTCCTTCACAGTTTGATGTGAGACGACTGTACAACCATCAAAATTAATTGTCAGATTCAACAGAAGATCTCTTTGTTTCTTGGGACCTAGAACAAGCATCTCTGTTTTGTCCGAGTTTAAAAGTAGAACATTTGCAGCCATTCACTTTCTTATGTCTGAAACACAGGCTTCCAGCGAGGGCAATGTTGGGGCTTCACCATGTTTCATCGAAATGTACAGCTGTGTGCCATCCGCATAGCAGTGAAAGTTAACATTATGTTTCCGAATGACATCACCAAGAGGTAAAATATATAGTGAAACATTAGTGGTTGTAAAACTGAACCTTGAGGAACACTGAAATGTTCAGTTGATTTGTCAGAGGACAAACCATCCACACTGACAAACTGATATCTTTCTGACAGATAAGATCTAAACCAGGCCAGAACTTGTCCATGTAGACCATTTTAGGTTTCCAATCTCTCCAAAATAATGTTGTGATCGATGGTATCAAAAGCAGCACTAAGGTCAAGTTGCATGAGGACAGATGCAGAGCCTCGGTCTGACGCCATTAAAAGGTCATTTACCACCTTCACAAGTGCAGTCTCAGTGCTATGATGGGGTCGAAAACCAGAATTAAGTGCTTCGTATACATTGTTTGCCTTCAGGAAGGTAGTCAGTTGCTGCGCAACAGCTTTTTGAGAGGAATGGGAGATTCGATATAGGCCAATAGTTTTTATATTTTCTGGGTCACGTTTTGGCTTTTTCAAATAGAGGCTATATTACCACCACTTTTAGTGAGTTTGGCACACATCCTGTGGATAGAGAGCCGTTTATTATGTTCAACATAGGAGGGCCAAGCACAGGAAGCAGCTATTTCAGTAGTTTAGTTGGAATAGGGTCCAGTATGCAGCTTGAAGGTTTAGAGGCCATGATCATTTTCATCATTGTGTCAAGAGATATAGTACTAAAACACTTGAGTGTCTCCCTTGACCCTAGGTCCTGGCAGAGTTGTGCAGACTCAGGACAACTGAGCTTTGGAGGAATAAGCAGATTTAAAGAGGAGTCCGTAATTGACTTTCTAATGACCATGATCTTTTCCTCAAAGAAGTTCATGAATTTATCACTGCTGAAGTGAAAGCCATCCTCTCTTGGGGAATGCTGCTTTTTAGCTAGCTTTGCGACAGTATGCATTTTGGGGGGAATTTTTCTTATTTTCCTCATTAAGTTGGAAAAATAGGATGATCGAGCAGCAGTGAGGGCTCTTCGATACTGCACGGTACTGTCTTTCCAAGTTCATTGTAAGACTTCCAGTTTGGTGTGGTTCCATTTCCGTTCCAATTATCTGGTAGCTTGCTTCAGAGCTCAGGTATTTTCTGTATACCAGGGAGCTAGTTTCTTATGACAAACATTTTTTGTTTTTTTTGGGGTGCGACTGCATCTAGTGTATTGCGCAAGGTTGAATTGAGTTACTCTTTTAGGTGGTTCACTGATTTTTCTACTCTGACGTCCTTGGGTAGGCGGAAGGAGTCTGGAAGGGCATCTAGGAATCTTTGGGTTGTCAGAGAATTTATAGCGCGACTTTTAATGATCCTTGGTTGGGATCTGAGCAGATTATTTGTTGCGATTGTACACCTAATAAAATGGTGGTCCGATAGTCCAGGATTATGAGGATAAACATTAAGACTCACAACATTTATTCCACGGGACAAAAACTAGGTCCAGAGTATGACTGGGGCAGCGAGTAGGTCCAGAGACATGTTGGACAAAACCTACTTAGTCGATGATTGCTCCGAAAGCCTTTTGGAGTGGGTCTGTGGACTTTTCCATGTGAATATTAAAGTCACCAAAAATGTGAATATTATCTGCCATGACTACTAGGTCTGATAGGAATTCAGGGAACTCAATGAGGAACGCTGTATATGGCCCAGGAGGCCTGTAAACAGTAGATATAAAAAGTGATTGAGAAGGCTGCTTAGATTTCATGACTAGAAGCTCAAGACGAAAATGTATTTTTTTTGGTAAATTGACATTTGCTATCATAAAATGATAGCAACACCTCCGCCTTTGGGGGATGTGCGGGAGATATGTTCACTAGTGTAAGCAGGAGGTGAGGCCTCATTTAACACAGTCAATTCATCAGGCTTAAGCCATGTTTCAGTCAGGCCAATCACATCAAGATTATGATCAGTGATTAGTTCATTGACTATAACTGCCTTGGAAGTGAGGGATCTAACATTAAGTAGCCCTTTTTTGAGATGTGAGGTATCACAATCTCTTTCAATATTGGCAGAAATGGAGGAGGTCTTTATTCCAGTTAGATTGCTAAGGCGAACACTGCCATGTTTAGTTTTGTCCAACCTAGGTCGAGGCACAGACACGGCCTCAATGGGGATAGCTGAGCTGACTACACTGACTGTGCTAGTGGCAGACTCCACTAAGCTGGCAGGCTGCTAACAATTTTGCACGCCCAATTTTTCAGTTTTAGATTTGTTAAAAAAGTTTGAAATATCCAATAAATGTCGTTCCACTTCATGATTGTGTCCCACTTGTTGTTGATTCTTCACAAAAAAATACAGTTTTATATCTTTATGTTTGAAGCCTGAAATGTGGCAAAAGGTCGCAAAGTTCAAGGGGGCCGAATACTTTCGCAAGGCACTGTATGTCCTTTCCAATGGAAAACACAGGGGTTTCAATACCTCGGGATCTTCATAACACCAGATCTGAATAGCTTGTTTAATTAAGGAAAATTATCTTCCACTCCTGGATCGAATCAAGAACGATCTCCAAACCTGGATCTCCCTCCCAATTAGCTTAGTAGGAATAATTAATGTCATCCGTATGAACATCCTCCCTAGACTGAACTACTTATTTCAGATGTTCCCATGCTATCTCTCTTTTCTTCTTCAAAACAACTAACCAAAGCATCGCCAAATTTATATGGGGCAATAAAAAACCTAGGATCAAGTTTTCCACTCTCTCGAAACCTGAATCTAAGGGTGGTCTTGCCCTTCCCTCCCTTCAATTGTACTACTGGTCTGCCCAAATCTGCAACATGCTAACATGGATCACAAACAGACAAGAGTCGACGTGGATTCAGATAGAAGCCCAATCCTGTGGTTCATTGCCCTTAAACTCAATTATATTCATTAATAACTTTAGTGAAGTGGGCAACATAGCCAAAACCTTTGTGATTTACAGCACCCTACTAGCGTGAAGGGACTGTAAGAAATACCTGAGCATTTCCTCCCAAATATGTTCTCACTCGCCTATAGTAGGCAACCCAGACTTGCCAAAAGCCCTGAGGGATGCCAACTTTAATCTTTGGCATACTCTAGGAATCAGGACCTTTTCAGACCTATTTCATCAGAAAACCACCACTGAAATCCTTTCAAGAGCTCTGCAGTGAATTCGATGTGCCAAGATCCCATTTTTTTATTTTTATTTTATTTTTATTTTATTTCACCTTTATTTAACCATATCTTCAAATTAGACATGTAATTTCCTCATTTACCTCCAAGAGGAGGTTTAGAACTCAGTTGAATGAAGTTGAAATCCTTCTTGTCACAGCACAATCCATTAACAGCTTACTATGTTCAGGGCGTGACATTATCTCTCCCTTTCCCTATCACGCAGTAGGTTTTGCATCCCCACCCACCTTTTAAAAAAAGACTTGACGGAGTTCCTTGCCTTCTTCAATCATGCAGATATGGGCAGCATGAAGGTCTAGTCATTGATTTTGTTGGAAAGGGGACAAATTGTGCTTTACAATGGTATTCATATTACTGTTGACCTGGAAGTATTACACTTTTGGGCGGCAAATTAAGGTCAATTGTATGTTACAGCGCTATGTACAAAGGTGTGTTGCCTAACTATAGCTAGCTAAACAGTTAACAGTTAACAACCATAATCCCAACTCATGACGTTACTACACCGCATGAATCTAACCAACAAGGTTCAATGTTAGCTAGCTAACATTAGGCTATAACTATCTAAGAAAATGGCTCTGAGATACGAATAATATTACTTCACAGATTACACACGTGTGTGTAACGTTAGCTAGCAAACCAGCCAGCTAATGTTAGCTAGCTAGCTTATAGTACACTTTAACTTGAAATGAAAATGACTTTTTGACTAAATTAGAAATGTGTAATATCTGAAAATGTAGCTAGCTAGACTATCTTACCCATATATATTGATGGACGCTTTCCCTTTCTGCTATGGTTGCCCTTAGTCTGACGATGTAATCCAGAGACAGGGGCTTTCTCTCTCTCCTTAGCTCCATCTCCTTAGCTACTCTAAATTCCCCTGATTTAAAAACTCATTCTCTCAGCCAATCATGGCTAGCGGTAAGGTTGCTGTTTTTTTCTGTGGCTAAACCAACTAGGCTCGGAATTTAACAATTTTATTTGTATTTCCAGATAGCATAAAAGTTTGTTATAAAGGCACATGAAAGTTCACATGTTCCAGAAGGCATTTCTGCCAAAAATACTAGTTACTTTGAAAAAGTAGTTCACTGCATCCAAACTACTTTGTGAAAATGTATAACTCTTCTGCGCTATGGATTGAATCAAGCTCCCAATCTATATTACTTGATGAACAATAATAAAGAAATACAATGTAATGAATTCAGGACAACCATCTCTGAACTCAAACCCACACACTCATGGACTGTTAAGATGGCGCCGAAGAGCATGACTGACGTTATTCATGCAGTAACCAATTGTGCTATTTTGTTCGTTTTTTGCGTTTGTAACTTATTTTTTTACTTATTTTGTAGATAATGTTGCTGCTACCGTCTCTTATTACCGAAAATAACTTCTGGACATCAGAACTGGAATTACTCACCACTAACTGGAAGAAGCTTTTTCCTTTAACGAGCCTGACAAGAAAGATAAACTGCTCTCCCAGGAACAGGCCCAGATCCTGTCATTTGAGTGAAGAAAAGATGGCGGAAAAGAGGATGCAGATCGGGCTGCCTTTTGAGAATCAGGTGGCGAGTAAACTCCCACTGCCATCAATTCTACTTGCTAATGTAGCAGTGTGATGTTGTTCCTCTAGATTATGCACCCAGTTACACACAAGGACCAGTTCAAATAGGCCAGTTCAAAAGGGGAGGTTAATAATTTGATAATAATAATAATTCAGAGTGTGCTTTTAATTTCATTACAGCTGCATAGCTAATGCTTTTTTTGTGTGCAAACACTTTTTCATATCTATACTGTAAATACAATTGAATGTGAAAGTTTTGTACATTTTTGTACAGTTTGGTCCATCGTGTGGTGTCTGTGTTCCATACCCTCCTATTGTTCTCTCTTGCCTCACCCTCAGTTAGCATTTTTTTTAAAACTTTATTTAACCAGGCAAGTCAGTTAAGAACAACTTCTTATTTTCAATGACAGCCTAGGAACAATGGGTTAACTGCCTGTTCAGGGGCAGAATGACAGATTTGTACCTTGTCAGCTCGGGTTTGAACTTGCAACCTTCCGGTCCAACGCTCTAACCACGAGGCAACCCTGCCACAATATATGTTGTCCTTGGCTCCTCTATTTTTCAATATTAAACTGTGGTAATACTTACACAATGTGCTGTTATGGTTGCATAAGTTTAGCTAAATATTTATATTGTACATATTGTATGTTCAAAAATGTTATCAAGTTCTCTAGCTATAGTACCTATTGTAACCTGTGGGTACTTGGGACAGTGTTTGAGTGAGTTCCCATGTGCTTGCGCAGGTGCCTGAGTTGTGACTGCGCCAAGGGCTAACATCTTGTACGTTGTCTCTTCATGCACAGGTATATATTTAATTTTGTCTGAATTATGTTGTATATCATTTTACTTGCATTGTATTGTATTGTTGTGCACTGACTGTGTGCACGCAGCACCTACTTTTAATTTTTGGTTGCTTTCTCTTGCCTGACCCTCAGTTAGCGAGGTGCCTGAGAACTGTGACTGTGCCAAGGGCTAACATCTTGTACATTGTCACTTCGTGTGCAGCACAAATAAAAATCAAACAAACAGACCTCCAGTTGTGGTAGTGTCCTCATTAAATTACACATCGCAGAATGAATCACGCTTCACTAACATGCAATCATTGAAAAATAAAATGGATGACCTACTATTAAGATTATCCTACCAACGGGACATTAAGAACTCTTATCCCTGAAACTTTTAAGTTTCAGCGAGCCGTGGCTGAACGAAGACACGGATAATATAGAGCTGGATGTATTTTCATTGCAACGGCAGAACAGAGGTCTGGTAAGATGAGTGGTAGGGGTGTGTGTCTTTTTGTCAAAAACATCTGGTGCTCGATGTCTAATAATAAAGAAGTCTCGAGGTATTGCTTGCCTGAGGTAGAGTACCTTATGATAAGCTGTAGACCACATTATCTACCAAGAGTTCTCATCTATATTATTTGTAGCAGTCTATTTACCACCACAGACCAATGTGGCACTAAGACTGCACTCAAACAACTCTATAAGGCCATAAGCAAACAAGAAAATGCTCACCCAGAAGCGGCGCTCATAGTGGCCGGGGACATTAATGCAGGCAAACTTAAATCAGTTTTACCACATTTTTACCAGCATGTCACATGTGCAACCAGAGGTTAAAAAAAACACTTGACCACCTTTACTCTACACACAGAGAGGCATTCAAACCCTCCATTTGGAAAATCTGACCATAATTCTAACCTTCTGATTCCTGCTTACAAGCAAAATCTAAAGCAGGAAGTTACCAGTGACTCGCTCAATACAGTGGTCAGATGACGTGGATGCTACGCTACAGGACTGTTTTGCTAGCACAGACTGGAAATTGTTCCGGGATTCATCCAATGGTATTGAGGAGTATACCACCTCAGTCAGCAGCTTCATCAATAAGTGCATTTTCGTCCCCAAAGTACAATACATATCCCAACCAGAAGCCATGGATTGCAGGCAACATCCGCATCAAGCTAAAGGCTAGAGCTGCCGCTTTCAAGGAGCGGGACACTAATCCGGCTGCCTATAAGAATCCAGCTATTTCCTCAGACGAACCATAAAACAAGCAGTACAGGATTACGATTGAAGCCTACTACACCGGCTCTGATGCTCGTCAGATGTGGCAGAGGTTGAAAACTATTATGGACTACAAAGGAAAACCCATACGTGAGCGGCCCAGTGACGCGAGCCTACCAGATGAGCTAAATGCCTTTTATGCTCGCTTCAAGGCAAGCAACACTGAAGCATGCATGAGAGCACCAGCTGTTCTGGATGACTGTGTGATAACGCTCTCGTAAGCCGATCTGAGCAAGACCTTTAACTTCTCTGGGATAGGTGGGACGGTAGCGTCCCAAACATCCAGTGAAAATGCAGAGCGCCAAATTCAAATAAATTACAATAAAAATTCAACTTTCATGAAATCACACATACAATACACCAAATTAAAGCAACACTTTTTGTGAATCCAGCCAGCATGTCAGATTTCAGATTTTATTTGAAATTTGGCACGGTTATTTGGCACGTTTGATTCAGAAAAACACCAGTTGGAACACGAGCGACATGAATACAAACTATTTCATAAGTTACCTGTAATCGTTGTCCAAACATTTCAAACAACTTTCCTGATAAAACTTTAGCTATTTTTTAACGTAAATAATAGATCAAATTTAAGACGGGATAAACTGTGTTCCATTCCGGAGGAAAACAAGGTGGAGCGTGCTTTTCAGGTCACGCGCCTCTAACAAAGAGTACACTTCCCTCTACCTTCATTCTGAACAGAGCTACTTCTTCATTTCTCAAAGGAAAAACCTCAACCAATTTCTAAAGACTGTTGACATCCAGTGGAAGCGATGGGAACTGCAAGCCTGCCCCTTAGAAATGTGGAATCCCAATGAAAATCCATTGAAAAGAGTGACCGAAAAAAAAACAATTCTGAATGGTTTGTCCTCGGGGTTTCGCCTGCCAAATAAGTTCTGTTATACTCACAGACATCATTCAAACAGTTTTAGAAACGTCAGTGTTTTCTATCCAAATTCACTAATAATATGCATATCTTGGTTGCTGGGCCTGAGTAGCAGGCAGTTTACTTTGGACGCGCTTTTCATCCGGACGTGAACATTACTGCCCCTTATCCCAATGAAAACTGGTCATCATTCACAAAGCCGCAGGGCCAGATGGACTACCAGGACGTGTACTCAGAGCATGCACTGACCAACTGTTAAGTCTTCGCTGACATTTTCAACCTCTCCCTGACTGAGTCTGTAATATCTATATGTTTCAAGCAGACCACCATAGGTCCTGTTCCCAAGAACACTAAAGTAACCTGCCTAAATAATTAACGCCCTGTAGCACTCACATCGGTAACCATGAAGTGCTTGGTTAGGGTTAGGCTTAAGGTAAGTATAATGGCTCTATGAAATGCCACTGGCACAGGTTGAGAGCAGTTCTTGATGCATCCACATACAGTACAAATGATCAATGAACCCGCCAGGTACCATCTGAAAGCCATAAACATGGGCAACCTCATAGATATCATCCTAACCAACTTGCCCTCCAAATATACCTCTGCTGTTTTCAACCAAGATCTCAGCGATCACTGCCTCATTGCCTGCATCCGTAATGATTCTGCGGTCAAACAACCACCCCTCATCACTGCAAACACTAAAACACTTCAGTGAGCAGTGAGCAGGCCTTTCTAATCGACCTGGCCCGGGTATCCTGGAAGCATATTGACCTCATTCCGTCAGCAGAGGATGCCTGGCCATTCTTTAAAAGTGCGCCTTCCTAACCATCTTAAATAAGCATGCCCCTTTCAAAAAATGTAGAACCAGGAACAGATATAGCCCTTGGTTCTCTCCAGACCTGACTGCATTTCACCAGCACAAAAGCATCCTGTGGAGTAATGCATTAACATCGAATAGCCCCCGTAATATGCAACTTTTCAGGGAAGTTAGGAACCAATATACACAGGCAGTTAGGAAAGCTAAGGCTAGCTTTTTCAAGCAGAAATTTGCATCATGTAGCACAAACTCAGTAAAAGTTGTGAGACACTGAAGTTCATGGAGAATAAGAGCACCTCCTCTCAGCTGCCCACTGCACTGAGGCTAGGAAACACTGTCACCACCGATAAATCCACTATAATTGAGAATTTCAATAAGCATTTTTCAACGGCTGGCAATGCCTTCCACCTAGCTACCCCAACTGCCCTGCACTCCCCACAGCAACTCGACCAAGCCTCCCCCATTTCTCCTTCACCAAAATCCAGATAGCTGATGTTCTGAAAGAGATGCAAAATCTGGAACCCTACAAATCAAACGGGATAGACAATCAGGACCCTCTCTTTCTAAAATTATCTGCCGAAATTGTTACAACATCTATTACTAACCTGTTCAACCTCTCTTTCGTATCGTCTGAGATTCGCAAAGATCGGAAAGCTAGCGTGGTCATTCCCCTCTTCAAAGGGGGAGACACTCTACACCCTAACTGCTACAGACCTATATCTATCCTACCCTGCCTTTCAAAGTCTTCGAAAGTCAAGTTAACAAACAGATTACCGACCATTTAGAATCCCACCTTACCTTCTTCGCTATGCAATCTGATTTCAGTGCTGGTCATGGGTGCACCTCAGCCACGCTCAAGGTCCTAAACGATATCATAACCGCAATCGATAAGAGACATTACTGTGCAGCTGTATTCATCGACCCTGCCAAGGATTTCGACTCAGACGAGCTTCAATGCCATGCAACTCTTCTTCCGCGGCCTCCAACTGCTCTTAAATGCAGGTAAAACTAAATGCATGCTTTTCAACCTATCACTGCATGCACCTGCCCACCCGTCTAGCATCATTACTCTGGATGGTTCTGACTTAGAATATGTGGACAATTACAAATACCTAAGTCTCTGGCTTGACTGTAACCTCTCCTTCCAGACTCACATTAAGCATCTCCAATCCAAAATGAATCTGGAATCGGCATCCTATTTTGCAACAAAGCATCCTTCACTCATGCTGCCAAAAAATACCCTCGTAAAACTGACCATCCTACCAATCCTCGACTTCGGCGATGTCATTTATAAAATAGCCTCCAACACCCTACTCAACAAATTGGATGCAGTCTATCACAGTGCCATCTGTTTTTTCACCAATGCCCCATACACTACCCACCACTACAACCTGTATACTCTCGTTGGCTGGCCCTCTCTTCATACTTGTCGCCAAACCCACTGGCTCCTGGTCATCTACAAGTCTCTGCTAGGTAAAGCCCCACCTTATCTCAGGTCACTGGTCACCATAGCAGCACCCACCCGTAGCACGCGCTCCAGCAGGTATATCTCAATGGACACCCCTAAACCTAATTCCTCCTTTGGTGATATAAAACATCAAATAAAAAATGTCTTTTCAGATCTAGATATTTGACTTGGTGATGTCCCCCTTTATTGTAGTTATAAAAGATAATTGTCATACAACATTAAGAAATGCATCTGTAAGAGTTAGTGTTTGAGTCTGATGGTAGGAACAGTAAACAATCTCCTCTCACCTGTGCTGACACTTCCTAGTCAGCTACATGTGACCCCTAAGCCCATGTGAGAGTGCTCCTCTCATTTTCACTTTCAATTTAGCTGAAATGAAGAGACGATAAGTTTTCTTTTCTTGTAACATATTTGGGAGTGACAAAGTCACAGATTTGGGATCAGAGCCAAATTGACAGCAGAAAAGGTACTTCATTTTCACTTTTAATTTTACTCAAACCATACGTGATCAGAAATATTTGTATTATTCTTGAAGGTTAATGCAGCATAGTTTTTGTTTATTTTTCTTGATGAGGAAATGCACAGTAAAACTAAAAATAAGTATAATGTAATGAATTCAGGAGAGAAACTGCACTGAACTCAAACCCACACATTCATTTGGAGTGCAGCAGATATATAGTAACTAGTGAATGGTCTTTACATTTAGATGCCTTAAAATTCTATCTAAAAAGGAATACATTGGAATTTTCCCATCCCAATCTACACAACCTACTACACATTTTCAAAGTGGAAGATTTTAAAAAGAATAATCAACAACAACAAAAAATACTTGGTTAAGCACCATTTACTTGGTTAAGCACCATTTACTTGGTTAAGCACCATTTACTTGGTTAAGCACCATTTACTTGGTTAAGCACCATTTACTTGGTTAAGCACCATTTACTTGGTTAAGCACCATTTACTTGGTTAAGCACCATTTACTTGGTTAAAGCACTATTTGCAGGTATTAAATATGTGAATCATTTTGAATAATATTCTACCAAGCTCAGTAAAGTTGGTTGAAAATATTTGATGGACAGCAACATACAAACCTTGTCTCTGATTTTCAAGCAAATCTAATTCAGGACACGGAGTGGAGCGAACAGAAACACTCAACACCTCTTGGAAAGGCATTCAGTTGTTTCTTTGGAATTAGATTTTGTGCAATTATTGTCCCGCTAAAGAAATGCAACTCTATCCCAGCGTTAGGTTATCACGAAGACAGAGGCGGGTTTTCCTTTATCTTTTTACCTGGGCATTGCTCCTTTCATATTTCCTTTTATCCTGACAAACTTTCCAGTCCCTGCCGATGACAAGCATACCCAAACATGGTGCTGTCGTCACAATACTTGAAAATATAGGGGGTTGCACTCTGTGTTCTGTTGTATTAGATTTGACACAAGACTGAAGTTTTTCAATTTAGACCATAAAGTGTATGTCTTTGCTGTGTTGTCTTGCAGTATTACTTAACAGCCTTAATGCAAACAGAATGAATGATTTGGAGTTGTTTTTTTTAGCACAGACTCCCTTCTTTTCACTTTGTCATACAGGCCAGCAATGTGGAGAGGATGCAATGTTGTTAATCGTCTCTATTTTCAAGTATTGTGGTTGTAGCATCATGTTATAGATCATGATCACTTATGTTAGCAAAATAACTTATGTTCCCAGGGCACATGAGCGGAGAAACTTGTTAAACATGAAATACAGCAACATTTCTGACATTACCCCATCCTGCCCTACCTTGGATAATGGGTTCCAGATACCACTGAGGCTAGGAAACACTGTCACCACCGATAAATCCACTATAATTGAGAATTTCAATAAGCATTTTTCAACGCCTGGCAATGCCTTCCACCTAGCTACCCCAACTGCCCTGCACTCCCCACAGCAACACGCCCAAGCCTCCCCCATTTCTCCTTCACCAAAATCCAGATAGCTGATGTTCTGAAAGAGATGCAAAATCTGGAACCCTACAAATCAGCCAGAATAGACAATCAGGACCCTCTCTTTCTAAAATTATCTGCCGAAATTGTTACAACATCTATTACTAACCTGTTCAACCTCTCATTCGTATCGTCTGAGATTCCCAAAGATTGGAAATCTTGCGTGGTCATCCCCCTCTTCAAAGGGGGAGACACTCTACACCCTAACTGCTACAGACCTATATCTATCCTACCCTGCCTTTCAAAGTCTTCGAAAGTCAAGTTAACAAACAGATTACCGACCATTTAGAATCCCACCGTACCTTCTTCGCTATGTAATCTGATTTCAGTGCTGGTCATGGGTGCACCTCAGCCACGCTCAAGGTCCTGAACGATATCATAACCGCAATCGATAAGAGACATTACTGTGCAGCCGTATTCATCGACCTCGCCAAGGATTTCGACTCAGACGAGCTTCAATGCCATGCAACTCTCCTTCCGCGGCCTCCAACTGCTCTTAAATGCAAGTAAAACTAAATGCATGCTTTTCAACCTATCACTGCATGCACCTGTCCACCCGTCCAGCATCATTACTCTGGATGGTTCTGACTTAGAATATGTGGACAATTACAAATACCTAAGTCTCTGGCTTGACTGTAACCTCTCCTTCCAGACTCACATTAAGCATCTCCAATCCAAAATGAATCTGGAATCTGCTTCCTATTTTGCAACAAAGCATCCTTCACTCATGCTGCCAAAAATACCCTCGTAAAACTGACCATCCTACCGATCCTCGACTTCAGCGATGTCATTTATAAAATAGCCTCCAACACCTTACTCAACAAATTGGATGCAGTCTATCACAGTGCCATCTGTTTTTTCACCAATGCCCCATACACTACCCACCACTACAACCTGTATACTCTCGTTGGCTGGCCCTCTCTTCATACTCGTCGCCAAACCCACTGGCTCCAGGTCATCTACAAGTCTCTGCTAGGTAAAGCCCCACCTTATCTCAGGTCACTGGTCACCATAGCAGCACCCACCCGTAGCACGTGCTCCAGCAGGTATATCTCACTGGACACCCCTAAACCTAATTCCTCCTTTGATGATATAAAACATCAAATAAAAAATGTCTTTTCAGATCTAGATATTTGACTTGGTGATGTCCCCCTTTATTGTAGTTATAAAAGATAATTGTCATACAACATTAAGAAATGCATCTGTAAGAGTTAGTGTTTGAGTCTGATGGTAGGAACAGTAAACAATCTCCTCTCACCTGTGCTGACACTTCCTAGTCAGCTACATGTGACCCCTAAGCCCATGTGAGAGTGCCCCTCTCATTTTCACTTTCAATTTAGCTGAAATGAAGAGACTATAGGTTTTCTTTTCTTGTAACATATGTGGGAGTGACAAAGTCACAGATTTGGGATCAGAGCCAAATTGACAGCAGAAAATGTACTTCATTTTCACTTTTAATTTTACTCAAACCATAAGTGATCAGAAATATTTGTATTATTCTTGAAGGTTAATGCAGCATAGTTTTTGTTTATTTTTCTTGATGAGGAAATACACAGTAAAACTAAAAATAATTATAATGTAATGAATTCAGGAGAGAAACTGCACTGAACTCAAACCCACACATTCATTTGGAGTGCAGCAGATATATAGTAACTAGTGTATGGTCTTTACATTTAGATGCCTTAAAATTCTATCTAAAAAGGAATACATTGGAATTTTCCCATCCCAATCTACACAACCTACTACACATTTTCAAAGTGGAAGATTTTAAAAAGAATAATCAACAACAACAAAAAATACTTGGTTAAGCACCATTTACTTGGTTAAGCACCATTTACTTGGTTAAGCACCATTTACTTGGTTAAGCACCATTTACTTGGTTAAGCACCATTTACTTGGTTAAGCACCATTTACTTGGTTAAGCACCATTTACTTGGTTAAGCACCATTTACTTGGTTAAGCACCATTTACTTGGTTAAGCACCATTTACTTGGTTAAAGCACTATTTGCAGCCATTAAAGATGTGAATCATTTTGAATAATATTCTACCAAGCTCAGTAAAGTTGGTTGAAAATCTTTGATGGACAGCAACATACAAACCTTGTCTCTGATTTTCAAGCAAATCTAATTCAGGACACGGAGTGGAGCGAACAGAAACACTCAACACCTCTTGGAAAGGCATTCAGTTGTTTCTTTGGAATTAGATTTTGTGCAATTATTGTCCCGCTAAAGAAATGCAACTCTATCCCAGCGTTAGGTTATCACGAAGACAGAGGCGGGTTTTCCTTTATCTTTTTACCTGGGCATTGCTCCTTTCATATTTCCTTTTATCCTGACAAACTTTCCAGTCCCTGCCTTATGACAAGCATACCCAAACATGGTGCTGTCGTCACAATACTTGAAAATATAGGGGGTTGCACTCTGTGTTCTGTTGTATTAGATTTGACACAAGACTGAAGTTTTTCAATTTAGACCATAAAGTGTATGTCTTTGCTGTGTTGTCTCGCAGTATTACTTAACAGCCTTAATGCAAACAGAATGAATGATTTGGAGTTGTTTTTTTTAGCACAGACTCCCTTCTTTTCACTTTGTCATACAGGCCAGCAATGTGGAGAGGATGCAATGTTGTTAATCGTCTCTATTTTCAAGTATTGTGGTTGTAGCATCATGTTATAGATCATGATCACTTATGTTAGCAAAATAACTTATGTTCCCAGGGCACATGAGCGGAGAAACTTGTTAAACATGAAATACAGCAACATTTCTGACATTACCCCATCCTGCCCTACCTTGGATGATGGGTTTATAAGGACCTGTCTCCCAGCCCAGATACCACTGCTGTTCATCTGCCTGTCTACCAGACCAGCCCAGAGTACTGTACCACTGCTGTTCAAATGCCTGTCTATCTGTCCAGAATGAAGCTTTTCCTGACTCTCTCTCTCATCTGCACTCTCTTCTGCTCAGGTAACACCTCTGACCTCACAATGAGATGTGCATAAAGTTGTTTTTGACTGCATCACTCCCACATGTATGTGTTGATATTTCAACGTAGCAAAATTGATTTTACAGTATATTTCTCAATTTTCTTATTTAATGTGTATGTATTTGTATTTATTTTCTTGTTTTTCAGTTGAGATGCTGCAGTGTTTCAACGACTCATTGTTAGTCAACTGTTCATCCCCTTTCGGAGAAACATGTCTCACTGCAACCATCAATGCAAAAGGTGTGTTTAGAGTTTGTTTTCCACTTCACTATAATGCTTCAAGACAAATTAAATGATGTTGTTAGTTTCCTCAAGAAGGATGTTTTTAAACCCTCCTGTAAGATTACAGTGTACAATATTTATTGGTAATTGACTCATTGCTCTATGCTACTATTTCATTAGATTACATTCTAAATTGATCTATCTTTCTCTGGTTCTGTAAATGATCTGTTACTGGTGCAGGTCTCATCAATTCAACCCAGGTAGTCAAGGAGTGTTCCCCAATCTTCAGCTATGGTGAAGCCACAGTGTCAGTGAACCTGGGCTTCTTACGCATTGCCTCTAACCAGTTATTTTGTAACATTGATGGGTGCAACAAACAAACTCTACAGTCTGGTAAGATAACTGTCTTTTATCTAAATTAGGTTTGGGGTTTTCAAAGGTCAAATGCAGGTGTTTTCATCTCAATATCAAACCATTTATGGGTAACAATTAAGTAACTTAATGTGATTGTTTTCAATTAAAATGGTCAAAAATAAACAAAAACTGGCTGAAATTTCACAAAACAGGCTGAAATGTCAAGCTGTGTTTTCAAACAGCTCTTACGCTGGAAGGGCATTATCTTCATTTTCACAATTGCACAGAATTATTCCAACCTCATAGTGCAGAAACATATATAAAACACAGGGAAATCACGTTTCGGAGCTCACTGTATATTTATTCAAACTATGACAACTGAAATCAGGACATGAAATACATTGCTGAAAGGCCCAGTAAAGTCAAAAAGTACTGGAACAGTGACACGTTGTAACGGCGTTCGTCTGTTGTAAGAAGAGAGTCGGACCGAAATGCGGCGTAGTGGTTACTCATGACTTTAATGAAGGAAAGCGGAACGATACATGAAATAACTCATAAATACAAAAACAACCAAATGGAACGTGAAACCTATTACAGCCTATCTGGTGAACACTACACAGAGACAGGAACAAACACCCACGAATTACAAAGCGAAATTCAGGCTACCTAAATACGGTTCCCAATCAGAGACAACGATAAGCACCTGACTCTAATTGAGAATCGCCTCAGGCAGCCAAACCTATACCACACCCCTAATCAGCCGCGATCCCAAATAATACAAACCCCAATACGAAACACAACATATAAACCCATGTCACACCCTGGCCTACCCAAACATATAACAAAACACAAAATACAATGACCAAGGCGTGACACACGTGTCGTTGTTTTTGAAATGATTTAATGACAATGATGTTAAAAGTGCAGACTGTTAGCCTTAATTTGAGGGTATTTTCATCCATATTGGGTGAAACATTTTGAAATTACAGCTTTTTGTATATAGTCACTCCATTTTAGGGGACCAAAAGTATTGGGACAAAAGTTTTGTATTTGCTCCCATATTCCTAGTTTTGTATTTGCTCCCATATTCCTAGTTTTGTATTTGCTCCCATATTCCTAGTTTTGTATTTGCTCCCATATTCCTAGTTTTGTATTTGCTCCCATATTCCTAGTTTTGTATTTGCTCCCATATTCCTAGTTTTGTATTTGCTCCCATATTCCTAGTTTTGTATTTGCTCCCATATTCCTAGTTTTGTATTTGCTCCCATATTCCTAGCACAAAATAATTACATCAAGCTTGTGACTCTACAAACATGTTGGATACATTTTCTGTTTGTTTTGGTTATGTTTCTGATCATTTTGTGCCCAATAGAAATGAATGGTAAATAGTATATTGTGTCATTTTGGAGTACCTTTTATTTTTAAATAAAAACAGTACATTTCTAAACACTTCTATATTAATATGGATGCCTCCATGATTACGGATAGTCCTGAATGAATCGTGAGTGAGAAAGATACAGATGCACAAATATCATCCAGAACAAAGAGCAAATGCACCCTACTGTATCTTGTAGTTTACCAATAAAATAGGGGGATGGTGAAGTAGACATACTTGGTATTTACTTCTCAAAAAATATAAATGAACTGACCACAATTAATTTCAATAGAAAGTTAGCAAAAATAGATAAGATTCTGCAAGAGGTAATACTTGTCTATTTATTGGAAAATCACCTTGATTAACTATTTGGTCCTATCACAGTTTACTTACTAATAATGACTACTCCAGATGACTCGTTTTGTTAAATCATATGAGCAAAGCTAAGCCAGACAAAATTAAATGTGCCTATTTATAAAATGAATATGAGTTTGGGGGGCTAAAAATATTAAAGCTTTATTTAAACAAGCTGGTTACAATGTCATTTTTATCCTCCAGAAAAGAAGAACAAATCTTACTACGAATGTTATGGTTAAATTCAAATATACTGATTAATAAAAAAACATTCTTTACAGAATTGTATTTTTAAATGGTATTATAATAGTTAATAGGATTATGAATAGAAATGGAGGAGTTACAGTGGGGCAAAAAATAAGTTAGTCAGCCACCAATTGTACAAGTTCTCCCACTTAAAAAGATGAGAGAGGCCTGTAATAATTAATCACAGGTACACTTCAACTATGACAGACAAAATGAAAAAAAAAATCCAGAAAATCACATTGTAGGATTTTTAATTTATTTATTTGCAAATTATGGTGGAAAATAAATATTTAATAAATAAGTATTCTGTAGCTCAGTTGGTAGAGCATGGCGCTTGTAACGCCAGGGTAGTGGGTTCGATCCCCGGGACCACCCATATGTAGAATGTATGCACACATGACTGTAAGTCGCTTTGGATAAAAGCGTCTGCTAAATGGCATATATTATAACAAAAGTTTATCTCAATACTTTGTTATATACCCTTTGTTGGCAATGATAGAGGTCTAAAGAGCTAAGGTCTATGGTGATAGGTGTGATGGACTGAGAGTGGCTGAAGGTTGGGATTAAAGAGCTGAGGTCTATGGTGATAGGTGGGATGGCCTGAGAGCGGCTGAAGGTTGGGATTAAAGAGCTGAGGTCTATGGTGATAGGTGTGATTGATTGAGAGTGGCTGAAGGTTGGGATTAAAGAGCTGAGGTCTATGGTGATAGGTGAGATGGGCTGAGAGTGGCTGAGGTTTGGGATTAAAGAGCTGAGGTCTATGTTGATAGGTGTAATGGGCTGAGAGTGGCTGAAGGTTGGGATTAAAGAGCTGAGGTCTATGGTGATAGGTGCGATGGGCTGAGAGTGGCTGAGGGTTGGGATTAAAGAGCTGATGTTTAGTAATGTATTATTGTTATGTAACTATAAAAGTACCATGTATGTCAAATGTTTTTGTAAAATGTATATGTAAAATGTATGTACAGTATATTTAATATATACTGTACATACAGTGTTTTTTTTGTGTGCAAAAAGTGCTGCAATTTCTAAACAATTCATGTGATACCACACCACTGTACCTTTGGCTCTGTACCTCAGGAGACAGGTTAAATAAGGATTTGTAAGCATTGAGGGGGATGCAACTCAATATTAGGAAGGTGTTCCCAATGTTTGGTATACTCAGTGTATACAATCCATGTCTAAACTGTCTCAAGGTTTAAAAAATATTATTTCTTCTCTTTTTAATCTACTGAAGTGGATTTAACTAGTGACATCAATAAGGGATAATAGCTTTCACCTAAATTCACCTGGTCAGTATATGTTTTGGATACTCACTATATATGACCACTGAATGTGGAATAAATACTGTATATACAAATACCAATCTCTGTTCTCTTCCTACAGCCCCCAATTTGGCTAACGGAAGACAATGTCCCTCCTGCAGCAGCTTCAGGGATACGATGTGTAACAGCACTGTGACCTGCCTGGGTGTGGAAGACCAGTGTTTTAGCAGCAGTGGTGAGTTGTCTTGTGGTTATTTTCATGATACCAAACCTTATAACATTTGTTCATCTCTAAAATATATTTTGCTGTTCATACAGTGCAGCTATTAATTCTTATGCTTTTAGTTGTTTTTCAAGAGATCTAAATTTTGGGAAAACTATGTTTTTATCTTTGACAGTAATACCTGGCATCAATTCTACTACGGTGAATCTCAAGGGCTGTACAACTTCCAACGTGTGCATTTCCATTAATCAACTGCTGCCCTCAATAAGTCAACTGCTGCCCTCAGTGAATCAACTGCTGCCCTCAGCGATTAGCATTAGTGACCTCGGTAATGTGTTCACCTGTAAGACAGCTCCTGTAACTGTAACCACAGCACCTGTAACTGTAACCACAGCCTCTGTTATTGTAACTACAGTCCCTGTAACAGCCACAGCCTGGTCCATCAGACTGAGCCTAGTCCCTCTGCTGCTGGGCCTCACTATCAGCAAATTAATCTGATATAAACAGAGATGAACATATCGGGACTCATCTGACAACATAATGCATTGATTAGAACACAACATAATGTACAAAGATTTTCATGTATTGTGAAATATGTACTATAAGTGAAATTATGTTATTTATTTGGAATTTTCCAGATGATGCCCTGTTACATTATATAGTGTATTTGCTTATATATGTATCTGTATATTTGATCAATTGTGATTGCTTGTAAGTTTAAAAGAAATAATATGTTTAAATGCCAATAAAGTTTCTATCACTCTACCAACATGGAAATCAACTTTTGTCTTATTGTAATATAATCAAATCACCACACATTTTTAAATAGTATTTTTGAAATAATTGTTTTGATCTTTTAACAGATAATCCAAACAGGGTAATAACTCTCTTAAATCTAAATAACAACAGTGTAAGAGGGAACCATGATCATACACAATGATACTGTCCAAACAGAAAATACATGTCAACATTATTTTTTGTTTGACTTAGTTATTCTAGAGTTATTCTTCAGATGAGATGAAAACTTGGAGAAGAAGATTATGTTGTTCTTGTTGTGTCTGATGAAGAAGAGGAAGAGGCGGTCCGCCGTGAACTGTTCCTCTCGGATCATAAAGAATGGCACCATGCAAAGGGTGGAGACTGCAGCCTCTGTTCCCCTCCTTGTTTACCTCCACAAAACCCTTATGAGCTTACTACCGCCCATGCCATATCAGTCCTGACTAGGCAGAGGCCATACTACACTTAGATACTGATGCTACACATGCATGAAATACTTAACTAAACTGCAACACAATTTCAACAAGACACACCAATTGCACCACATTTACAGAAGTGTGGAAATACTGTATACTCTATATAACATCACAATGACTGCAGGCTGACTGATCTACACATCACCTTGCATCATAAATAACAACTCAGTATTATTTGTGGATCAGTTAGTCAGTCACAATTTACCCATTATACATTTAATTTTTGATCCTTTCTAACACAGCCAGTGTTTTTGGTTCCACTAGGGTGGCTGGAGTCATTGACAATTTTTAGGACTTTCCTCTGACACCGCCTGGTATAGAGGCGTGCTGTTGAAGAAATTCTAAATTCCTCTGTTTTAATTCCCAATCAAAATTAAACACTCTGTCAATGCATTAAGGGTTTGTAAGACCCTTATTTTATAAGAATGGACAGAGCCCCGGTCTTAAAAGTCAGGTAACAGCGTTTAATCCAAGAGAGTACTGCCTTCATACACATTTTTACCACAGGTTATAAACTGAAAATGACATCAGCGTTTTCTAAATGTTCTATCTCTTCTTGACACTGGTAGAAAGGCTCTATAGATCTCAAGCCTTCCTCCTTGCCTAAAGCCAAGGTCAGTCAGTGTAGATAAGCATTCTAGACAGTCTGGAGATAGTCTGTCCCTGCCATCTGGAGATAGTTCATTCATTTTTACCAAGGCATTGTTCTAAACTCCTGACTACATTATATACAATTGGAAATGGGAGCAAGAAAGAAAATTCATACATGTACAGTACATAATAGTATTTGGACTAGTCAGTCCTGATTGAAATGTATACATAATTAGTCATCATTGATAAAAAATTATCTTAACAGTGCTCGGCCCTCTTTTTCCTGTCATCCACAATCATCTCCTTTGTCAAATCCAGGTAATTCTAAAGGGTTCACATATTTTATCTTCCCACTGTATGTATGTATGTATGTATGTATGTATGTATGTATGTATGTATGTATGTATGTATGTATGTATGTATGTATGTATGTATGTATGTATGTATGTATGTATGTATGTATGTATGTATGTATGTATGTATGTATGTATGTATGTATGTATGTATGTATGTATGTATGTATGTATGTATGTATGTATGTATGTATGTATGTATGTATGTATGTATGTATGTATGTATGTATGTATGTATGTATGTATGTATGTATGTATGTATGTATGTATGTATGTATGTATACATACAGTGGGGCAACAAAGTATTTAGTCAGCCACCAATTGTGCAAGTTCTAACACTTAAAAAGATGAGAGAGGCTTGTAATTTTCATCATATGTACACTTCAACTATGACAGACAAAATGAGAACAGAAATCCAGAAAATCACATTGTAGGATTTTTAATGAATTTATTTGCAAATTATGGTGGAAAATAAGTATTTGGTCAATAACAAAAGTTTATCTCAATACTTTGCTATATACCCTTTGTTGGCAATGACAGAGGTCAAACCTTTTCTGTAAGTCTTCACAAGGATTTCACACACTGTTGCTGGTATTTTGGCCCATTCCTCCATGCAGATCTTCTCTAGAGCAGTGATGTTTTGGGGCTGTTGCTGTGCAACATGGACTTTCAACTCCCTCCAAAGATTTTCAATGGGGTTGAGATCTGGAGACTGGCTAGGCCACTCCAGGACGTTGAAATGCTTCTTACGAAGCCACTCCTTCGTTGCCCGGGTGGTGTGTTTGGGATCATTGTCATGCTGAAAGACCCAGCCACGTTTCATCTTCAATGCCCTTGCTGATGGAAGGAGGTTTTCACTCAAATCTCACGATACATGGCCCCATTCATTCTTTCCTTTACACAGGATCAGTCGTCCTGGTCCCTTTGCAGAAAAACAGTCCCAAAGCATGATGTTTCCACCCCCATGCTCCACAGTAGGTATGGTGTTCTTTGAATGCAACTCAGCATTCTTTGTCCTCCAAACACGACGAGTTGAGTTTTTACCAAAAAAATCTATTTTGGTTTCATCTGACCATATGACATTCTCCCAATCTTCTTCTGGATCATCCAAATGCTCTCCAGCAAACTTCAGATGGGCCTGGACATGTACTGGCTTAAGCAGGGGGACACGTCTGGCACTGCAGGATTTGAGTCCCTGGCGGTGTATGTTACTGATGGTAGGCTTTGTTACTTTGGTCCCAGCTCTCTGCAGGTCATTCACTAGGTCCCCCCGTGTGGTTCTGGGATTTTTTCTCACTGTTCTTGTGATCATTTTGACCCCACGAGGTGAGATCTTGCGTGGAGCCCCAGATCGAGGGAGATTATCAGTGGTCTTGTATGTCTTCCATTTCTTAATAATTGCTCCCACAGTTGATTTCTTCAAACCAAGCTGCTTACCTATTGCAGATTCAGTCTTCCCAGCCTGGTGCAGGTCTACAATTCTGTTTCTGGTGTCCTTTGACAGCTCTTTGGTCTTTGCCATAGTGGAGTTTGGAGTGTGACTGTTTGAGGTTGTGGTCAAGTGTCTTTTATACGGATAACAAGTTCAAACAGGTGCCATTGATACAGGTAACAAGTAGAGGACAGAGGACAGAGGAGCCTCTTAAAGAAGAAGTTACAGGTCTGTGAGAGCCAGAGATCTTGCTTGTTTGTAGGTGACCAAATACTTATTTTCCACCATAATTTGCAAATAAATTCATAAAAAATCCTACAATGTGATTTTCTGGATTTTTTTCTTTTCATTTTGTCTGTCATAGTTTAAGTGTACCTGTGATTAATTATTACAGGCCTTGCACAATTGGTGGCTGACTAAATACTTTTTTGCCCCACTGTATATACCTAGGTTCGTGCCATTAAAACTATTTTTTCAACCACTCCACATATTTCTTGTTAAACAAACTAGAGATTTAGCAAGTCGGTTAGGACTTCTACTTTGCACATGACACTTGTAATTTTTCCAACAATTGTTTACAGACAGATTATTTCACTTATAATCACAATTCCAATGGGTCAGAAGTTTACATACACAAAGTTGACTATACCTTTAAAAAAGCTTGGAAAATTCCAGAAAATTATGTCACGGCTTTAGAAGCTTCTGATAGGCTAATTGACATAATTTGAGTCAATTGTAGGTGTACCTGTGGATGTAGTTCAAGGCCGACCATCAAACTCAGTGCCTCTTTGCTTAACATCATGGGAAAATCCAAAGAAATCAGATAAAACCTCAGAAAAGAATTGTAGACCTCCAGAAGCCTGGTTCATCCTTGGGAGCAATTTCCAAATGCCTGAATGTACCACATTCATCTGTACAAACAATAGTACGCAAGTATAAACACCATGGGACCACGCAGCCATCATACCGCTCAGGAAGGAGATGCATTCTGTCTCCTAGAGATGAACGTACTTTGGTGTGAAAGTGCACATCAATCCCAGAACAACAGCAAAGGACCTTGTGAAGATGCTGGAGGAAACAGGTACAAAAATATCTATATCCACAGTAAATCGAGTCCTATATAGACATAACCTGAAAGGCCGCTCAGCACGGAAGAAGCCACTGCTCCAAACCCACTATAAAAAAAGCCAGACTAAGGTTTGCAACTGCACATGGTTACAAAGATCGTACTTTTTGCAGAAATGTCCTCTGGACTGATGAAACAAAAATAGAACTGTTTGGCCATAATGACCATAGTTTTGTTTGGAGGGAAAAGGGGGCGGCTTGCCAGCCGAAGAACACCCTCCCAACCATGAAGCACGGGGGTGGCAGTATCATGTTGTGGGAGTGCTTTGCTGCAGGAGGAACTGGTGCACTTCACAAAATAGATGGCACATGAGGATGGAAAATGATGTGGATATAATGAAGCAACATCTCAAGACATCAGTCAAGAAGTTAAAGCTTGGTCTCAAATGGGTCTTCCAAATGGACAATGACGCCAAGCATACTTCCAAAGTTGTGGTAAAATGGCTTAAGGACAACAAAGTCAAGGTATTGGAGTGGCCATCACAAAGCCCTGACTTCAAGCCTATAGAACATTTGTGGGCAGAACTGAAAGGTGTGTGTGAGCAAGGAGGCCTACAAACCTGACTCAGTTTGTCGTGAAAATGTCCTTAATTACCAAATGATGAGAGAGCAAATCACACATCAGTCAGAGTTATGCTTAATCTTCACCTTTAATAATAATTAAGCTTTGGCAATAGCATTTTGACATTTCAGTATCTCTAATGAAAAGTTGAGAGTGGTCAACATCATGGCACCTGAGATCTTTTATAGCAATGATCCACCCCCCTAGTCGACATGACAAACCACAGGTCTTAGGAACATTACACAAAGAAAGACTACTTCAGAGAGGAGTATCCCATAGCCAGACAGCATTGGCTATAAATTATCTTTCAGTTTGGTCTCCTAAAGAAAGCTCTTATCTCGTTCTTGGTACAAAATAGTACCAAAAAATGACCTCATCCAATGGTATATATCAATTGTCATTTTAGATACTCCCATCTCAAATACAATCCCTCCTGGACAAGCTCACGGAGAGGAGAGTGAGCCTCTAGGTCAAGATAAGGGCAACCTCAGAGGGAACATACAATGGTTCCAGACACTGCCATCCTCCTCTCCGCAATGACAAAAGTAGGGAGTGACTGGCACACAGACATTGTGGAGCCAAGAGATAATTGGTTCCCCCTCAATCATCCCTTCACGTGGTTTAAAAGATATGTTTACATATGAAGACAAGCCCAAGTAACTGAGCCCTGACAGAGAAAGGATAACTGCAAACGGCCAACACTATAGTACAAAAAGATACATTCTAAATTACAAGTATCTCACAAGCATATTATGAAAATAAAACATCTTATCTATGTTACCCAACTAATTCTGATTCATCCCCTACATGCCCCTCTCAAGGGACTCTTCTGAAAAATCAGAATAGTAACATGGCACTTTACTAACAGTAGTTGCAGAGTATATAATCAAATTACTGAGTTTACAACTGTTATACCACAATACAGACTTGCACCTGTTTAATCATATAGAATAATACATTTGTTCAGTAAAAATAAAAAATAACAAAACATATAAATGCTCCCTAAATTAGAAGAGAACCAGTGTCTAAACACAGGCCTCATTAGAACCTATAGGACAGTCATCTCTCTAAGTCCTCATGCTTAGAATTGGGTTCCCCACTATCAGAGATATAGTTAGGAATAGGGAATAGGTCAGGGAAATCATTCATATACAGTGAACCCTCTCTATCTACGCTGTCCAGTGAGAATATTTCACTGTGTTCACCTGATTGTCGTCCATCAATCTCAGATTCTTTATCTACACCTACTTCATTTGCAAGCAAGGGCATAGTAAGAACAACATCAACCACTTTATTAAACAATTTCTTCACACAAATGCTAATTAGCAACAAAGCAATCAGTAATATTAGACCATAGATGAACCAGTGGAAAATGGTCGCAGCCCAAGCACCAAACACTGACTGAACCCATCCTAACAGATTACAGTTGATGTCAGGCTGGTGTTCCCTTTCGAGAACACCCCTAAGCTCTTTCAAATGTTCCACTACAATAGTCAAACTGTCATCTCCCTGGGGTATAAATGTGAACAGTGATCTCCCATAATTTGACACACCCCTCCTTCACGTGCTAGCAACATGTCAAGTGCCACCCTATTTTGTGTTGCCATGAGTTGAGTGGCTTGTAACTTTCGTCTTATCATAGAAAACCCTGCTGTGGTCAAATTGACCAGGGATTCCAAATGATATCCTAGCCTATCCAACTCACGTGCATTCTCCGATGCCCCATACCAGGGGATTAAACCACGCCAGAACTTTTCAAATTTCGAGGATCGTCGAGAGTCACTGGGGAAATTATTGGATTGCGAGATGTCCCTCTTAATTAGTCTTAACCTGATTGGAATAGAGGATTTAGTTTTATGCATTACCACAAGGGATATGTTTAGTTGACCAAAAATACAGCACCCTGTCCAATTTGTGGGTAGGTAGAGATTTATCACCACAAATCCAATAATGATCAGTAAATGTTGCCGAGCCAAACTGATGAGGAGAACGATCGTCAGTTTCGGCATCAATAATGGTGTGTCCCACCCTCAGTCTAATGGGGTATCCAGAGCTGTTCCCTTCCCTTCTGTTCCCTTCTTCCAGCTACATCCTATTGGGAAAACACTATAATTGACACATGTTGACATTCCCAGATAGGATTCATTAAATTGTGGTATGGAAATATTGCTTGGGTTATGACAATGACAGGTCCTAAATGGGGTTCACCGGGGTTGGACTTGAATAGGTTCTGGTACACGGGATCTAAGTTCTAAGATGATTCTACTGCACCAATGTGAACAATCAATTCCCACCGTAAATCTTTTGTTGATGACAAATTGCCATTAATGCAATTATCCCTCAGTGTTCTACCTAGTGAGGGTTGACCCCCTGTGTTCTCATTGGACAAGAGCACTTCTAGTGCACATAGAGTGTCATTAATGCTGACCTCTAATGAATACTGTAAGAATGGGGAGATCGCTGAATGTGGAAACAAGCTACATACATAACAGGAGGTATTTCCTAACATCAGTTCAGTCTTTACTGTATAGTTAAGCAGTGACCACCAAGTGTTTCCCTCGTGATTCATACTGTGATACTCATCCAGTGGATGCATCGACCTTCTTCTTCTTTCGATATGGGAGCGGCTATTGTTTGCTGGACTCCTGTCCTGAGCCTGCTCGAGCTGGAGTGGCTGTTATTTAAGTCCCGCAGTGGGACTGAACGGTTATCAGTCGAGTCCGTATCATGTTGTCTTTCCAGGACCGGTTGTCCTTGAGTCACTGTCCATATGGCAACTGTAATGAGAAGGCTCAAGACCAGAGCAAGAAACATGATGTGTAGAGTCTGGGCCTGATCCTCCCATGGCCATTTAGTCTGTGACTTCCGGCGTCTCTGGTCCTCCATCCTCAGGGTCTGGTGGGCAGTATGGCACCTTCCTGCAGTGGTTGGCGTGGATCCAAGTAGACCTCTCACATACACGAACAGCAGTGGGGGTAATCAGCATCATCTGGTATGGTCCACCTCTGCTGGTTCCAATGCTTTCGTCTCAGGTCTTTCACCACCACCCAGTCACCTGGTTGCAGTTTGTGCAGGATCCCCACCAGTGGCTGGGGTAGAGCCGCTTTCACCCTGGGGAAAATAGCCTTCAGAACATTGTTTAGAGCAGTACAATGATTTACCATGTCATCGTCACAGCCCATCAGTGTCAGCCCATTATTGGTCTACCTGTCAGAACCTCATGAGGATCCAATCCAGTGGTTCTGTGGGGCCTCCCTCACATGTACATCAGAGCCAGGGGGATCACAGTGACCCAAGAAAGCCCTGTCTCTGCCATAAACTTCACCATCTTAGATTTTAGGGTTTGATTAGCGCGTTCAACTAAACCACCCGATTGCGGCCTATAGCTACAATGGGTCCTGAGGTGTATCTGCAGACTCTCAGACAAGTTAGGTATCACCAGGTTTACAAAGTGGGTAACCATTGTCCCTGGTTAATTTAGATGGTAACCCCCACCTTGTGATGATCTCCCTCAGGAGATTCTTGGCTACTGCCATAGCAGTGGAATGTCGACATGGGAATGCCTCTACCCACTTGGAGAAGGCATCCACTATCACCAGACAATATTTGTAACCTTGACAAGGAGAGAGTTCAATAAAATCCATCATTATGTGTTCAAATAGTCCTTCAGGGGTTGGATGAGCCAAACAGTGGCAAGGGAATCCCTCTTCCCATGTTGTTAGTCATACAAGTCACACATTTTGCACAAAATTGTTCAGCAAACACAGAAAACCCAGGTGCAAAACAAAATGTATTTACAAAATCAACAACTCCCCCCTTTGACACATGATCCCTTCCATGTGACAACTTAGCTAAGTAGGGGAAACATGAACGTGGTAAGACTGGTAGCCTAGCCGGGCCCAGCTAGAGTTTCTGCACCTGGTCATATGTACATAGTCGTTTCCACTTCCTCAACTCAACAGGACCTACAGAGGATTGCAAGTCAGAGATATCAGTGGGAGAGAAGAGGTTATGATCAGGAAGTAAATCCATCTGTAACACAGGGGCCTCCAGGAGACAGCTGCTGCCTTAAGCTGCCAAGTCAGCCACAGCATTACCTTTGGAGACAGGGTCGGAAGAGTTAGCATGAGCAAGGCACTTACAAACAGAAATTTCAGAAGGGAGCAAAATAGCTTTTAGCAAGTTATCAACAAGTTTTGAATGAGAGATCGTCTTACCAGAGGAGGTCAGGAAGCCGCGCTGTTTCCACAGAGTAACAAAATCATGTACCACACCAAAGGCATATCTGCTATCTGTATAGATAGTCGCAGACTGGCCTCTAGCTAATATGCAAGCTCTGGTGAGTGCAAAGAGTTCTGCTGCAGAAAGGTGGGAGGGTAATTTAGCACTTTCCAGTGTGGTTGAGGTAGTAGTAACCGCATACGCAACCAACGCTTCTCCTTTCTCAGAATGCTGAGCAGAGCCATCTACAAACAGTTCCAAATGTGCATTTTGCAAAGGGACATCAGTTAAATCTGACCTTGGTTTAGAGACAAGCTCCAACAGTTCAGCACAGTCGTGGGCTCTCCATCATCCTCTGTGGGCAACAAAGTAGCAGGATTTAACACTGTGCACCTCTTCAGGGTCACATGACACATTGTCAGAAGAACATTCTGATAATGGAGCAGTCGAGCTGGTGTTAGATGGGCCGTCTTTGCCTGTGAAATAAGAGCATGTACAGCATGAGGAACGTGTTCAGTGAGTTCACAAATGGCAACAATGTCTGCACAAGCCAACACAGCTTCAGTGGCAGCAACCACAGCTCTCAAACAACAAACCAGACCTCTGGCCACACTGTCCAGCTGTTTGGAATAATACCCAACTGGGCGCTGCTTTCCTCCATGTTCCTGACATAAAACCATTTTTCTCACAAACAAAGAGGTTAAATGGTTTAGAATGATCAGGGAGCCCCAAACAGGGAGAAGTAGTCATGAGTTAGTTCAGTCTGGTCAGAGCAGTCAGTCCCTCTGGTGTCCACTTAATTTTATCAATCATAGCCATTTTGTGGCCATAAATAAGGTCAGCAAGCGGCTGCACCACCTCAGCATAGTCAGGTAACCACGCCCTACAATACCCTGCCATACCAGTCAATGACATCATGTGTCGTTTAGTAACCAGCTGTGGGACAGGGAGAAAAGCCTGTATCCACTGTTTACCCAGCTGCCTGCCATTGGGAGAGATGTCATAACCCAAATACCTCACTGTTTGTGAAACCAACTGTAAAAAGGTTGTCACTGTCTGTAGGTTCTTTGAAACTTTGTGGCCATTCTCTGCGAGAAATATCAACAGAGAAAAATATCACCTGATGACCAGGTGGCGAATCGCATCTCTGCATGTCTGGCAGACATATCAGTGTGGATGACGGATCACCACCTCAAGCTGAACTTCGGCAAGACGGAGCTGCTCTTCCTCCCGGGGAAGGACTGCCCGTTCCATGATCTCGCCATCACGGTTGACAACTCCATTGTGTCCTCCTCCCAGAGCGCTAAGAACCTTGGCGTGATCCTGGACAACAAACTGTCGTTCTCAACTAACATCAAGGCGGTGGCCCGTTCCTGTAGGTTCATGCTCTACAACATCCGCAGAGTACGACCCTGCCTCACACAGGAAGCGGCGCAGGTCCTAATCCAGGCACTTGTCATCTCCCGTCTGGATTACTGCAACTCGCTGTTGGCTGGGCTCCCTGCCTGTGCCATTAAACCCCTACAACTCATCCAGAACGCCGCAGCCCGTCTAGTGTTCAACCTTCCCAAGTTCTCTCACGTCACCCCGCTCCTCCGCTCTCTCCACTGGCTTCCAGTTGAAGCTCGCATCCGCTACAAGACCATGGTGCTTGCCTACGGAGCTGTGAGGGGAACGGCACCTCAGTACCTCCAGGCTCTGATCAGGCCCTACACCCAAATAAGGGCACTGCGTTCATCCACCTCTGGCCTGCTCGCCTCCCTACCACTGAGGAAGTACAGTTCCCGCTCAGCTCAGTCAAAACTGTTCGCTGCTCTGGCTCCCCAATGGTGGAACAAACTCCCTCACGACGCCAGGACAGCGGAGTCAATCACCACCTTCCGGAGACACCTGAAACCCCACCTCTTTAAGGAATACCTAGGATAGGATAAAGTAATCCTTCTCACCCCCTCCCCCCTTAAAATATTTAGATGCACTATTGTAAAGTGGTTGTTCCACTGGATGTCATAAGGTGAATGCACCAATTTGTAAGTCGCTCTGGATAAGAGCGTCTGCTAAATGACTTAAATGTAAATGTAATGTAAATGTAACAGAGCCCGAGTATCAGTTTCACAAGTTTCCACTGAGCTGGAGCACATCAACAAATTATCCACATACTGAATCAGAGTGCTGCCCTCAGGGGGTATAAAACCCTCCAGATTTTGTGCTAAAGCAGCTGAAAAAATAGCGGGGATTCCACGTAACCCATTGGAGCCACAGTCCAAGTAAATCGCTTTCCTAGAAACGTGAAAGCAAACCAGAACTGAGATTCTGGTGCCAATGGAATACTGAAAAATGCATTTGTCAAATCAATCACAGAGAACCACTCTGCTGTGGGTGTTACCGTCCCCAACAGTGTAGTAACATTAGGAACCACCGGGGCACAGGCAAAAACTGCATCGTTCACAGGCCTTAAGTCCTGGACCAATCTCCAATCACCTGAAGGTTTTCTAACAGGCAAGATAGGGGTGTTTTAGGGTGACTCTGGACAGGGAATTAAAGCACCATTAGCTAACAAGGATGCATGAACAGGAGTAATACCTGCTATTGCCTCCCTACTGAGTGGATACTGTGCCCTAGATGGGCACCTGGTATCTTTAGGAGTGACTACCATTGGCTCAGCTCCCTTTATTCTTCCAAAATCATACTTGACCCTTACGCATAGGCATTCAGGGACCCCTCTCAGGAGGGGTGAGTCTTCACTCAACAACATCAAATCAAATCAAATTGATTTATATAGCCCTTCGTACATCAGCTGATATCTCAAAGTGCTGTACAGAAACCAACACCTAGGAAGAAACCTAGAGAGGAACCAGGCTATGTGTGGTGGCCAGTCCTCTTCTGGCTGTGCCGGGTGGAGATTATAACAGAACATAGCCAAGATGTTCAAATGTTCATAAATGACCAGCATGGTCCAATAATAATAAGGCAGAACAGTTGAAACTGGAGCAGCAGCATGGCCAGGTGGACTGGGGACAGCAAGGAGTCATCATGTCAGGTAGTCCTGAGGCATGGTCCTAGGGCTCAGGTCCTCCGAGAGAGAGAAAGAAAGAGAGAAAGAGAGAATTAGAGAGAACACACTTAAATTCACACAGGACACCGAATAGGACAGGAGAAGTACTCCAGATATAACAAACTGACCCTAGCACCCCGACACATAAACTACTGCAGCAAAAATACTGGAGGCTGAGACAGGAGGGGTCAGGAGACACTGTGGCCCCATCTGAGGACACCCCCGGATAGGGCCAAACAGGAAGGATATAACCCCACCCTCTTGCCCCCTCCTCTCGGGCCCCTCTTCTCGGTCTGCCCCTGCCATTGTTCCTCTGTGGATTCGTTGGCTCGGAGCAGTCAGCAGCAAAATGACCCGGCTTCCCACAGTTGTAGGACTTGCGCACTCCACCCCCTCGTCCTGTCCCTGCTGGGGCTGCTCCCTGGTAAAACGTCATCTGGGCAGCCTGTAGTTTCTGTGTCTTTACTTTTCTTCCTTTATTTTTTCTTCCTTCTGAGCACTTTTTTGTCTCTCAGCATGCTTGCAGTGCTGTACCACCGTTGCTAATGGCTCAGTCTCCCAACTGATGCAGGTAGTCCTCACAGCTTTCTCCAGACCCGGTGTCAGACCCCTCACCAGTGCGTCTTTCAGCAGATCCACATATGCATGTTTGTTTGGTCTGATACCACTGTGTAGCCTGAAACAGCTCTCAAGTCTCTTTCTGAAAGCCTCCAGGCCCTCATCTTTCTTCATAGTGCATTCTCTGTTGGCAGTCCTTAGTTGGATACATCTCCACAATCCTGGCCAGCAGCGCCGTTATCTGGTCCTAATATGGGCCATTCTCAGCCCACAGGTAGTTGCAATCAAACTGTCCCTGTACATCCGCCCACCTGAGTCCCAGTTTCTTTTTACAGATATGGGCTATCTCAGCAGCAGATGGTTTGTACTGACCCACCAATACCCTCATATCTGCTGAATATTTCACAGCGTCCTTACTTGGGTCTGGTAGGTCCTCTACAATGTCTTTGATTTCATCATGTCTCCACGTCCTCTGGACATACACAATGGGGTTGCATGCTGCGGCAGCAGCAGCATTAGCATCATCAGGTTGAGGCTGAGGGTTGGGACAGGCCATCAGAGGGTATTGATGATACATATCTGATGCTGGGTCGTATGGGAAGGGGGTAGAGACACGCCTCTCCGTCCTGGCCCGTACACAGTCCTTCAACGGGGGAGTCAGCTGGGGTGCCCCTCCATCCTCACTTTCCTCACTGGAGCTGAGTGGAGGAGCCTCGAGAAAAGGATTGTTGATCTTTTTAACCTTCTGGCGTGCTCCCCCCACTGCGACTCCAGTGAGACTGGCCGGAGTCACTCCAGACCCTGCCAGGACTTCAGCCAGGCTCCGTGCCAGACGATCAATCACAGTGGTGTTGGGAAAGACAGGGGGTGGGGCTGCAGGTTGTAGTGGTCTTGCATCCAGCGGATCAGCAGGAGGCGCCTGAGGAGGAGGAGGAAGGTCCGGCAACACTGGGTAGAGAGTACAGTAGGGAGGGGGACAGTCTCTGTCATCATCATCCTTCCTATTCCTTCTCACTGTTTCATCTTTCCCCTTCTTTTCTCCTTCCTCAGTCTGAACAGCCATATTCTGACAGGGTTTTCAATGAAATGTGTCCTGTCTGTTCTTCCGTTTGTCAGCTTCCCTTTCCCATTTCCTGAATTTCACTCAGTCAATTTGATCCTTTTTTCCTAGTTTACCTTCCTTCTCTACCAATCTCTGTCTTATCTCGTCTAACAGCGTCACACATAGTGTCCCTGTCAAAGGAAAACCACCCTCTCTATGCCATAGAAGTACCTGTTCCAGAATATCCCTACCCCATTTATCTACCATAACTTTCAATGCACCAGTAGGAAGGTCCGGAATGCCTGGTTCTTTGCACTTGCGCGCTCCCATGGCTCCTTAGTCACACACACACAAACACAAGATCTCACTCACTCACACACACACACACACACACACACACACACACACACACACACACACACACACACACACACACACACACACACACACACACACACACACACACACACACACACACACACACACACACACACACACACACACACACACACACACACACACACACACACACACACACACACACACACACAGGGAGAGAAAAACAGTTATAACAGGAATTGCTTAAGTACTCACACATAATTTTAATGATCACCCACACAGGATTGGTCAGATGGTCACACAGAACAGGTCAGATGTCCACACAGAACAGGTCAGATGTCCACACAGAACATCAGAACATAAAAAGGTTACCCACACAGAGTCAACCTACCGCGCCCACACAGAATGCTCCTACAAAACAAAATGCTCAAACAGAGTAACCTAGGGCATAACTGGCTAGCACATTTAAAAGAATTGGAATTCACCACCTCTGAGGGTCACTTACAGTCACACAGACACCTTCAGAATGAGGTCCTTCTTCCAATAGGGCTTCACCAAGTACCATGTTTCACACAGAACACACAGTCACCCTGGCTCCTCATCCCCACAGACCGCACCACTCCCCACTGTGATCAATTCAGTTTCAGGAAGGCTCTAAATCACCCGTAACCGACCAAGAGTCCACAAACTCTCAGATTACTCTCCTCTGACTCGGCCCTGTTTACACCTCTAAGGTGCCCTCCTTACAAAGGAATTCACACTCAGAGTATACATAACAGAGGCATATTTTAAAAAACTCAACTTCAAGTGTGGTTTGCTCACCTCATATCTTTTTTTTTTATATTTTCTTTTTACTATGTTCAGGATGTGGTATCCACTCGGCTCGCTGCCTCTCCGATCTTAGGTTGGTCCATCTGGTCCGTTCCCGAAGTGTGGTCTCCCGAGTTTGAGTGATCCCTTGTGCACTATTACCTAGGTTGTCAGGAGCGGTCACCGAGTGAAGAATCACATCCCATCCCCGTCGCCAAATGTCATGAAAATTTCCTTAAGTGTTCCCTTTTTTTGTGAGCAGTGTATATCAACCGGGACAATTGGCTTTTCAGTAGGAGCGAGAGGAAAAATTACTACCTCTGTCTTTTACGCAAGAATCACTCTGAGAGCCCTCCGCTGGCCACTTACGCAATATAGTCGTTTACGCTCATTCTTCAACATAAAGACGTGAAACTACGTCAAAATGCTGTAGACACCTTAGGGAATACGTAGAAAAACGAATATCCCTTTCAATGGCCAATAGCGGTGCATAGGAACACAACGGTTTAAAAATAAGAGGCACTTCCTGATTGGATTTTCCTCAGGGTTTCGCCTGCAATATCAGTTCTGTTATACTCATAGACAATAGTTTGACAGTTTTGGAAACTTTAGACTGTTTTCTATCCTAAGCTGTCAATTATATGCATATTCTAGCATCTGGTCCTGAGAAATAGGCGGTTTACTTTGGGGAACGTAATTTTTCCAAAAATAAAAATAGTGCCCCCCTAGTTTCAAGAGGTTAATGTGTGAAAGTTAAATATTTCTAAAAAATATTTTTGAATATCCCGCGCTGCCTTTTCAGTGGAATGTTGGGGGGGGGGGGTTCCATTAGCGGAACGTGTGTCCTAGACAGGTTTAATAGAACTCAAAGGGTTTTCTTTAACCTCTCTGGGATAGGGGGATGCAAATGTCCCACTTGGCCAAATGCCAGGGAAAATGTAGAGCGCCAGATTAAAATAAAATACTATAAAATTCAAACTTTCATTAAATCACACATGCAAGATAGCAAATTAAAGCTAAACTCATTGTGAATTCAGCCAACATGTCAGATTTCAAAAAGGCTTTTCGGGGAAAGCATAAGAAGCTAATATGTGATGATAGCACAGCTGTAAACAAAGAGAGTAGCATATTTCAACCCTGCAGGTGCAACACAAAACGCAGGAAATAAAATATAAAACATGTCTTACCTTTGACGAGCTTCTTTGGTTGGCACTCCAATATGTCCCATAAACATCACAAATGGTCCTTTTGTTCGATTAATTCCGTCCATATTTATCCAAAATGTCCATTTATTTGGCACGTTTGATCCAGAAAAAAACAGCTTCCAATTTGCGCAAAGTCACTACAAAATATCTCAAAAGTTACCTGTAAACTTTGCCAAAACATTTCAAAATACTTTTGTAAATCAACTTTAGGTTTTCAATCGAGGACGAGAGGAAACTAACACTACTTTTCAAGTCTTGGCCAACTCTCAACAGTGTTACCCTTTTCCAGGATGGCTGTACTTCTTCATTGCACAATAACCTCAACCAAATTCCAAAGACTGATGACATCCAGTGGAAGCGGTAGGAACTGCAAACAAGTGCCTAAGAAATATCGTTTCTACATGAGTACCCATTGAACCGACAGCAACCTCAAAATAAATAATTCTGAATGGTTAGTCCTCTGGGTTTTGCCTGCAACATAAATTCTGTTCTACTCACAGACATGATTCAAACAGTTTTAGAAACGTCAGAGTGTTTTCTATCCAAATCTACTAATAATATGCATATCTTATATTCTTGGCATGAGTAGCAGGAAGTTTAAATTGGGCATGCTATTTATCCAAAAGTGAAAATGCTGCCCCCTATCCCAAAGAGGTTTTAATGGAAGCTTCTCTAATGTCAAACATGTAAAGTGTTGTGTACCGCAAGGCAGCTCTAGGCCCTCTACTCCTTTCTATTTTTACCAATGACCTGCCACGGGCATTAAACAAACATGTGTGTCCATGTATTCTGATGATTCAGCCATATACGCATCAGCAACCACAACCAATGAAGTCAATGAAACCCTTAACAAAGAGTTGCAGTCTGTTTTGGAATAGGTGGCCAGTAATAAACTGGTCCTGAACGTCTCTAAAACTCAGAGCATTGTATTTGGTACAAATTATTCCTTAACCTCTCTGCGCACGGAACCCGGTAGCGGGCTGAAATTCCACAACATAAGGTGATCGCTACATAAATAGTCATATTAAACATTCAGGAAAATACAAGTGTCTCACATGTATCTAAAGCCTAGAATCTTGCTAATCCAACTGCGTTGTCAGATTTGAAAAAAGTATTTACTGCGAAATAATACGATGCTATTTTATGAGCATAGAGCCCCATAAAAAACAACTATTTCAACCAGCACAGGCGTAACATAATCACAAACTGCATTAAAATAAATTGTTTACCTTTGACGATCTTCATCTGTTTGCAATTCCAATGCTCATTGTTACACAATGAATTATCTTTTGTTTGATAAAATCCGTTTTTATAGCCTAACACAAAACATTGTGTGAACCGCTTGTGTCGTGAATTCCGTCTCATTCCATTTTCGACAACACATTCCAGGTAAATAACCCACACAGAACGTGACTTTTCCAGTCATGTTTGGTTTCACTGCAATCAACTGGTTTGGTTGTAACACAATAAAACGTGATGGTCATTTCGCGAGACATATTGACTGAAAGAAACCGATTTGAAGACAACAAGTCATGACATCCTTCTGCACCAATGATTTGCCCGCTGTTTCATTGATTGACTGTATTTTAACCCAATGACCACTGATCGTCTTGAAATCTAGCTGGGTAGATAGCCAATGAGCTGAGGTAAACAGCAATAGGTCATGTTTATGTGTTTCAAGACCAACCCATGTAGTAAGCTCCAGCGTAAAGAGAGTAATTCGCTATTGAAGTTTCATACCGGAAGGAGAAACACATATTACGCACTGCGTTTGATAAACGCGCAGATTCAGCTGTTTATATATCAATCAGTATGGCGACTAAGTCAGGGAAAGCTAAATCTAAGTCTAGATATACAGATGTACACACAATTTTAGAATAAATTGATTGGGAAAGTGAAACAGACATTGTTGTAGGACAATTCATTTAGCGATTGTGGGGGAATATTTTTTGAACGGGAGAGGACATTGTTTTGGACTGGTAAGTTCTTATCATGCTAATGCCCTTGTGTGAAATTAATACTATAAAATATTATTTGTGATTTTCTTTAATTTTAAAAGCAATATAGAAATATGTAATGTCATGAAATGTGAGATGCGTGTGTCTGCCGCCCCAACCCACATGAAATAGCCTATTTGAGGCTGTTGAGGGGATGGCAGGCCCACAACAATGGGCCAAAGTGAAATGGAGACAGTAGATACAGCTGGTCTGTTGTAATATAATAAAGACTAGATCTAGCTGGTCTGTCATATTATAATAGAGACAGTAGATCTAGCTGAAATGTCATAATATAAAAGAGACAGCAGGTCATAATAATAATAATAATAATATGTTCAACCTTATGTCCCCTGTTCTCTATATACTGTATATATCTGTTTATTATACCTGTTGATACAGGGCTCATATGTGAAACTATTCTAACTGAACATTATCTTTCACAGTGACACTGACTCCGAATGGCAGCCCCCAGGGCCAAGGTGTCCATCCCCCACTGAAGCTGGTTCATCCAGCTCCTGCCACAAGTGGTGTTCATCTGCCCAAATTTATTTCTGCAGGCGTGGATGTGCCTCAGGGCCAAAAGGGCACAGCATGGAGGCGTCTCTGTGTTCTTTGCAAAATTAAGTCCCCCATCACCTGCGCCACATGCTTGGTGACCCTCTGCTTTACAGCAGAAGTTGGTGGGGTTATATCCTTTCTGTTTGTCCCTGTCCGGGGGTCTCATCGGATGGGGCCACAGTGTCTCCTGACCCCTCCTGTCTCAGCCTCCAGTATTTATGCTGTAGTAGTTTGTGTCGGGGGGCTAGGGTCAGTTTGTTATATCTGGAGTACTTATTCTGTCTTATCTGGTGTCCTGTGTGAATTTAAGTATGCTCTCTCTAATTCTCTCTTTCTCTCTCTCGGAGGACCTGAGCCCTAGGACCATGCGTCAGGACTACCTGGCATGATGACTCCTTGCTGTCCCCAGTCCACCTGGCCTTGCTGCTGTTCCAGTTTCAACTGTTCTGCCTGCGGCTATGGAACCCTAAACTGTTCATATTTACTCTTGAGGTGCTGTCCTGTTGCATCCTCTACACCCACTGTGATTATTATTATTTGACCCTGCTGGTCATCTATTAACGTTTGAAAATCTCGGCCATGTTCTGTTATAATCTCCACCCGACACAGCCAGAAGAGGACTGGCCACCCTCATAGCCTGGTTCCTCTCTAGGTTTCTTCCTAGGTTTTGGCCTTTCCAGGGAGTTTTTCCTAGCCACCGTGCTTCAACACCTGCATTGCTTGCTGTTTGGGGTTTTAGGCTGGGTTTCTGTACAGCACTGATGTATGAAGGGCTATATAAATACATTTTATTTGATAGAGGACTGAGGGTCTTCCAAATATTGAAAGTATGTATCGTTAATAGTTACCCATGTTATTTTGTAAATGTATATTTTTTTTCTTCATTTTTTTTCCCCATTTTTTTTTCTCCATTTTTTGGGGGGGGGGGTGTGTTAGAATGTCATTTTGGTATTTTGTATATAGTTATTTGTTTCAAAATGTATACCTTCACCAATTTGGCCACTTGGGTACATTTGGGCTACTTGTGTGGGACACCTGGGTGACTTCATGATAAATGTCATGTAGCACACTTATTTTGGAAGTTATCTTTCTGAAACTTTGCACAAGTACTGTTGCCCTCTTATGTTTTTCACTCAAATTTAACTGAAATCTGAATGTTTGTTTTATCTTGTTCACTTTAAAGATGATGTAAAAATAAAAAACATGTTTTTTTTCATTGTATTATCTAAACCAGATCTATTGTGTTATATTCTCCTACATTCCATTCACATTTACACAAACTTCAGAGTGTTTTCTTTCAAATGGTACCAAGAATATGTGTATACTTGGTTCTGTGCCTGAGCTACAGGCTGTTAGATTTGGGTATGTCTTCAGGCGGAAATTGATAAAAGTAGGGGGGTAGCTTATTAAGTTCTAGACCTCAGCTGAATCTGGTAATGAATGGTGTGGCTGTTGAACAAGTTGAGGAGACTAAATTACTTGGGGTTACCTTAGATTGTAAACTGTCATGGTCCAAACATATCAATTCAATGGTTGTAAAGATGGGGAAAGGTCTGGCTGTAAAAAAGAGATGCTCTGTTTTTTTGACACCACAGTCCAAAAAAAGCAAGTTCTGCAGGCTCTAGTTTAGTCTAATCTTGATTATTGTCCAGTCGTGTTGTCCAGTGCTGCAAGGAAAGACCTAGTTAAGCTGCTGCTGGCCCAGAACAGAGCAGCACGTTTTGCTCTTCATTGTAATCAGAGGGCTGATATAAATATTATGCTGCCAGTCTCTCTTGGCTAAGAGTTGAGGAGAGACTGACTGAATCACTTATTCTTTTTATAAGAAACACACATTTTTTGAAAATCCCAAATTGTTTGCAGAGTCAACTTACACACAGCTCTGACACACATACTTATCCCACCAGACATACCACCAGGGGTCTTTTCACATTCCCCATATCCAGAACAAATTCAAGAAAGTGTACAGTATTATATAGACCCCTTATTGCATGGAACTTTCTTCCATCTTATATTGCTCAAATAAACAGCAAACCTGGTTTCAAAACACAGATAAAGTAACACCTCAAGGCACAATGCCTCTCCACTATTTGACCTAGATCGTTTGTGTGATATGTAGGCTACGTGGTTCTTTTTCAAACATTTATGTAGTTTTGTCCTTGAGCTGTTCTTGTCTATTGATGTTCTGTATTATGTTTCATGTTTTGTGTGGAACCCAGAAGGAGTAGCTGCTGCTTTTGGAACAGCTAATGGGGATCCTAATAAAGTACTAATTACCAAATGAATAGGTAAATGACTTTGTAAAATAGGGCAGCCTTGGATTATCTGTTGGCAACTTCATGTTGTACTTTCATTCCAGACTCAAGTGGAAATATTTCCACTGCCATAGAACAATTAGACAAGCTAAGGGGCGCTTTAATGGAAGGAGAGGCTGGTGACGGTAGTGTCGGGTTCACCTAGGGGTCATGAAAAGGGTTGTACCAAAATGTTCGATGTATTAGATTAATTAATTATGCTTATGTTTTATTAATAGAAGGGGAGGGGTTATAAGACCCTCCCTCCTTACATTTATAGGGTCCTAAACTACAGATTAACAATATATACATTCTTTATATAGTTTTAGAATTGTTCCACAGTTGTTTGCTCTTTCTCTCTCTCTCTCTCTCTTATAAAGAAGACCCTTCTTAGAGATGTGTGATTGAGACAGAAGTCTGCAAGGGAGTGTGGGAGATAAGAGACTACTCAGACATTCCACAATAAATCAACTTTGGGGAGGGGACATTTATTGCCTAGCTTTTAGATAAACACTGAAACTCTACGTTTGTATAGCTATGGATGCAGGGTTTTGGTCTCAGGAGTAAAAAGGTAATGACATAGTCAGTGACATCACTAAGGCGGGACTTCGGTTTAATAAAACAACTTGAGATCTTTTGTTTGATGCAGAACTTACTCAGAAACATGCGTGCTATGTTCCTGTTTGTCAACTTCTGTCTGCAATTTCATTAATAAAGGTTTTTGAACAATTTAATTAAAGATATTGTCATAATGCCAATTTCACCAATGAACCAATGATTGACAAGGAAGGATGTAAGGAACAAACCCTAACATTAGCTGGCCTTTTACCTGGCTGACTGTTTGGTGCTTGGGGAGCAACAGTTTTCTATTGGATCATCTAAGGCCTAGTAATCCTTCTTGTTGTACTACTTACATCGAGTGTTAAGATCGAGTTCAAGTCCAGGCTCTGGCTGGTGGCTGGGCCACTCAAGGACATTCACAGACTTGTCCCGAAGCCACTCCTGCGTTGTCTTGGCAGAGTGCTTAGGGTCTTTGACCTGTTGGAAGGTGAACCTTTGCCCCAGTCTGAGGTCAGCAACCGTCTAACACCACCCATACCGTGAAGCATGGTGGTGGCAGAATCATGCTATGGGGATGCTTTTCAGTGGCAGAGACTGGGAGACTGGCAAGGATAGAGGGAACAATGAATGGAGCAAAATGCAAGAAAATCCTTGATGAGAACTTCAGAGCGCAACTTCGACCTTAGACTGGGTCGAAGATTTACGATCCAACCGGACAATGACCCCGAGCATACAGCCAATGCAACCCTGGCATGGCTTTAGAACAAGAATGTGAAAGTCCTTGATTGGCCTAGCCAAAGCCCAGACTTGAATACCACGGAACATCTGTGCAAAGAATTGAAGATTGCTGTTCACTGCCACTCACCATCTAACATAACAGAGCTTGAGAAAAACTGCAAAGAAGAATCTGAGAAAATCTCCAAAGCTGTTACCCAAGACGACTCAAATCTGTAATCGTTGCCTAAAGTGCTTCTACAAAGTATTGACTCAGGGGTGTGAATACTTATGTAAATTGTATCACAGAATACTTTCTGAAAGCACTGTATTATCCCAGGCATTTTCTTTTCTCTGACATATTTTAGTCTTACGGCTCAGTTTTGAGTCATGCTACTATTTGAAACCCACTATGGCGGTTATGAATGTCTTTTTTTGGAAGGCTATTCCTCTGTTTCCCTCCTTGTAGTGGAATAGTTATGGTAATCCCTGACCAAGTTAAAATAGTTACATAGGTACTTTGGGACCATACTGTGGACAATCTTATTTACAAGACACAATTTAGTCTGAGAGAATCTCTCCACCACTTTGAGCCATCTGAGGCTTTCGAAATGGGTATAGTCAAGAGGAGTAGGTGCTGGAAGTTTAAGAATATTCCTGAATATGTTTTTCTGAAATGTCTTCAGTTTGTTTTTAAGTTATTTTGTGGGCACTACTGTACCAGGAAGAGCATGCCTAATCAAAGAGGCACTGAGCAAGAGCCCCTGCCAATGCCAACATTACCGCCTTATCCAGAAATGTGGATGTTCTGGCCAGGAACCTGATTTCATGGTTCACTTTAGATTTTTTTTTGTCAGATAGTTGCACACATCCAAGATAATTAACTGAGTCACCTACTACCACCTTAAAGCCAGACTATCTTCAGTCTGAAAAAAAAAGTTTTGACACAACCAATACTTTTCACACTACAACCATTATTTGTAAGAATCCCAATGCATTTCAATGGCCATAGACTTGAATGGAGAAAATTCAGGTTGCTACCAGTCTTTAACCTTTAATGCTACAAACACCAAACCAACTCTAGAATGTGTAGACTGATTCAACTTAGGTTGCTTTTTGATACTACTTATACTTTTCACACTGTAACCATATTTGCATAAATGCCAGTGCATTTGAATGATTATAGGTTATCATAGTTATCATAGAAAACTACAATGGGAAGTATTTGGATTTGGCACGGCTCCTGAAGCTACAAACACCAAACCAACGTTGACATGTGCAGACTGACTCAATGCATATTTAATTTCAAAGGATTGTTGATACTATCTGTTCTTCTTGAACTATAATCGTTTAAAATGCGCTGTTTGTGTTTGAAGATAGAGAGTGAAAAGGCATACAATGATCATTTGCTCAACGGAATAGAAGGAAATGTGTTACATATAGATTTTTTTCATTTATCTGAAGTTACCTCACCCTTCAGTCAAAGGTATTGCAGCCTTGGGTACAGTTCACATCTAGCCTGGGCCCAGATCTGTTTTAGGCTGTATGGTTGACAATGACCACAGAAGTTGGGTGAGACAGCACGAACAGATCTGAGACCAGGCTAGTTCACATCAGGCTCATCACATGATTATTAATTTACCTAATTACCTATTCACTGAAATACTACTCCCCAAGTTCTGTGTGTGGTTGTGAAAAGGGCTTCGTTGGAATGTGACAAAGTCTTTGGAAATAATAACTTAATTAAATTCTACATTACAAATGGACTACCAAGGCCTCCCACAACATAATCACTCAAATTAAATTAAAATACATTTTAGTGGTTATAGATAGACCACAAAGTGCAGCTGTTAGTATGTTTTAAGCATATGGATACATTCTGTATCTATCTCTATGGTTACACAGTAGTTTCTGGTGTTGTGTTTGTACAAGCCAGTGGAGCACATAACAGAATGTGGTCTAAGGCTGAAAGCGGATCTGATCTCTCTTTTAACCTTCCTGTGTTCAACCACTCACTTCCTGCCTCTGGAGTCTGCATTGTCTGTCAGCTGAGTGGTTTTGCATTGGTTTAACTCTTACCACACATGAACTGTAAAATAAAGAATTGGATTTGTCAGTCTGTATAAAACAAAATGGGAACTTGTTGCTATAACCTGGTGATATAACTGATATGTTATTTTTTTCTAGCTGCTTTTCTAAGAGTCTATTAGCAGAATCACTAGGTCCAGTTAGGTTCATCCACTCTATGGATTCATTAAACCCCTATGCATCTATCTTTTACCTTTGAAGGTACGGTATGTTCATAGGTGGGTTGAGTGTTCCTTTACAGACTTCAATTCACCATGGTTGTACAGTACGATAGATTATTGGAGCATATTTGTTTTTGCAGAGCATTTGAACTTGTAATGCAGCCAAACCACATGTACTGTAGCTAACTGTCTTACATGAAAGTACACGCCCCTCCAACTGCAAATTACTAATGGGATCTCTCTGAGATCCGACTTCTCCCACATGCTGAAATCTAGTGTCACATACAAGGGAAATGACCTCCACAGCTTTTCTGGCACCTAAATGCAACAAAACATCATTTATAAACACAATCTATTAATATGGTTTTTGAACACTATTATTTGTTTATGGGCATGATAACTGTACTTTTAGTTTATGGTAGACACAGCTTGTTCGGAAATTTTCCAATTTTACCACTAGTTATGAACGCAACATGAGTTTCTACATCCCCCTCTCTTGTTAAATAAAAGTGCCACCACTGAAATACGCCTGTTACTTCCTGCCTCGTTGGGTGTTTGTCTGTCTTTTTCGAAACCATCATAGAGCATTTTCATTTAATGCAAGATATTGGTGAGTTGTATTTAATATTTAAAATCTATTGATCATAATTCATAACATTATCCTTGTTTAGCATTTTTTTGTGGTTCTGTTAGAATTGCTTTCCACCTTTCTGGCATTCTCTCATGTCCTCTTTCCACTCTCTGCATGTCCATCCTTCAGCCAGTGGTGTAAGAATAATTGAAAGTACTAGTTAAGTAGTTCTTTTGGGTATCTGTATGTACTTAACTATTTATATTGTTGACAACCTTAGCTTTTACTCCACTACATTCCTAAGCAAAATATGTTGGTTTACTTCCATATGATATTGTTGTCTTGAGTGAGCATTCATATTATAACGCCTGACTACTTTTAGGTGTCAAGGAAAACATATGGAAGTAAACCAACATATTTTGCTTAGGAATGTAGTGGAGTAAAAGCTAAGGTTGTCAACAATATAAATAGTTAAGTACATACAGATACCCAAAAGAACTACTTAACTAGTACTTTCAATTATTCTTACACCACTGGCTGAAGGATGGACATGCAGAGAGTGGAAAGAGGACATGAGAGAATTCTTACTTGGTTTGTAAATTATGTCTGAGTTGGAGTGTGTCCCTGTCTGTTAAATGTTTTTTATATCTATAATTCTGTCTAGTTTGCTTTTTTTTAACCAGGCAAGTCAGTTAAGAACACATTCTTATTTTCAATGACGGCCTGGGAACAATGGGTTAAATGCCTGTTCAGGGGCAGAACGACACCTTGTCAGCTCAGGGTTTGAACTCGCAACCTTCCGGTTACTAGTCCAACGCTCTAACCACTAGGCCACGCTGCCGCCCCATAAATTAAGGAATTTGATTTATTTTACATTTTTATATGTTTCAGCATTTACTTTTTACTTTCAAGTATGACAATTGAAGACTTTGTCCACCACTTAAGTATATTTAAAAACAGATACTTTTAGACTTTTACTCAAGTAGTATTTTACTGGCTGACTCACTTTTACTTGAGTCATTTTCTATTAAGATACTTTTACTTCATATTCCTCCCAATCTCTGTCTCCACATTTCCTCCTCCTCACTGGTTTATAAGGACCTGTTTCCCAACCAACCCACCTCACCTGCCTGTCTACCAGCCCAGATCAGCCCACAGTACCACTGCTGTTCACCTGCTTGTCTATCTGTCCACGATGAAGCTCATCTTGACTCTCTCTCTCATCTGCATTCACTTCTGCTCAGGTAACACGACTGACCTCTCACAATTAGAGGCGTCTACCAAGATAAATGGTTTCTTAACTGCATCACTCCCAAATGCCTGTGTAAATATTCATCATAGCTAAATGGCCTTTACAGTACATTTTTTTAAATGTTCTTGTTTTTCAGTTGAGATGCTGCAGTGTTTCAACTGCACTGATGCAGCATGTACAAACTCTTCTTTAGTTACTTGTCCAGCCTCAAATGAAAGATGTCTCACTGCAACCAGAACCATAAAAGGTGTGTTTAGAGTTTGTTGTCCACTACATGCTAACGCTTCAAGACAAATTAAATGATGCTGTTAGCTTCCTCATGAAGGATGCTTTTGAACATTCCTGTAAGATTACAGTGTAATTGACTCAATTGGTAATTGACTCATTGCTCTATGATACTATTTCATCAGATTATATTCTAAATTGATCTATTCTTCTCTGGTTTTGGATCTGTTACCGGTGAAGGTCCCGATAATACCACCGTGGTACTCAAAATGTGTTCACCATCCTCCATCTGTGTAACTCCTCTTAACACTGAAGTCACAGTGTCAGGGAACTTGGGCATCATAAGGGCTGCCTCTAACCAGCTCTGCTGTAACACCAATGGGTGCAACAATGAAACTCTGTCTGGTAAGAGACTTGTGTCCTTTACTTAAATTAAATTTGGTTTTCAACAATGTATTTGATGTCCTGATTTCAATTGTCATAGTTTTAAGAAATATATGATCCGAGTGTGTTTCTTACACATCTGGACAGCATCCATGCTCATCTTCAGAAAATGTCTGAAAACCTACCTCTTTAGAATATCTTGACTAAATCCCATAGCGACCCCCCCCCCCCCCCATCCAAGTGATCATGCTGTTTGTATATGGCTGCTATGAAAGTGAACTGTGTTTGCGTATGATCAGGGATGTATTCATTCTGCCAATTCCTTTAAAAAAAATGTTAAACGGAAGCAAACTAAATTCAGATACCTGAATTTGTCCAATAGAAACTCTTGTTTACAAATGTTGGACTAATGATTACACCCTAGATCAGCTAGATGCAAGCAAGGGTGTGCAAGGCAGTATTGAATGTGTCACTGTCTGTCACCTTGATTAGTCAAATGTTTCTCTCAACCTGTGGACCTACATTGTAAACTTTAATTTATTGGCTAGGTTGTAACAACCTCATGATGGATACAGGGAAAATGCAAGTGTCATATAGTAGCCTAAACCTATTGATGTTACATTGAGCTGGTAGAATGGAATATGAATGACCGTCATCCAAAATGCTGTAATAGAAATAAGGCCATGCTCATAAAAAGATTATTGTCCTCCCTAATCTTAAACGGACCGACCACCACTGAATGGAACCCAGATCTATATGTGACCACTTGGTTACTGCGACACCGTTCTCCCAAGGACACACAAACCAGAGTGGCCACCGCAAAGCCCAAGAGCCTGACCCTCTCTGGAAGTTGCTGTAGCCCTGCTTGGGATATTTAGCCTAGATTGACTATTGGTTGAGACACAGGTCCCAGTCTACCATGGTATGGGAGATGGAAAATGGGAATTAGGCCAAGTTGGAGGTAATAATGCATTTTGATGATATTTTATTAAGATGCCTAAATACACCACGCTAAAAGATTGATTTTATGGCTGTTTTCAAATTAATTTCCTGCTATTCTTCTTAGTAATTATTTATGTTCACTACTCGGTCAAATGATTTGATGACAAAATCTATGCAAATAAATTATATTAATTGATAGTTCACCTCTCGGTCTTCTTTCATTCTGTAATAGGGTATATTGTAACCATGTGTCCAAGCTGATCAAATCAAAGTTTATTTCTTTGTCCTTGTAGAACCTACGCCTTATAGACCTACTCATCACGTATTATTATTATTACAAATAGAAGATTACCACTTCTCACAATGGTGCTTGTTAAGTAAAGTTAGATCAAAACTGAATCACTGTCTCGCAAGATCATATATTGATTACTCTGAACAAAAATATATACGCAACTTGTCAAGTGTTGGTCCCACGTTTCATGATTTCTCTAAAATGTTGTGAGCAAATTTGTTTACATCCCTGTTAATTAGCATTTCTTCTTTACCAAGATAATCCATTAACCTGACAGGTGTGGCATATCAAAAAGCTGATTAAACAGCATGATCATTACACAGGTGCACCTTGTGCTGGGGAAATTAAAAGGCCACTCTAAAATGTTTTGTCACACAACACAATGCCACAAATGTCTTCAGTTTTGAGGGAGCGTGCAAAAAAATACATATTTTCCACCATAATTTGCAAATAAATTCATTAAAAATCCTACAATGTAATTTTCTGGATTTTTTTCTTCTCATTTTGTCTGTCATAGTTGAAGTGTACCTATGATGAAAATTACAGGCCTCTCTCATCTTTTTAAGTGGGAGAACTTGCACAATTGGTGGCTGACTAAATACTTTTTTGCCCCACTGTATATGAATTTTTTAGGGTGTCAATTTCACCCCTACCTTTTTGAGAAAGAACCTATTACTTTTTAAACAAAGTCTCTTTCGCTGAGCAGTTTTATTAGTATAAAATCATATCATATGTCCCATATGTCCCTTATTGCATACAAAATATTTATTTAAATTATTTATTTTATTCAGTCATTATTACTTTTCTGTATCAAGGGTGTCAATAATGTCAGACCCCACTGTACTGTGTCATTGGCTCAATTCCGCTATCAGAATCAGGACAATATGCTTCCTGAATGTGTTTCCATTGCATTACCAATGAAAATAGTTATTTTTAGATACTGGAGCTAGCTATGTCCACTGAATGTACTGTAGAATGCATATCCACTGATATCCATTTCCATTCTCTTCCTACAGCACCGAGTTCACTGGCTAACGGAAGACAATGTACCTCCTACAGCAGCGTCCAAGGCGTTGTGCATAACAGCACTGTGGCCTGCCTGGGGGTGGAGGACCAGTGCTTGAGCTTCAGCAGCAATGGTGACTTGTTTTGTTGTTCATGATACAAAACCTCATCACATTTGTACAACTATAGATCAGGTGTTCCCCCCCAAAAAATGTAAAATGTTTGTTGAGATCGCCTATATCAATCAAATGTACACTGCTCAAAAAAATAAAGGGAACACTAAAATAACACATCTTAGATCTGAATGAATGAAATCTTCTTATTAAATACTTTTTACATAGTTGAATGTGCTCACAAAAATTATCAATGGAAATCAAATTTATCCACCCATGGAGGTCTGGATTTGGAGTCACACTCAAGATTAAAGTGGAAAACCACACTACAGGCTGATCCAACTTTGATGTAATGTCCTTAAAACAAGTCAAAATGAGGCTCAGTAGTGTGTGTGGCCTCCACGTGCCTGTATGACCTCTCTACAACGCCTGGGCATGCTCCTGATGAGGTGGCGGGTGGTCTCCTGAGGGATCTCCTCCCAGACCTGGACTAAAGCATCCGCCAACTCCTGGACAGTCTGTGGTGCAACGTGGCATTGGTGGATGGAGCGAGACATGATGTCCCAGATGTGCTCAATTGGATTCAGGTCTGGGGAACGGGCGGGCCAGTCCATAGCATCAATGCCTTCCTCTTGCAGGAACTGCGGACACACTCCAGCCACATGAGGTCTAGCATTGTCTTGCATTAGGAGGAACCCAGGGCCAACCACACCAGCATATGGTCTCACAAGGGGTCTGAGGATCTCATCTCGGTACCTAATGGCAGTCAGGCTACCTCTGGCGAGCACATGGAGGGCTGTGCGGCCCCCCAAAGAAATGCCACCCCACACCATGACTGACCCACCGCCAAACCGGTCATGCTGGAGGATGTTGCAGGCAGCAGAACGTTCTCCACGGCGTCTCCAGACTCTGTCACGTGCTCAGTGTGAACCTGCTTTCATCTGTGAAGAGCACAGGGTGCCAGTGGCGAATTTGCCAATCTTGGTGTTCTCTGGCAAATGCCAAACGTCCTGCACGGTGTTGGGCTGTAAGCACAGCCCCCACCTGTTGACGTTGGGCCCTCATACCATACTCATGGAGTCTGTTTCTGACCATTTGAGCAGACACATGCACATTTGTGGCCTGCTGGAGGTCATTTTGCAGTGCTCTGGCAGTGCTCCTCCTGCTCCTCCTTGCACAAAGGCGGAGGTAGCGGTCCTGCTGCTGGGTTGTTGGCCTCCTACGGCCTCCTCCGCGTCTCCTGATGTACTGACCTGTCTCTTGGTAGTGCCTCCATGCTCTGGAGACTACGCTGACAGACAGAGCAAACCTTCTTGCCACATCTCGCATTGATGTGCCATCCTGGATGAGCTGCACTACCTGAGCCACTTGTGTGGGTTGTCGTCTCCGTCTCATGCTACCACTAGAGTGAAAGCACCACCAGCATTCAAAAGTGACCAAAACATCAGCCAGGAAGCATAGGAACTGAGAAGTGGTCTGTGGTCCCCACCTGCAGAACCACTCCTTTATTGGGGGTGTCTTGCTAAATTCCTATAATTTCCACCTGTTGTCTATTCCATTTGCACAACAGCATGTGAAATTTATTGTCAATCAGTGTTGCTTTCTAAGTGGACAGTTTGATTTCACAGAAGTGTGATTGACTTGGAGTTACATTGTGAATTTTAAGTGTTCCCTTTATTTTTTTGAGCAATGTATTTATAAAGTCATTTTTACGTCAGCCGATGTCACAGAGTGCTATACAGAAACCCAGCCTAATACCCCGAACTGCAAGCAATGCAGATGTAGAAGAATGGTGGTTAGGAAAAACTCCCTAGAAAGGCAGGAACCTAGGAAGAAACCTAGAGAGGAAAAAGGCTCTGAGGGGTGGCCAGTCCTTTTCTGGCTGTGCCGGGTGGAGATTATAACAGTACATGGCCAAGATGTTCAAACATTCATAGATGACCAGCAGGGTCAAATAATAATAATCACAGTGGTTGTAGAGGGTGGAACAGGTCAGCACCTCAGGAGTAAATGTCAGTTGGCTTTTCATAGCCGATCATTCAGAGTTAGAGACAGCAGGTGCGGTAGAGAGAGAAAGTTGAAAACAGCAGGTCCGGGACAAGGTATCACATCTGGTGAACAGGTTCCATTGCCGCGGGCAGAACAGAACAGAACTGGTGCAGCAGCATGACCAGGTGGACTGTGGACAGCAAGGAGTCATCAGGCCAGGTCGTCCTGAGGCATGGTCCTCTGAGAGAAGAGAGAGAGAGAATTAGAGGTAGCATACTTAAATTCACACAGGACACCGGATAAGAAAATAGAAATACACCAGATTTAACAGACTGACCCTAGCCCCCCAACACAAACTATTGCAGCATAAATACTGGAGGTTGAGACAGGAGGCATTGGGAGACACTGTGGCCCCGTCCGACTATACCCCCGGACAGCACCAACCAGGCAGGATATAACCCCACCCAGTTTGCCAAATTACAGCCCCCACCCCACTAGAGGGATATCTTCAACCACCAACTTAACATCCTGAAACAAGGCCGAGTATACAGTAGCCCACGAAGATCTCCCCCACGGCACGAACCCGAGGGGAGCGCCAACCCCGACAGGAAGATCACGTCAGACTCAACCCTCTCAAGTGACGCACCCCTCCTAGGGACAGCATGGAAGAGCACCAGTAAGCCAGTGTAATCGGGTTAGAGGCAGAGAATCCCAGTGGAGAGAGGGGAACCGGCCAGGCAGAGACAGCAAGGGTGGTTTGACGCTCCAGTGCCTTTCCGTTCACATTCACACACCTGGGCCAGACTACACTCAATCATAGGACCTACTGAAGAGGAGTCTTAAATAAAGACTTAAAGGTTGAGACCGAGTCTGCGTCTCTCACATGGATAGGGAGACCATACCATAAAAATTGAGCTCTATAGCAGAAAGCCCTGCCTCCAGCTCTTTGCTTAGAAATTGTAGGGACAATAAGGAGGCCTGCGTCTTGTGACTGTAGCATACATGTAGGTATGTACGGCAGGACCAAAACGGAAAGATAGATGGGAGCAAGCCCATGTAATGCTTTGTAGGCTAGCAATAGAACCTTGAAATCAGCCTTAGCCTTATCAGGAAGCCAGTGTAGAGAGGCTAGCGCTGAAGTAATATGATCACATTTTTTTGGTTCTAGTCAAGATTCTAGCAGCCGTGTTTAGCACTAACTGAAGTGTATTTAGTGCTTTATCCGAGTAGAGCTTTGCAGTAGTCTAATTTAGAAGTGACATGGATTCATTTTTCTGAATCATCAGGGTCCAGAGTAACGCCGAGGTCCTTTACAGTTTTATTTGAGATGACTGTACAACCATCAAGATTAATTGTCAGATCCAACATAAGATCTCTTTGTTTCTTGGGACCTAGAACTAGCATCTCTGTTTTGTCTGAGTTTAAAAGTAAAACATTTGCCACCATCCACTTCTTTATGTCTGAAACACAGGCTTCCAGGGAGGGCAATTTTAGGACTTCACCATGTATCATCGAAATGTACAGCTGTGTATCGTCCGCATAGCAGAGAAAGTTAAGATTATGTTTCTGAATGACATCACCAAGAGGTCAAATATATAGTGAAAACAATAGAGGTCCTAAAACGGAACCTTGAGGAACACCAACATTTTCAGCTGATTTGTCAGAGGACAAACGATCCACAGAGACAAACTGATAACTTTCTGACAGATAATATCTAAACCAGGCCAGAACTTGTCCGTGTAGACTAACTTGGGTTCCCAATCTCACCCTTGATGACCCTTGGTTGGGGTCTGAGCAGATTATAAATTGTGATTGCAAACATAATAAAATGGTGGTCCGATTGTCCAGGATTTTGAGGAAAAACATTTAGATCCAGAATATTTATTCCACGGGACAAAACTAGGTCCAGAGTATGACTGTGGCAGTGAATAGGTCCGGAGACATGTTGGACAAAACCCACTGAGTCGACGATGGCTCCGAATGCCTTTTGGAGTGGGTCTGTGGACTTTTCCATGTGTATATTAAAGTCACCAAAGATGTGGATATTATCTGCCATGACTACAAGGTCCAATAGGAATTCAGCAAACTCGGTAAGGAACACTGTATACGGCCCAGGAGGCATGTAAACAATAGCTATAAAAAGTGATTGAATTGGCTGCATTGCTAGAAGCTCAAAAGATGAAAACGCAGTCATTTTTGTATTTTGTTTTTATTGAAATTTGGTATCGTTATATCGTTAAATGTTAGCAACACCTCCACCTTTGCAGGATGCGTGGGGGATATGGTCACTAGTGTAACCAGGAGGAGAGGCCTCATTTATCACAATCAGTTCATCAGGCTTAAGCCATGTTTCATTCAGGCCAGTCACATCAAAAATAAGATCAGCGATTAGTTCATTGACTATAACTTCCTTGGAAGTGAAGGATCTAACATTAAGTATCCCTATTTTGAGATGTGAGATATCACAATCTCTTTCTATAATGACAGGAATGGAGGAGGTCTTTATTCCATTGAGATTGCTAAGGCGAACACCGCCATGTTTAGTTTTGCCCAACCTAGATCGAGGCACAGACGGTCTCAATGGGGATAGCTGAGCTGACTAAACTGACTGTGCTAGTGGTAGACTCCACCCGATTAATTTAGTTTAATCTGAGGGAATTAGGAAAATGTTGTTTATGTTGTTTTGAAGCTCATTCATCTTTGAGTTAGGCTTTTTAATGATAATATTATGAATAATAATACAAATTAAGTCTAGACTCGATTTCCCCAAATTGTATTATTATGTTTTATTATGAACCCTCAATTTATATTGTACGTATTCTATTTGACAAAAAGTGATTAGATCAATTGATAGGAACAGAGTCAAACATTGTATAAGATTTACTTCCTAACCAAAATCCAATTTCTTTGACTCCTCAACTTTTGAAGGTCGAAGCTCAACTTCTGAATGTCATGGCGACAAACCATATTCCCATATGCATCAGAGTCGTGTCTTCACTCATAATTATTCATGATTCATTCATTTATTAACCATAATCATGGTAGCCTCCACATTAATGTAGAAGTGTTTAGAAACATATTCTATTATTACTTTTTTTTAAAGTTACTCCAAAATGACACGATACATTATTTACCATTCATTTCTATTAGGCACAAAATCATTTGAAACACAATCAAAACAAACAGTAAATGCATCCAACAAGTTTGTAGAGTAACAAGCTTGATGTAATCATTGTGTGCTAGGAATATGGGGCCAAATACTAAACTTTTGACAACTGTAATACACATATTTTCTAAAACAGTTCACCCGATATGGATGAAAATATCATCAAATTAAAGCTGACAGTCTGCGCTTTAACCTCAAGTCATTGTATAATTTCAAAGTACTGGAGTACAGAGCCAAAACAGCAAATGTGTCACTGTCCCAATACTTTTGGAGCTCATGGTATTATTGTTGATTCAAAACAATTAGATTTGAGTTGTTCTATGAGAGAAAGATGTTCGGAAAACTAAATATGTTGTTCCCTTTGACAGTACTTGGCTCAATCAATTATATGGTGAACATCCATGGCTGTACATCTACCAACGTGTGCAACTATATTGATCAACTGCTGCCCTCAAGTTACATCAACTTTGTGCAATTCACCTGTAACACAGCCCCTTTACCTGTAACTGTAACCAAAGCTCATAACACAGCCTGGTCCATCAGACTGAGCCTAGTCCCTCTGCTGCTGGGCCTCACTATCAGCAAACTCATCTGATATAAACAGAGATGAACATATCGGGACTCATATGACAACATAATGCATTGATTACAAAACAACAGAATATACAATGATTTTTATGTATTGTGAAATACGTACTATAATTGAAATTATGTTGTTTATATGGAATTTGCCAGATGATGCCCTGTTACATTATATAGTGTGTTTGCTTGAGGAAATACTTTCTTATATATTACTCTGTATATTTGATCAAGTGTGATTGCTTGTAAGTTTAAAACAAATCATCTCTGTCAATGCCAATAAAGTTTCTATCACTTTACCAAAATGGAAATAAAGTGTGATCTTATTGTGAACGTAAACCAATCACACAATATTTTTTATTTTTTTAGGAATTCATGCTTATTTTTTAACAGATAGGGATAATAGCTAGCTAACACTCTTAAATCCAAATAATAACAGAGTGTATGGGAGAACCTAATCATACACAATGCTACCTTCCAAACAGAAAATAAACTTAGACAGTCTTTTTTATTTGACTTAGTGGATTCAGTTTCTCTCTACACTTCTTCTACAGAGGAGAGGAAAACCTGCCAGGGAACAGGATGTGTCTATAAAGGAGAGGAAGGTGTGGTCTGCCGTGAAGCGTTCCACTTGGATCATACAGAATGGCACCATGCCAGCAGTGGCAGCCGCTGCCTTAGTCCCCTCCTTGTTTACCTCCACAAAGGCCTTATGTGTCACGTGTGTCATGTGTATAATTGATTGATTGGTAGACAGACGCAGGAATACGTAATAGGGTTTTTTAATACTCCATCCAAAAATACAACATGCCTTGAAAGGCACAGAAACGAAGCTCAAATCAAACACGTATACTAAGACCCATGGTTGTAACCCAAACCAAAGAGCAAGGTTAAACCGCTAATAAATACACAAGACAACAATAACACAGCACGAGACCTGTAAACAATACACAGCACGAGACCCATAAACAATACACGGCACGAGACCCGTAAACAATACACAGCACGAGACCCGTAAACAATACACAGCACGAGACCCGTAAACAATACACAGCACGAGACCCGTGTACAATACACAGCACGAGACCCGTAAACAATACACATTACAAGACCCGTAAACAATACACAGCACAAGACCCGTAAACAATACACAGCACGAGACCCGTAAACAATACACGTCACGAGACCCGTAAACAATGCACGGCACGAGACCCGTTAACAATACACGGCACGAGACCCGTAAACAATACACAGCACGAGACCCGTAAACAATACACGGCACGAGACCTGTAAACAATACACGGCACGAGACCCGTAAACAATACACAGCACGAGACCCATAAACAATGCACGGCACGAGACCTGTAAATAATGCACGGGACGAGACAAGTAAACAATGCACGGAATGAGACCCGTAAACAATGCACGGCACGAGACCCGTAAACAATGCACGGTACGAGACCCGTAAACAATGCACTGCAAGAGACCCGTAAACAATGCACACGGGACGAGACCCGTAAACAATACACGGGACGAGACCCGTAAACAATACACAGCACGAGACCCGTAAACAATACACAGCACGAGACCCGTAAACAATGCATGGCAAGAGACCCGTAAACAATGCACGGCAAGAGACACGTAAACAATACACGGGACGAGACCCGTAAACAATACACGGGACGAGACCCGTAAACAATACACAGCGCGAGACCCGTAAACAATGCACGGGACAAGACCCGTAATAACAATTGCACAGTACTACACGGGATGAAACCCGTAATAACGTGTACACAATACACGCTGCACGAAAGCCGAAACAACAAAGCACAGGCACTCACAAGACCAACGGACATGTGAACAATAAGTGACAAGACAATGGTGAACAGAGGGCACGTTTGAAAATTACTAATCAGGGGAATTGGAATCAGGTGTGCGTAATGAGACAGTTCAGTGACGTCTAGAGGCTGGTGACATAGAACTCCAGAACTGGTGCACGGAATAAGCAGCAGTACTGGGGGAATCTGTGGCATTATGGGCCACTGTAGACAGGAAGAGCCCACCTCCTCCTGTTCATCCAATACAAGTTGGCCCTGCCTCTGTTTAATATGCCCCTCACCTGTGCTAAGCTAACACTTCCATGACCACTTTGTACCTATATCCACATGTAGCCAGTGGCCCATAACCCCATGTGAAAGTGCCCCTATTATTTACATTTACATTACATTTAAGTCATTTAGCAGACGCTCTTATCCAGAGCGACTTACAAATTGGTGGGGGGGGGTGGAGAAGGATTACTTATCCTATCCTAGGTATTCCTTAAAGAGGTGGGGTTTCAGGTGTCTCCGGAAGGTGGTGATTGACTCCGCTGTCCTGGCGTCGTGAGGGAGTTTGTTCCACCATTGGGGGGCCAGAGCAGCGAACAGTTTTGACTGGGCTGAGCGGGAACTGTCCACTAGTGCATATGGACTAAGTTTTAAAACAAAGCTGTTTTTTTAAACAGGAATTGACAATGTCTTTTATGACTTCACCTGACAAAGAGCATAATGTGAACTGTAGCTCCTATACCACCTAGCAACTAGCTTTTCAGCTTACTGAGTAGGGTTTAGACCACAGTTTGTGAGTGGCCCTTTGAGAGTTCTCATAGGCATCTTTAGATATCTCTGAAAACAAGTAACTTCATCTTTAGAGCTTGGACGCGTGGGGAGGTCCTGAGATCACAAGTTCCAAGAATAGTTTTTGGAACACCTCAAAGGTATACTTCAGTTCTTTGGGGTACTTTAGATTTAAGCCATAGATGAGGCCCATAAGCAAGGTACATGACTGTGTAACACTGCGAATACCAGCCAGGACCTCTGCTCCTTCGATGCAGATCCCATGCTCTATATTCTGGTGCAGATCCCATGCTCTATATTCTGGTACAGATCCTTCACAGTGAACACCTTCATCACATGCTGAACAAGGTTCTCTCGGATCATGGTGTCGTCAGCATCCGGAGTGAAAAAAATAAGAAATAACAGACTAGGCTACTTGATTAGCTGTGCAACTTGAGAGGAGAGAGAGGGAAGATCTCATTTAGAGATAAACAAGGATACAAAAACAAAAACCTTTACCTTGTATTCTGTGATAAGTTCTTCAACCCTCTCACCGAGGTATATGATCAGGCCACGGATTAGACTGTCTCTTCTTTCCTGGCTGGTGTTGCATTGTAATATGATGTTATACAAATAATTGCATTTAATACCGCCAAATAAATACATAGTACAACCTATATACTATTGTGAAAGTGTTACTGTGAATACCCCATACAGAACTTCTGCTTGTCCTCCTTTACAGCACCTCCTTTTGTCTTAAACAAGTCCAATAGTTTTGGTGTATATTCGTCCAGCTTCTGGATAAAGGTGGACTCAAGAGCAACAGTTGTAATTCTTCTGAAGTCTTCCTTAATCTGGATGGGTTCGATGGAGCACCTTGCCATAAGGCAAAAGTGATAACTAAGTGGCTCGGGGAACAAAACATCAATATTTTGGGTCCATGGCCAGGAAACTCCCCAGACCTTAATCCCATTGAGATCTTGTGGTCAATCCTCAAAAGGAGGATGGACAAACAAAAACCAACAAATTCTGAAAAACTCCAAGCATTGATTATGCAAGAAGGGGCTGCCATCAGTCAGGATGTGGCCCAGAAGTTAATTGACAGCATGCCAGGGCAGATTGCAGAGGTCTTGAAAAAGAAGGGTCAACAATATAAATATTGACTCTTTGCATCATATACTTCAGTATTCCACAATAACATCTGACAAAAATATCTAAAGACACTGAAGCAGAAAACTTTGTAGTAATTAATGTGTCAAAAACTTTTGGCCACGACTGTATATACAATCATAAATTACCAAAGATATGATACAAGCAGTTGAAGTCGGAAGTTTACATACACTTAGGTTAGAGACATTAAAACTTGTTTTTCAACAACTCCACACATTTCTTGTTAACAAACAATAGTTTTGGCAAGTCGGTTAGGTGTGAGTGATTATATCACAAGTAATTTTTCAAAAGAATGTTTACACAGATTATTTCAATTATAATTCACTGTATCACAATTCCAGTGGGTCAGAGGTTTACATACACTAAGTTGACTGTGCCTTGGAAAATTCCAGAAAATTATGTCATGGCTTTAGAAGCTTCTGATAGGCTAATTGACATCATTTGAGTCAATTGGAGGTGTACCTGTGGATGTATTTCAAGGCCAACCTTCAAACTCAGGACCTCTTTGCTTGACATCATAGGAAAATCAAAAGAAATCAGCCAAGACCTCAGAAAAAAGATTGTAGACCTCCACAAGTCTGGTTCATCCATGGGAGCATTTTCCAAACGCCTGAAGATACCACATGTTCATCTGTACAAACAATAGTAAGCAAGCATGAACACCATGGGACCACGCAGCCGTCATATCGCTCAGGAAGGAAACGCATTCTGTCTCCTAGAGATGAACGTACGTTGGTGCAAAAAGTGTAAATCAATCACAGGACAACAGCAAAGAACCTTGTGAAGATGCTGGAGGAAATAGGTACAAAAGTATCTATATCCACAGTAAAACGAGTCCTATATCAACATAACCTGAAAGGCTGCACAGCAAAGAAGAAGCCACTGCTCCAAAACCGCCACAAAATAAAACCAGACTAGGGTTTGAAAATGTGTGTGCAGAACTGAAAAAGCATGTGCGAGCATGGAGGCCTACAAACCTGACTCACTTACACCAGCTCTGTCAGGAGCTGTGAAGCTTGTGGAAGTCAACCCAAAACGTTTCATCCAAGTTAAACATTTTAAAGACAATGCTACCAAATACTAATTGAGTGTATGTAAACTTCTGACCCACTGGGAATGTGAGGAAAGAAATCAAATCTGAAATAAATAATTCTCTCTACTATTTCACATTCTTAAAATAAAGTGGTGATCCTAACCGACCTAAAACAGGGAATTCTTTCCGGGATTAAATGTCAGGAATTGTGAAAAACTGAGTTTAACTGTATTTGGCAAAGGTGTATGTAAATTTCCGAATTCAACTGTAGATGCAGTAAAGGAGTCAATGGATAAGAGCGTCTGCTAAATGACTTAAATGTAAATGTAAATGGAGCGCAGATCATCCCATTGAGCATATTGGTGCACATTCAAACAATTTGATATAACAAAGAGGATATTCGTCAAATCCTTCAAGATGTATGTATTACAACAGGCACTTAAGTCCGATTTTCATATATTTGACTGTTTTCGGTGCAAAACATTTAGATGTTGTCCTTTTTCAGGTTAAAAAGAAGTATCTGCTAAATGCTCACTAAGATTCCTATAAATGGGTTGGCTGACAACGTGACGAAAACAATGTGCGCGTTCCATGGGGCAGAAGTCTGCCTGTTGTTGTGATTCTGTATGGCCAGATTCCTAGCAAGAATGACAAGAAACTGTAATGTAGGGAATCGTAAGTGGCTTGCGTTAACTTGTTATCAAATCAAGTAAATCAAATTTTATGTCACATGCGCCGAATATAACAGGTGAAATGCTTACTTTTACAATCCCTTAGCATAGTTAATAAACAGAGAGTGTAAAAACAAAGGGGGGTATTAATGTAAATAGTGGGGGGTGACCATTAGAATAATTGTTCAGCACTCTTACGTCTTGAGAATAGAAGCTGTAAAGGAGCCTCTTGGACCTAGAATTGGCGCTACGGTACCGCTTGCCGTGCAGTAGCAGAGAGAACAGTCTAGGACTTGGAGTTACTGGAGTCTTTGACCATTTTTTGGGCCTTCCTCTGACACCGCCTAATATATAGGTCCTAGATGGCAGGAAGCTTGGCACCAGTGGTGTACTGGGCCGTACACACTACCGAGCTGTTGCTCATGCTGTTGCCATACCAGGCGGTGATGCAACGGGTCAGGATTATCTTGATAGTGCATTTTGAGGATCTGGAGACCCATGCCAAAACTTTCCAGTCTCCTGAGGGAGAAAATATGTTGTCGTGCCTTGTTCACAACTTTAGACCATGATAGTTTGTTGGTGATGTGGACACCAAGGAACTTGAAACTCTCGACCCGCCCCACTACAACCCCATCCATGTGAATGGGGGCGTGTTCGACCCTCCTTTTCCTGTAGTCCACGATTGAGATCATGTCTTGTTTTGAGGTGTTTTGACTGATTTCATGTCAATGCTAATATGCCTAAAATTCGCTAGCTAACCAACAACTAACAAAGTATTTGAGAAACAACGAGTGGTCATTCTGCAAATGTATTTGTCTTTTCAATAAACATTGGAGATGAAATATAGCTTACATGTTGTCAACAATCTAAGCCAACCTCATCTGTTGTGTCCCATGGTTGTGTGCACATTGTTTTTATTGCTAAACAACCAACCTGTCAATAAGCTGGTTAGCATAGCTAGAAAGCATAACAGAAATCGTTGGTGGTAGTCAAAGTCGTTTTTAACCATAATGCAGTTGATTGGTGACGATGACATGAACATGCGTTGGGGTTGACATCCATACAATCATTTTACTCCGATTTTTACGTCAACATGGTGTGAAATTCACATATAAACAATAGCCTAAATGTAGGCTACTTTTTCTGGGGGGCAATGAGGAGATTCAGGATCTTTCCCCCACGACCCTTTCCCCCACGTGTTTCCATGGCAATTCCATTGTTTTGGTCGGGTTCGATCTACCGCAACTATTGCTATAGATATTCTGTTAATTACCAAAATTACTCAAGATTCCAGTAACTTTGGTATTATTATTTTTAGATTATTCTTTTAAATTGCCAGGTCGCAATTGTAAATGAGAACTTGTTCTCAACTTGCCTACCTGATTAAATAAAGGTGAAATAAAATAAATAAATAAAAAGATACAAATGTCAAATCTGTCAACAATCATTCCTCCAAAGGACTGTTCTATAGTTTACAGTCTGTGGAAATCCCCCAAATCATAGTATTTTATGTCTGGGTTTCGAATCACTCCTGATACACACTACAGCAGTGAGTGTAACGGAGGACCTTACTATTATACTATTATACTTACTATTATACAAAACAGGTTAAAACATCCCTAGACAGGCAACATGTACACAGGTCAAAATGGCTCTTACACATTAATTTTACTCAAAGCAAGACTTCTGTGAATGACGATTCATTGTAACCAATCTTACCACAGCAAAACAAGCTGAAATTCAGTACTTTCATTAATCTGCTTGCTCTGCCCTCATATTTAGCCTTGCATTGAAGTGTTTACCATTTTCTTTTCAGGACAACCAGGGCCACAAATAGAACACAAAACATAGAACATAAACAGTTGCATTGAGACTCAAGAAGTTAATTAACATGTTAACAATAGTGAAAACAAGTTTTTTTTCAACCTAACAGAGCTTAAGAGGATCTGCAGAGAAGATTGGGAGAAACTCCCCAAATACAGGCGTGCCAAGTTTGGAGCTCATACCCAAGAAGACTCAAGCCTGTAATTGCTGCGAAAGGTGCTTCAACAAAGTACAGAGTAAATGGTCTGAATACTTAGGTAAATGTGATATTTCAGGTTTTTTTGTTAAATAATGTGTGAGGATAGACAATGTGGTTTAAAATATGGAGTGATTACCAAATATAGTTTTTGCAACTTAACTGACTTGCCGAGATAAATAAAGGTTAAAAAAATACATATATATTCTGTTACAGGGAAAGCTCACTACTGCCCATGCTTCATAAGTCCAGACCTCTTGGAAGAGGTTGTACACTAACATACTGAGGATACACTTAGGCCTATTGTATGAAATACTGAACTGATGCAACACATTTTCTGCAAGACACCAATTGCTGGGCCTCACCGTCAGCAAAATAATCTGATGGGAACAGCTGTGAGCACCTCTACCATCTGAGGCCGGAGATGAGGAGCGCCCAGGAGTTTGCACTGGAGTTTAGGACCCTGGCTGCCGGCGCTAGATGGAGCAACAGGGCCCTGATCGATCATTACCGCTGTAGTCTACGTGAGAACATCCGTCGGGAGCTGGCTTGCAGAGACACCGCCCTCACCTTTGACCAGTTGGTAGACCTATCCATGATAGAGGAATTTTTAATTCCCTTATGTTTTATTGCCAAAACCAATTAAATTCGCACTCATTTCTAATTCATGATAAGTTGTAAGTTTATCATTTGCATGAATTAGCAAGAGACCAGTCTTAAAAAACAAGTTCAGCATTTATTCTCGATGAGTACTGAATGCTCACACACATTACCACAGGTTATAAACTGAAAATGACGTCAGCGTTTTCCAAACGTTCCGTTTCACAAACAGAGGGCCCCTCTAATTCTCAAGCCTCCGCGTTATCAGCACGAAGTCAAGGCCAGTCAGCATAAATCAACATTCCCGACCATTTTGGAGATGGCCCGTTCCCACCACCTGGAGATTTGTACAACTGAATGAACTTAAAGAACAGACCTTCATTGTTACTTAACTTCCTGACTACATTATATACAATTGTGAAAGGGAGCAAGAGGGACAGTACATTATAGCATTTGGACTAGTCAGTTTCTGATTGGAATGTATACATAATTAGTCATTTCAAACATATTTTCCTCTATCAATCCTCCCTTTGATCAAATATTATACATTCAATTCTACATCTAGTTTTATTTAATCATAAAAAATGAAAAAACTTATCTAACCTTTTTATAGAGGTTCATCAGATTATCATATGAATAGACACATAATCAACAAATCAATTATAAATGTTTATCCAACTCTCCACATTTCATTAATCAATTCTAACCTTAACTCCAACTGTTTTTAAATCTACATCAGAATCATAACTCTTCCTTCCAGGATTCTTTTTTGTTTTTCTTTTTACAATCTTCATCAAAAAAACAGTTTAATCATTGAAACAAATTACAATCTAATTCCCCTTCATGTCAACACTATTCTCATCAAACATAAATTCCCCACAAATGACAGATCCGGATTCGTCCACTTCCTCTGTAGACATGCCTCCAGTCCTACACAGGTCAGAATCTGGAATCGGCCCATAACGCACCATCCGTTGGGTCATTGATCTTTCCAGAGTCCTGGAAACAAGGCCTCGCACACAGGGAATTAGACAACAGCCGCATAAAATTAATACAGTCATACAGGTTGATACAGCCCAAAACACCACATTTTTCCATAAATACTGTCTACCCAATTTAGTTCAGAGAAGTATCCACCCCAGAGTTTCTGCCAACCCGTGAGCCAGGGTGGTCAAACCAGCTGAGGCTTCGGGCACTGATTCGTCCGGAGCCGTGCTACCTGGGATGTAAGACATGGTCCTGATTATCACGCCCACTTCCTCCTTTTATCTAATGCAATTCTATTCTGTCAGGTCTTCCAGCTGGTTGCTTCAGTCTGTTCTACAAAACCTTTAACAACACCTTTGGTATTCCTGCTAAAGCGCTGTTGATTACCATAACTATAATTACACACCTCGTGGAATCCCAATGTTATCAATATATACTGTCGTCAAAAGAACCAGATGGAGCATCTCTCTCGTTTTGGCTAACTTCACGTCTTGGTGTTGTATGAGTGTAAAAGGCATTCCTAAATGTACTAAAGCGCATAGCCCAGTCCAATCAGTCGGTAATACCGACCACAAATTCATTCCCCCGCACAACCACCAGATGTCAGCCCTGGCCACCTTCAACATTTTGAAATCTCCAGAGTTCAACCAGCCTGTCAAATCAGACATGGTCTCGTCAGTGGTAATATTCTCTGTCTTATTGCAGGTACCAACTTCCCCCACGTATTTCCCATTTGTACGGTATCTGGCAAAACAGTAATATTCTCCTCTCGTCACGGTAAAGGGAGGAAGTCTTGATTTAAATGGAACCTGGGGATATAAATAGTGTAAATCAATACAGCTATCATTACTTGGCATTCCTGCTTTCATGAACAGCTTTACCATACATGTCATTCCCTTACTATACTTTACCTGGTCCCAAATTGAGTGTATGGGTTTACATAGCCATCCCTTTCAGTGTGAGCTATGACCTGGCTCCACGACTTACACGGTGATTTACACAATTACTTCCCATAGAGTCCCATGGTTCTAGACTGCCAAGGGGTGAATGACCCCAATTGATCTACACAAAATTCTACTGAGAGATCCTTGCCCAATTCCACCCTCACTTCCTTACTATTTTGTTTCAGTGACCTTCAGAGAATCTTAGGTAACATCCCATTTCCCTCATCTAGCACATGAGTCAAATTATCCTCTTTGGCACTTTCCGGGGGATCATGGTGAATCAGGAATATGGCCCCCACAATAAAACAGCTCAGGACGGTCAGTGCACACGTGAAGCCCCACCCTCTCCCCGAGAACATATCAACAGCCAGAGGCCAAGCCATCACTTCACTTCTATGAACGCTCACAGCTGGGGAAAGGTCAGGTATAGGGAATCTTCAGAAGGAGTTTGACCCCCGTTCCATATGGGTCACGGTTCCTCTCCTTCCCCTGTGACCGCTCGACAGTGGCAGTATGACTCACCCCCTTACAATGTGTGACATGTACCCAGGTAGCTCTTTCGGCTATTCTCACCGCGAAGGCAGTCACCAGTAGTACTTGGAATGGTCCCTCCCACCGAGGCTGCTTCCAGTTTTTTTTTCTTCAATGATTGGATCCAGATCCAGTCTCCTGGTTGAATCTCGTGTGCCACCTCCCTCTAATTCTCCTGCTGGGCATAAAACTTTTGACATACGTGTTTGATTAATGAACAACCTCCTCATGTGTCCCACCATACTGCTTTCTATTTCTAATCGCCCTAATTGGGGCATTCTATAGGGTCTACCAAAAACTTTCTCAAATGGAGATAGCCCCTCCCTATCAGGGGTTATTCTAATAGTCATTAACACTATGGGCAGGCATTTTATCCCGTTCATTCCAGTACTTAGGTGTGTTTTCCTTAATCAACCTTTTACCGATCGATTCATGTTCTCGATAAGGCCAGCGCTTTGGGGGGTGATAAGAACTATGTTTCTTCATATTTATATCCAATTTCTGACCTATATGCTCAATTACTTCTGGTAATCCAAATCGCGGAATTATCTCCTGACATAATGCTCTAGCCACTGTTTCTGCGTCTGCTGAGGATGTAGGAAACACTTCTACCCATTTGGTATATTTATCAATTATTGTTAAACACCACTTCTTGTTTTCACTCTTAGTTAATTCAATATAGTACACCGTGAGCAAAAGTTTTTTTAAATAGTTAGTTATTCCATATGCTACAAAGTGCTGTTTAACCATTCCTACCATCCCCCCCTGTTGATACATGGCTTTGCCCATGTATCAATACAGCAGCATATTTAAACAGTGACTTAGGTAAAACAGGTAGATTCCCTTTATGCCAAATACCTCCTCTATCTACAGCTCCCATTCTGACCCATTTAGAAACTTATTTACCCACTATGTTATCTTTGCTCTTCCTGCACCCCCCTCTAACTTCTCTGCTCTCCCACCTTCAAGGTCTCTGCGGTGCGTGGGAGGGCTCCTCTGTATGTTTCTCATGTTTTCCAAATTTGAACTACATGGGAACTACAAACCCATGGACCCTCTTTTAGAAAAAAAATGTCTATGAGCGGCTTTTCTCCAAATTCCTTAATCAATCTATCTTAATCCCAACAATACTTCTAACTCCTCATAGATGTCCTATATTCCTGTTAAATATAATACTATTTAAAAACGTATAATCTAATAGATGCTAACCATATTAAAAATCCTTCCTACACTAACAAGCCCTCTCCTTGGGGACCCTCAGTATTCTATCCGACAATAACATGGGTTTAATATGTGTTGCAAAGTGTGGAATAAAACTTTGGTCCTGGAAAACAGAGTAAAGCAGAACAAAGCATTCTTATAACCCATCTGGTCCTCTCAGCTATTCTTATCCAGCATCAGGTGGGCACCATGCCACCCTTCATGACAGGGAGAACAAACATACATGGGTCATCCTCAGTCAGTAAATAATACAGGAATTAGGGTCAGAAATCCAGTAACCACCATACCGGTATACTTACCAAACCAGTCTCCCAACCAGGGTGGACAGTCAGACTCCTCTACCCCCGACATGGTCCTCATCTCAGCAGATAGCCCATTTAAGGCCCTTAGATATACTACCATCTGGACTGGTGTTATTAGGGATATACGTACAACATTGTTCACTGAACATTTTGTAGACTCCCCCCTGACTAGCAAGAAGCATATTCTAAGCAAGTCCATTCTGTATAAGACAGCCACAAATTGTCCCTACCATCAAAACCAGTCTCCGTGCCTCATTGATCAATAGCTGAATAGTCTAACATTAATTACCTGAATGGGATTTTTAGCATAGTGGTGACAGGTTCGGTCCATTGGTGACAGGTTCTAGGGGTGATAGAGGAGTGTGTCTGGCCCCGGTCCGTCTGAGACCTCCGGTTTTGGCAGTACCTTAATAGAAAACACACCCACCGTGTCTGTCCCGGTCCTTTGTAGTCCGGGGTGCAAGTGCCTGCATCAGAGAGCTTAATAGTTTTGATGGTTAGTAGGATTTCATCACCTTTACAAAGTTCAACAGTGCTCCCAGGTTTCCCCCATATTATGGAAAGCCTATCCACCTTTGTGGGATCCCCTTTCTCCAGTCCCAAAACTGTCCCAAGTTGGTTATCATACGGACACCCTCCCCTATTACACAGGTAATGTCTCCCGTCTTTTGACACTCCTGTAACCGAGTGTTAAAACCAAACAAAAATATCTCAATTTCTTCCCTGCCCTGTTGGCTCTAAATATGTTATCTTCCACTATTTATTCTCAATGATAAATATGACTTTCTCTCTGTTACAATACCAAATCCCCAACAGCCCATTCAAAAAACTTCACAGCTAATGTTATAAGACAGAATCCTGAACCACTTTCTCATTTGCGGTTCAAACAGTAATTCTAACCCTCAACCAAAACTGCTTCATTTCTAATGAATTTACCTTAATACTAGTAACTCAATATGACCCCATTCATTATACAAATGACTCTCCCCCGAGGCTGATCAGACCTTGGGAGCGAGTCATGATAAGGTCAAAAGGTCATACCATATTAGGCATAAAGAACCCTTTATCTTTTGAATAGAAATAGTCACCTGTATAATTCAAACCCATAAAAACATCTCATAAGGTTCCATATGTGAGCCTGCCTCTAAAATACCCTTGCACTAAACAAACAGTTCTAACAGTTGTTCCATGTGTATAATTTGCAGACCTTTTTAAAGCTTATCTCTCCCCAAAGTTGTAATCCCAGGAGGCCTCTAAAGTGAGCCACCTCACCCCTAACTATCATTCCCTAATGCTATTTCGAATCAGAAACTCAATAGAAACTATAACTAAACCTAATGATAAACCTAATGATAATTCCCCTTTGACTCAAATCATTAATCATAAGTTTTAAACATCGTCTACGGATATGTTTACTTAAATGACCATGCTACTTTTAGATACAATTAACCCGATAACCTTATTATCCAATGAATTACTTTTTCTCTCTGCCGCAAATGTCATACATTTCACAGTGTAAGGAATTCGTAATTTAATCCCCGATATTTAATAAATATGCATTCGCATTCTCTCATGGCTCCTTTAATTTACTTAACTTGGGTAACTTTCATCCGTTCCGGAACAAAGAGTTCTACCTAAACCCGCCAGAAAACACTGTTCAACTAAGTTAAATCAAACCCAAAAATTGACTATAACCAATAAACAAATAAATAAAAACTTTTATCTCAACTTCTGAAAAGTTTACTCGAAGCCTCGATACACACTCTAATAGCCATACAGTTTGCTCCGTTATTGCCAGTTTTCTGGTGACAAAAGTGTCACGATGGTGACGTCATCATCAAGCGCTCAATCTGCCAATTCGTAGCGACTTCAAATGAATTGTAAATAATTATTGTTCGATTAACCAAACCTAATTTGTCACATCTGTTCAAATTCTGAATTATAATTTACCACCCCAACCAATCATCTCTAAATTCGCCAATTTTATAAAATCTTTTCGATGGGCATAAATCATGATTGTCTCTTTGTTATCATTTAGAATCCAATTTGCTCTAAATACCTGTCTCGTCTTTGACTTAGTATTTTAATTACAACTCTATTCCCAATACGTTATTCACTTGTCTAATTACAACTCAAACCACTGTGATTACCGTGCACTGTCCCTTTAAGATAAGACTTTTCCTTTGTTCCCTGCAATGAGAACGGAAACCAGATCGTTTTTAGAATACGTTACTTTTTTGTTCAAATTCACTGGCGTTACCTTAACCAAACATCAATAATCAGAAAACCAATCACTTCTTACGATTAAACTATTCTTACCTAATTTATAGTCAAAAGCGTTACACTATATAGCCCCATTTAAGTGTCTAGCAATTCCGTTGCTTGGCTATAGACACAAATCTGCCCGCCTTTGTAAAATATATATTCCCTATTCCGATTGAGTTCAGTTTTAAAGTAAACCCAACCGAACTTCTCAATTTAATTTACCCTAACATTTAACGTACCCTGTTTTTGTGTTAAACTTCTCATGTCAATTGATTCATAAATAGCCATAACGTCCAGGCAGGCTGGAATTGTATTGTATCTCTCCGTTATCCCCTCCATTTAACTTTAGGTAACTCTCTCTCTTCTATGATACATCTATTTAATTACGACTCCCATCGAAATATGAGCGAAATTGTTTCGCCGTTTTTTTTAACGACTTCTTTTATCAATTCTATCTAGAACACATAATATCTGTTCAGTTATATCTTTTGCAAACACTGGCGACCGTATTTTTCAGGCAAAACATGCAAATAGGTCAATTACGAAATAAAATCAATTTTAGTTAAACGGGAACCGAACCGTGGATTACCGTTGGTGAGACGGCCGCGCTCACCACTCCCCTACCAGCACAATGGATTTTGACTGAGACTCTCGCAAATATACCCATTTTCACAGTTAATTGTATTTGTTACTCCGACATCTAGACAACAGAAAATAGCCCAAATTTAAACAGCCAACGTTTTCTCTCAGTTTAGGATTCTCATTAATCTCGCTCCCTTTGTATCTGTTTTAGAAGGGGTTCTAACTTTTCGACATCTAGGCGTCCATCAAAACCATACCTTTTTCCCATTTAGGACAGAAATCTACATTCCTTCTATCTTTCTGTTTCATATAACGGTAATCTTCCGTCTTTGCAGAAAGCAGTTTAGAAGTGTTACTACCCATTATAAATCCTTGCCGTTCTTTTGTAGCTATGGTATCTAATCACTTATCTATGCCTTTCTATATAATTTTAAATTCTATGTGTGTGCAGTTCTATAAATTTGTAATTTACCGTTACTTAGTTACTTCTAGTTACTATCCTGTCTGCCTATGTGTGTGTTCCTTTAAAAATAATCAGTATGTATTTTCCATCTCGGTCGGGTGCGTTTCTCATGATTTAAATTTAGCTCTTTTATGGATATCTTACCAATAGCTTTGACTTTTGAAACAAACATTAGGTCTAGCCTTACAACCATAAACCCAGGGTTTGTAAAGCCCTAGTATTTTCCGGTTGTGTCAGAGGGCTTTTAAAGAACGCTAATAATCGTTATCTCACGCCGCTAATTGTTATATTTCCCTCTCGCATTAGATTTAAGTTACCCTCTCCCCCTTATTCGGCTAAACAATCCTTCCTTTTTTGGCGTAATCTCTCATGATTAAGTTTAGCTCTTTTATGGAAATCTTACCAATAGCTTTGACTTTTGAAACAAACATTAGGTCTAACCTTACAACCATAAACCCAGGGTTTGTAAAGCCCTAGTATTTTCCGGTTGTGTCAGAGGGCTTTTAAAGAACGCTAATAATCGTTATCTCACGCCACTATTTGTTAAACTTCCCTCTCGCCTGGAACTGTCATGTCTAAAGAATGGCTTTTATCTCATTTCTTTAGATTTAAGTTTCCCTCTCCTCTTTATGGAAATCCTACCAATAGCTTTGACTTTTGAAACAAACATTAGGTCTAACCTTACAACCATAAACCCAGGGTTTGTAAAGCCCTAGTATTTTCCGGTTGTGTCAGAGGGCTTTTAAAGAACGCTAATAATCGTTATCTCACGCCACTATTTGTTAAACTTCCCTCTCGCCTGGAACTGTCATGTCTAAAGAATGGCTTTTATCTCATTTCTTTAGATTTAAGTTTCCCTCTCCTCCTTATTTGGATATTTCCCGTAGTATTAGTTGAATCGGGACGGTGATCAATACTGCCACTATTCACATGACCAATCCAGTTATCTTGCGCTTGCAGTCAGTCTCTCTACGCCCAGTATTTGTACAAGTTCACCGTCCTATCCCCCAGTACCTATTTTAATATCCCGTCTTAATCTCGGGCGTTTTTACCTCTCATGATTAAGTTTAGTTTATTTACGGTAGTGCACATTACCACAGGTTATTTTCGAACCTGCTTCAGTGTATATCGGTTATACAAAACCCAGTGTATGAAGGTCATACAAACCCTGTGGGAATAGCAAGGCCCCTATTATTGATGATTTCTGAAAATTTCAGAACATCAATTAAAGAGCTCAAATCCCCCCAGAATCGAGAATAAAAAATACTGACCTTATCGCCGACTGGGAAAGCAATGTTCGTTGTATCTAGTCACTCTCTCTGTCCTCTGTGATAATACGCAGGCCTGTTTATGTTTTAACCTCAATTCAGAGGTCAGGTCTTTAGTAAAACGAGTCAAACTCGTCCGTGCACGATTTTCAGCGTATTACCTTCAGATAACAGATAAAGATATTTAGATCCGGCTTGAAGGACCAAATTGATAGAGGAATTTTTAATTCCCTTATGTTTTATTGCCAAAACCAATTAAATTCGCACTCATTTCTAATTCATGATAAGTTGTAAGTTTATCATTTGCATGAATTAGCAAGAGACCAGTCTTAAAAAACAAGTTCAGCATTTATTCTCGATGAGTACTGAATGCTCACACACATTACCACAGGTTATAAACTGAAAATGACGTCAGCGTTTTCCAAACGTTCCGTTTCACAAACAGAGGGCCCCTCTAATTCTCAAGCCTCCGCGTTATCAGCACGAAGTCAAGGCCAGTCAGCATAAATCAACATTCCCGACCATTTTGGTGATGGCCCGTTCCCACCACCTGGAGATTTGTACAACTGAATGAACTTAAAGAACAGACCTTCATTGTTACTTAACTTCCTGACTACATTATATACAATTGTGAAAGGGAGCAAGAGGGACAGTACATTATAGCATTTGGACTAGTCAGTTTCTGATTGGAATGTATACATAATTAGTCATTTCAAACATATTTTCCTCTATCAATCCATCCGGCTGGACAACCTGCTGGCTACTCGTGGACGTCCAGATCAGGGTCTGGTTGTTTCATCCTCCTGCATACCCTCTCCGATACCCATGAAACTGGGAAAGGTGCGCAGGGAGACCGGAGGGGGTTATCACTTGTGCACCATATGTGGCCGTAGAGGTTACACTGCTGGTCGGTGCCGGGTTGTTTCCTCTGAGAATCGAGGTAGCAAGCAGAGCATTCTGGCGTCACCCCAGGTGAGTAGGCACCATTCTCATCCAGAGCCCTCTGTTGCACATATGTTTGCCTCTGTTACTTTTCCTGAATTGTCCCCACGTTCATAGCATAAGGCTCTAGTAGATTCAGGCGCGGTTGGGAATTTCATTAATAAAGGATTAGCTCATCGTTTAGGGATCCCCATTGTTCCTGTGGATATGCCTTTCCCCTTTCATGCCTTAGATAGTCGACCATTAGGGTGAGGGTTTATCAGGGAGGCCACCACTCCTTTGAGTATGGTAACGCAGGGGGGTTACAGGGAAAAGATGAGTCTTTTTCTTGTTGATTCTCCTGTGTATTCCATGGTGCTGGGCCTACCCTGGTTAGCTTGTCATAACCCCACTGTTTCTTGGCCACAGAGGTCTCTCACAGGGTGGTCGCGAGAGTGCTCAGGTAGGTGTTTAGGGGTTTCCGTTGGTGATACTACGGTGAAAAGTCCAGACCAGGTCTCCACCGTGCGCATTCCCCCAGAATATGCCGTATTGGCTCTCGCCTTCTGTAAAAAGAAGGCGATTCAATTACCACCCCATCGACGGGAGGATTGTGAAATAGATCTCCTGGTAGACGCTGCACTTCCCAGGAGTCACATGTATCCCCTGTCACAAGCGGAGACGGTGGCTATGGAGACATATGTCTCTGAATCCCTGCGTCAGGGGTACATTCAGCCCTCCATTTTACCTGAAGGATGGAGGTTTGCGCCCGTGCATTGATTATCGAGGTCTCAATAAAATCCTGGTGAGGTATAGTTACCCGCTACCTCTTATCACTACGGCGATTGAGTCAATGCACGGGGTGCGCTTCTTCACTAAACTGGATCTCAGGAGTGAGTACAATCTGGTGCGTATTCGGAAGGGAGACGAGTGGAAGACGGCATTTAGTACCACCTCAGGGCATTATGAGTACCTCTTCATGCCGTATGGGTTGATGAATGCGCTATCAGTCTTCCAATCATTTGTAAACGAGATTTTCAGAGACCTGCACGGGCAGGGTGTAGTGGTGTATATCAATGAGATTCTGATATACTACGCTACACGTACCGAGCATGTGTTCCTGGTGCGCAAAGTGCTTGGTTGCCTGTTGGAGCATGACCTGTACGTCAAGGCTGAGAAATGCCTGTTCCTCCAACAGTCCGTCTCCTTCCTAGGGCATCGGATTTCCACGTCAGGAGTGGAGATGGAGAGTTACCGCATTGCAGTCGTGCGTAATTGGCCGACTCCCACCACGATAAAGGAGGTGCAGTGATTCTTAGGGTTTTCCAACTACTACTGGAGGTTTATCCGGGGTTTTGGTCAGGTTGCTGCTCCCATTATTTCTAAACTAATCATTCACCTTCACAGGGTAACACCACGATCCTGGTCGTTGTGGATTGTTTTTCTAAGTCCTGTCGTCTCCTCCCTTTGCCCGGGTCTCCCTACGGCCTTACAAACTGCGGAGGCCCTGTTAACACATGTCTGATTGGGGTCACCAGTTCACGTCAAGGGTCTGGAAGGCTCGTCTGGGGGTCTCGGTCAGCCTTACCTCAGGTTTTCACCCCAAGAGTGATGGGCAGGTGGAGAGAGTAAACCAGTATGTGGGTAGGTTACTGCAGTCTTATTGCCAGGACCGACCGGAGGAGTGGGCGAAGTTCGTGCCCTGGGCAGAGATGGTCCAGAACTCGCTCCGCCACTCCTCCACTAACCTTTCTCCCTTTCAATGTGTTTTAGGGTATCAGCCGGTTCTGGCTCCTTGGCATCAGTCAGACAGAGGCTCCTGCGGTGGACAATTGGTCCCGGCGCACGGAGGAAACCTGGGAGGCTGCCCACGTCCACCTTCAGGGCGCCATTCTGCGCCAGAAAGTTGGCGCAGACCGTCACCGCAGTGAGGTCCCGGTGTTTGCACTAGGGGACAGGGTATGGCTCTCGACCCGAAACCTGCCCCTCCGCCTGCCCTGCCGGAAGCTGAGTCCGCGGTTTGTGGGGCCGTTTAAAGTCCTGAGGAGAGTGAACGAGGTATGTTGTAGGTTAAAGCTACCCACTAATTACCGTATTAACCCCTCGTTCCATGTGTCTCTCCTCAGGCCGGTGGTGGCTGGCCCGCTTCAGGAGGCTGAAATGCGGGATGTTCCTCCGCCCCCTCTGGACATTGAGGGTGTCCCGGCGTACGCCGTTCGATCCATCTTGGATTCAAGACGTCGGGCGAGGGGCCTTCAGTACCTTGTGGACTTGGAGGAGTACGGTCCGGAGGAGAGATGCTGGGTTCCGGTGGAGACGTGTTAGATCCTTCCATGCTGCGAGAATTCCACCGTCTCCATCCGGATTGTACTGTGCCTTGCCCTCCGGATCCCCGAGGCCGGTGTCGTGGGGGGGGGGGGGGGGGGTACTGTCACGACTACTTATTTTCCACCATAATTTGCAAATAAATTAATTTAAAATCCTACAATATGAATTTCTGGATTTTTTTTCCTCATTTTGTCTGTCATAGTTGAAGTGTACCTATGATGACAATTACAGGCCTCTCTCATCTTTTTAAGTGGGAGAACTTGCACAATTGTTGGCTGGCTAAATACTTTTTTTGCCCCACTGTACTTGCTCACCTATGCTGAGCTAATGCATTGTACCTATGTACATGTGGCCAATGACCCATAATCCCTCGTGAGAGTGCCCCTATTGTACAAAACAGCTTAAAACATTCCTAGACAGACAACATGTACACCATTCAAAATTACTTTTACTTATTTGTCTTAGTCAAAGCAAGACTTCTGTAAAGGACCAATTAAATCAAATCAAATCAAATTAAAAAGTTAACAATAGTGCAAGCAAGTCATAAAACATGATAAACATATGTAATGCATTTTTATATAGCATTTCACAGCCTTTTTAAAGAGACAATTTAGGGTATGTTGCTGCACAGTCCTGGAAATGCAGATCCACGTATTGCAGGATATGGTCCACAGCACTGAGCAGAAGGATGTCTGTGTTCTGAGCAACGTCCAGCTCAGATGAGTAGTTCTTCACCGGGACGATGTAGGAGGTGGACATGCCAAGCAGAGCCCCAGCGTTGGTCATCTACTCACATACACACACATTTGTTTTACTATCCTTGTGGGGACCAAACAATTGATTCCCATTCAATATCCTATTTTCCCTAACATCTAACCCTTATCCTAACCCTAACCTTGATACTAATCCTAACCCGTAACCCGTAACCCTAGCCCTGAACCTACCCCTAACCCTGATTCTAACCTTAACCCAAAGTGAAACCCTAAACCTAACCCCTAAGCTTAAAATTGTTTTTCCCCCTTGTTTTACTATCCTTGTGAGGATTTCTTGTCCCCACGATGACAGTAAAACCAAATACACAAGTCAGTCAAGGATGTTCATACAGGGTGGTTAAATGTCAGATGTTCCGATAGCTGATGTTCCAATAGCTAACTAAAACGTCAATAAAGGGTATTATTGAGAATACCGTCTGCTGAACGATCTGACTGTTGTACACCTGGGTGATGTCACGGGCAGTTTCCTGACACACCTGGTCCACGTGTGTCAGCAGTGCCACTTGATGCACACCTACAAAACACATTTGTTTCACACACTGTCAACTGACAGAATTGACCACAGTTCCTACAACCATTACTGCCATTGCGAAACAGCTTCTTGTATTGCTCACCCAGGTCACTGATGTGTTCTCGGAGCTGTTGGAAGGTGGTGCCCAGACCTTTGGTGTAGCTGGACACTTTAGAAGCATCCACCACAAAGACGACACAGTGGACCTTGTCTTTAAGAGACGGCTTCTTTACATACCCCACAGTCTCTGATCTCACAGGCTGCTCAGGACTGAACTGTAGAGGATGGATGAGAACATTAGCTTGGTTGTTCAAACCAACCAGCTGAGAGAGTATTTATAATATTCTCTACTGAACAGAGAAATGCATATCAGGGTTGAGCAACTCCTATCCTGTGAGGCTACCTGCATGAGTATGTTCCAACCCAGCACTATCTCACCTGAATCATAATAGTGGTCTGAATTGCAGACTGTGATTATTTGAATCAGGTGTGTTAGAACTAAACTGGAACAAAAATCGGCACACACTGTGTTAGAGCAGACCTGGAACACACTGTGGCCGCTGTTGCTCAACTCTGAGTTATATGAATGTTACACACACTATGCCCCTGTAATTTTAACGTCGACATCCAATACTTGCATTCTTTCTTACACACAACGGTGGCACCTGTGTCCGTTCTCCCTCACGTACCTTGTGTCCCTCGGGTGCATGGCCTTTGATGATAGCCAGAGTGTCATGGAGGGTTAGTCCAGTCTTCTCCCCATCTCCCAGACCCATGACATCACACAGGACCAGCGCAGTAGGCTGCTCTGGACTCCGCCCACGGATGTTGAACAACTGGAGCTGAGATAGAGAACACAGACAGTATTATACGTGTAAGGATATATAATGTGTTTTACAACATGGAGTGATTAACAATAATAGTTTTTGTAACTTAACTAAATCTTTATTTACACATGTAATTGATCTATATCATCCAGCCCCAAAACTCCCAGTTTCTAACAAACTCAAATACTTTCTATGTTTTTTTACCTCTACCTTTTTGGTGAAGCTGGCAGAGGAAGAGCCAACCATGGCCCGGTTAGTGAATCTTCCTGTGAAGGCTGACTGAACAGAGCTGATGAAGCTGGACTTGCCGGCTCCGACAGGACCCAGCAGCAGAACCCGAGCCTCAGACAAAGCCTCACAACCAGGCTTATAGGAACTGATAGACTCCATCAGGGTCTCCCTGCGACTGGGCAAACATTGGTCATTAACAATTAAATATGATTACATGGTGTATTGTTTAGTAGGCCTAGTTGGTGTACATAGGTAAGTTTGAGTGTATTGTTATGATACCCTACTCACTCCTCAGTCCATGCCACCTCCCTCCATGGGGACTCCATCTTACTTTTCCACTGTTCTGCCCCTAGCAGGCATAGAGTTGAGAGAGTATAGTGTAAGAGCAAACTAATGAAAATCATGAATTATCAGGTAACTGTACTCTACTGGAAAGTGGCAATGAGTCTCACAACACACAGTAGGTGCTGTCAGTGTAGATTTCCCTGTTAGACTATTAAAGGCCCTGTGCAGATTTCCCTGTTAGACTATTAAAGGCCCAGTGTAGATTTTCCTGTTAGACTATTAAAGGCCCAGTGCAGATTTTCCTGTTAGACTATTAAAGGCCCAGTGTAGATTACCCTGTTAGACTATTAAAGGCCCAGTGCAGATTTCCGTGTTAGACTATTAAAGGCCCAGTGTAGATTTCCCTGTTAGACTATTAAAGGCCCAGTGCAGATTTTCCTGTTAGACTATTAAAGGCCCAGTGTAGATTTCCCTGTTAGACTATTAAAGGCCCAGTGCAGATTTCCGTGTTAGACTATTAAAGGCCCAGTGTAGATTTCCCTGTTAGACTATTAAAGGCCCAGTGCAGATTTCCCTGTGTTTTATATATATTTCCACACTATAAGGTTGGAATAGTACTGTGAAATTGTGAAAATGATTATAATGCCTTTTTAGTGTACGAGCTGTTTGAAAAGACCCCCTGAAATTGAGTGGAGTGGAATGGAGTTTTGGCTTGCCTGGTGACATCAGGCAGTAAATGAGTTAAAATACTAATAAGAAAGAGAGTTCTAAGCCTCTCTGCCAATAACAGCTAGTTTTCAGTTTCCCCTTCCATACTCCCAGACAGTCCCAGCAAAATTATTGCTTGAGAAATTGCTCTTTGCTAAGCTATTTTTGTTTCTTTTTGACCATTTTCATTGGAAACACTCACTGTAAGGTACTTAATTGTTACACAGAAGTTATTTTATATTGAGATAAAAAAAAGGCTGCATTGGACCTTTAAGAAATGTACTCCAACATCATGATAGTCAACACCTATTTGCTTACCTGCAACCCCCCCAGGTGCATTTATCACATTCCCCTTGCAGACTTTACCCGAGTCAGGTCTGCCGTCCGCTCCCAACAAGTTTGTTGCAAAAGTTATTGATGAGGGTTTCTCAACATGCAAAACTGGTGTAGAAAAAACAGGACAACTTCCAGGTACCGTCCCGAAGTTGAAGGACATGCTGTCAATGTAATAACATATTCATATACCATCATGCAACATTGAATTCTTAAAGACAATGACTGTAATAAACTGAACATGGTTCAAAGAGTAACATAAAGTAAACTAAACAAACCTACCTAGCAAGATTGCTTGGAGATTTTATCCACAACCAGCTGAGCCTATGGATCAGTTTGACCTGATAGTATTGTGTATCTGTTTCTCAGTAGACTTGTGGGCGTGTCTGTTGTGTGGAAACGAAAGTGAAATTTTGAAATCCCAATTCTACTTGTCTTT